>NW_006209806.1:1126386-1127015 GCF_000334495.1 Tupaia belangeri chinensis | reverse complement strand
GCGGCGCCCCCCCGGAGGGGGGGGGGGGGGGCCCACG
Organism: Tupaia belangeri chinensis; assembly: GCF_000334495.1. Taxonomy (NCBI): domain Eukaryota; kingdom Metazoa; phylum Chordata; class Mammalia; order Scandentia; family Tupaiidae; genus Tupaia; species Tupaia belangeri. The sequence goes on along the minus strand of NW_006209806.1, from coordinate 1,126,978 downwards.
GGGGCCCGCGCCACAGGCAGCCACGGGCAGCCGGCCTGGCCCCTGGTCCCCAGGCTCTCCAGGGCTGTTCACCCGCTGCCCTTCACACGCAGTCTACCTGCCCACCCGCCTGCCCGCTCACCCTGCACCTGTCCCCATCCCCCATCCGTCTTCTCCCCGCCTCCCCGCCGATCCGCCTGTCCTCCAGCCTCCCTCTGTCCATCCAGTTAGCCCCCCAGATAGCCGTCTCCCTCATCCGATCACCTGCACACCATCCGTCATCTGCTCCCTCATCCACGGTTCCATCCACTCACCCATCCATCCATCCATCCACCATCCATCCATCCACTCACCCATCCATCCACCATCCACCATCCATCCACTCACCCATCCATCCATCCATCCACCATCCATCCATCCACTCACCCATCCATCCACCATCCACCATCCATCCACTCACCCATCCATCCATCCATCCACCATCCATCCATCCACTCACCCATCCATCCACCATCCACCATCCATCCACTCACCCATCCATCCATCCATCCATCTATCTATCCACTCACTCAACCCATCCATCCATCCATCCACCATCCACTCACCCTAATCC
>NW_006209806.1:1123855-1125934 GCF_000334495.1 Tupaia belangeri chinensis | reverse complement strand
GGCTCTAGTGACTGCCCACCTTGTCAGCATCTCCCCAGCTCATCCCCGAGCATCCCCAGCCTCAGACCCCCTCCTCCCGCCACGTCCCCATCTCGGGGACAGCCTCGTCACTGGCCATCCTGAGGCAGGGCTGCATCCGTCCATCCCACCTCGGTCCCCACGGCCTCTTGGTCCCCACATCTGCCCGCTCTGCTTAGATTCTGTCTCCCATCCATCTGTCCGCCCTGCTCAGACACGGCCCCTGGCTCCCTACCGCCCTGGAGCGGATGCCCACACCTGCAGCCCGGCACCAGGCTGGCTGTGGTCCCCAGAGGAGGTGCAGCCACCTGGCCACCTCCACCTGTCCCGGAGAAGGATGGAGCGAGGAGAGGCCTGGGTGGGGTCTGAGGGAGGACTTCTGGTGGCCGGAGAGTGGGGACTGCCGGCAGTGAGTGCCCTGCCTGGCCGGGCGGCCTCTGTCCCTCACTCACTCACACTCGCACTCACACCCACTCGCTCGCTCATTCACAGGGAGAATCTCGGGGATTCGGCCCCCAGGGTCTCGGCCGGGAGGTCTGGGTCTGCCTCTCCGTCCCCGCGTGGCTCCACGCCTCAGTGTCCCCACTTGTGAAGTGGGGGATCACGGCGCCCTCCCGCCAAGGTGAGGACCATGAGGATGCCGTGCACCCGCAGCGTGGTGTCCGGTGCTGCCCGGGCCGCCCCGCCCCGCCTCCCCCTGCATGGCTGACTCTCCTCCGGGGCTCCCCGCCCTGCCCCTCCTCGCCGACATTCCCGCCCGGCGCTCCGGGAAGCATTCCGTGGTTTCCAGCAGACTGTCCGGCTCCTCTGAGCCTCAGATGTGGGCAGAGTGGGTGGCGGCCGGGCGGGCAGGCGGGGGCCGGGGAGACTGAGCACCCCGACCCCCCAGCCCAGCGCCGGGCAGCAGTGTCAGAAGGGCACAGGGACCACTGAGACCTGGTGGAGGCCCTCCCTGCTTGAAACCCTCCGTGGCTCCCTGGGGCTTCAATTCGCAGGGCCGCCAGGCCCTGACTACGGCCCGTCACCCCCTGCACACTCTCTCTGCCCCTCCTCACTCTTCCTCCGCTCGCCAGGCCTGGTCCTGCCCCAGGGCCTTTGCATGGCCTTTGGCCCCCTGCGATAACTCGGAAACCCTGTCCTCCTGGACGCCATGGCCACCCACTGGCCCCCATCCTAGCTTCGCCGCCATCCTCCCGTCTGAAACCGTCCTGGGCCGCCTCCCTCTCCCCGGGCTTGGTCTCTGGCTCACCGCAGACGCAGGGTCAGCACCCACGGGGCACGGGTGGGCACGGAGTCCTGGAATCTCGCGTGTCTCTCCTGCTTTCTCGTGGGACCCGGGCAAGACCCTGAGAGTCAGCAAGACCCCCTGGGGTCCCCCACGACGCCCCCGATGTGGGGAGCCTCATTATTCATGCCCAGGACTCCCCATTTTACGGGACGAGGCACAGAGAGGCAGCGAGCATGTCCGGGTGGCAAGCAGGCCAGCGATGGGGTCAGCTGCACCAGGACTCTCGGGCGGAGGATGGGGCCAGCAAGGGGGTGCAGCGGGAACACATGCTCCATGGCCCCGAAGCCACATGGCGGGGTCCCAGGTTCGAGCCCTGAGGCCTCTGTGGACTCACCAGGCCTGATCTAGGTCTCCTGTGGTGGGCCTGGTGTGGGGACACTGCCTCCCTTTCCTCCCGTGGAAGAGACAAATACAAATAAATTTTAACAGATACCGCTGGGCCTGCTAGTGGCGTGGGGGCTGAGGCGCCGGATCCCATATGGCTGGCTACGACGTCTGAGCCCCAGACCCGCAGCTTAAAACTCACACTGGGCGCGTGTGCATGCGTGCCCAGAATCCCGAGAGGAGAACGGAGAAGGGACGGGGGTGGCCGCCCCCTGGGGCTGACTTCTCACTTTCCTTCTCTCTGTCTCTGGCGAGCACCTGCACCCTCTAAAAATACACGTACTCACTAAATTAAATACGATTGACCGTGACCTTCGACCGCCTTCGTGCCTCGCGGACCAGGGTCCAGGCTAGTTTTGAGTCTTTGCTTTCTTGCTTTCTTTCTTTTT
>NW_006209806.1:1120971-1123462 GCF_000334495.1 Tupaia belangeri chinensis | reverse complement strand
GCCGCAATCCCTTCTCCTCCATTCTCCTCTCGGGATCTTGGGCACGCACGCACACGTGCCCCGTGTGAGTTTAAGCCACCGGGTCCGGGACTCGAACCGCGGTCGACTACGTGGGAGTCCAGTGACGAAGCCATTATGCTAACTACTGGTCCCCATAGTCATGATTTTCTGCTCGTAGGAGAAACTGAAACGGAAGGTTTTCCACGGCACGCCTGGGGCTGGCGGCCAGGCCTGCAGCGGCCTCGGGAGACTGGCTGGGCCGGAGCTGGGGTGGGGTCTCGGCCCCGGCCCGCACGCACTCACTGCTCCCCTGACCGTGGCCCCGGCCGTGCCCCTCACCACCTTGGGCCCTTGTGGCTCTGGGCGTACAGGGATCTGAAAACGGCCAGGGCTGCTTCACGCAGAACGGAGCCCACGCTGGCCGCGGGGTGACCAGGCCAGTGCTCCCCGAGCCTGCGGAACCCTGCAGTGGCCGGGCTCTGCCTGGGGGTTCGCGTGGACCCCGCCCTCTGCCCTCTGCCCTCAGCAGCTTTAATCGCCTGCCTGGGGGCAGCCCTGCTGGGGACGGCTGGGTACCGGGGTGGGTTCCCATCTCAGCTTTTGCATTCGGGGGTCCTCGTCTGGGGGTCCAGGCATCCAGCCCGGGCTGGGCCAGCGAAGGCCAGGGAGAGCGTGAATGAGCAGAGTGCCTCCCGGAGCCTCCCTCCTGGGGCTGGAGCCCCGAGCCCTGCTTTCTTTTGCTATGGGGCATGTGCGCTCGCCAGAGTGAGACAGAGACAGAGAGAGGGAGCTCCGGGGGTGGCCGTGACCCAGTCCCTTCCCCATTCTCAGGAGCTGGGGCCGGCTCGCGCTGGCATCTGGCGCGTTTCTCCAGCCTCCGGGACCGGGACCACGCTCGGGCAGGCGGGGTCCAGCCGACTTCACTGCCGCGCCCTCGGCCCACGCGTCCCTCCTCGCCTCATCCTCATCCTCTGCAGACACACTGCAGCTCCACCCTCAGGCTCCACCACCTCCCGCACTGTGGCTTCTACCTCTATTGATAAGGCCCGAAGTCGCACAGACATGTTCTCGGTTTTTAAAACAGACAGTTCTGGGTGACTCTGGGGGCCCTGGGATGGGGGTGGAGGGTGGGGAGCAGCTGCCCTCACCTCCAACCCACCCCAAGCCTCGTCTCCCCCGCCTGCTATGTGGCTTTGCACAGGCAGACCACTTCTCTGGACGCCTGGTTCTGTTGCCAGGGCCCACCCGTTCTTCATTTGAAACTCGCCCACTTCCTGCCAGCTCCAGACCCCAGGATTGCTCACCGGACGCCGCCCCAGCCGGCCCTGGTCTCTGCCTGCCATGCCCACCACCCCTTCCGCAGAAGCCCCAGGGACCTTGGAAACCCTAAAGCGGGTCCAACCCTCCTCTGCCCACAGCCCTCCAGGGCTCACACCTCCCTCGGGGTCAAAGTCCACGTCTTCCCTGCAGCCCCCAGGGCTTGACCTCACCTCCCTCTCTCCTTCTCTGCCTCTGCTCCAGCCCATGGGCCTCCTGGCCGTTCCTCCTGCACACTAGGCCCCTGTCCTGGCTCAGGGCCTTCGCGCAGCGGCACCTCTGCCTGGACGGGCCTCGCACTTCTCTAACGGACTCTTGTCACCTGCCTGGGCTCAGCTCGGATGTCACCTCCTCAGCGAAGCCCTCCTGGACTGCCCAGGCTCACTCAGCCCCAAGAACCCTTCACCCCCTTGCCATAGTCATAACTGGCTACGTCACACTCGGACATTTCGCTCTGTCCCCCGCTGGTGCCTCAGGGACCGGGGACGCAGCAGGTGATCACCGAACACCCAAGGACGAAGGAGAACAAGGCCGACATGAGACGGTGGGACGGAGAGAGGGCCCAGCGGGGGGACGGCCCCTGCCCCAGCGCCTGCACCACACAAGCCCGAGAGGTGGCGGCTATGGGGTCGCGACCCTCCTACCACGAGGCCCGCGAGGTCCAGAGCCCAGGCCCTTCCCTGAGGAGACCCTGCAGGCCAGAGAGGGCGCGGCTCCGCCCAGGTTCAAACCGGGTCTGGGTGACCCGGGGCTGTGGCCACGCAGGCCTCCAGGGTCCGCTACAGACGGCAGGCCTGGGCGGCGGGACGAGGGCGGACAGCGGATGGCCCAGGACCTCGGACGCTGGTCTCGTGCCCCAGGCCCACGGACCGCCCTGCTCCGTCTGGCACCCAGAGCTGTCCCGGGATGGCTTCTCACCCCATCCGGCCGGGACCCAGCTCCACGGACACGGCCTACTGCCCGGAAGCTTCCGGAAGGGTGCCCGATCTGTGGGGCGATGCTGGAGCCCCCACCCCGAGCCCTTGTTCCTTCACCCAGGGGTCACAGCAAGGTGGTCACCGCCCTTCAGGGGCCACAGGGCACAGAGACAGGCGGGAGCCAGGCCAGGGTCACACAGCAGCCCAGACCCGACCTGGCGCTGCCCGGGCTCGGGACCCCTCTGCGGTCCGAACGC
>NW_006209806.1:1117896-1118439 GCF_000334495.1 Tupaia belangeri chinensis | reverse complement strand
CGCCCTCGCCCGCTCGGCAGCGCCAGCCCACCATCCCCGGCAGGGGCCAGGCGCAGGGCCAGCAGCGGGGGCCGGGGAGCAGGGTGCCGGCCCTCCCACCCACCGCACGCCCAGCTCCCCGCTGCCCCGGGCTCCTGCTCCCTGGGACTGGGGTGAGCCCCCAGATGAGGTGGGGGGCAGGCTGTCCGAGCAGGAAGAGGGCGGGGTGCCAGGGCCTGGATGTGGAGACAGGGGAGCCGGGCTGAGTTCTGCTGTGTGACCCTGGACCCGTCGCTGGGCCTCTCTGGGCTCCTGCCTCCCTGTCTTGAAAATGGCAGAGTCCCAGAGAACAGGGGGGGGAGTGTCGCTAAACCCCACGGGAGGGGACGTTAGGGGCGCTGTTCCCCCACCTGGGAGGTTTGCATCGGGGTGTCAGTCTGTGAGGACGGGGCACTGTCCCCACTACACAGAGGAGACGGAGGGCCGGAGGGGAGGACCTGGGCTGGGCACGGGGGGAGCTGGGCTGGGCACAGGGGGCTCTGGGCACGGGGGGGCTCTGGGCAC
>NW_006209806.1:1117168-1117505 GCF_000334495.1 Tupaia belangeri chinensis | reverse complement strand
ACTGGGCATGGGGGGCTCTGGGCACAGGGGTCACTGGACTGGGCACAGGGGGGAGCTGGGCACGGGAGGGGGCTGGGCAACGCCTCCATCCATGCCATGCATGAACGCAGAGCCAGGAGTTTCCTGCGGCCCTTCCAGGCCAGCTCTGGCGGGGGCGGGGGGCCCGCTCGGCCCTCACAGCCCGGCCGCGGTTCAGGCCCGCGGAGGTCCCCGCCCGGCGCTGTGATCTGCCCGGGTACCTTGTGGTCGGAGGAGACAATTACCCCCAGACGCGGTGCAGGCAGGCATGCAGACGGCGGGCGGAGCCGGGAAGGCAGACGTGGGAGGCAGGCTTCAC
>NW_006209806.1:1111223-1116152 GCF_000334495.1 Tupaia belangeri chinensis | reverse complement strand
GAGACAGGGAGGTGGGGAGATGGAGAGACAGGGAGACGGGGAAATGGAGAGATGGAGAGACAGGGAGACAGGGAGATGGGGGAGACGGGGAGACGGGGCAGACGGGGAGACAGAGAGACAGGGAGATGGGGAGATGGAGATACAGGGAGACAGGGAGACGGGGGGAGACAGGGAGACAGGGGAGACTGACAAGGGGGGAGAGAGAGATGGAGGGGGGAGAGGGGAGATGGAGAGGGGGAGAGGGGGAGACAAGAAAAGGGAGGGAGAGGGAGGAAGGGAGGGACAAAGAGGAGGGAGAAGAGAGAGACATAAGAAAGAGACATTGTGGAAAGAGACAGAGATAAGGCGAGGCAGAGAGAGATAGAGATGCAGAGACAGAGACTTGCAGAAAGGGTTAGGCAGAGGCAAGAGGGACAAAGGGACAGAGACATATAGACAGAGATAAGGAGAGACATTGCCACTGAGAGAAACAAACCGAGAGACAGAGGGGGCTAGAGAGACACTGACAAAGAGAAACAGAGACAGAGACCAAAGGAGAGGCAGAGACGGCGAGAGATGAGAGGACTGCACGGCCAGCCCTGCGGGCGATGGCGGCTGTGGGCTGTCCGCGCTGGGCACTGCACGCCCACCCGGAGCCCGGCTTTCCCGGGCCTCTCCCGCTCCAGGACACGCCGGCTCCGGGTGGCGCCCAGGTCACAGCCCCCCAGCCTGGACCTGCACAGGGACGGAGGCCCAGGTCGGCGCTCGCCCGTCCCGTGCCTCGGTTTCCCCAGCAGCAAAGGAGGGGGTCACAGCGGATTAGGGCCGCCTCGCTCGGCCCCCATCCCACAGCCCGGCTCCTCACATCCACGTCCCAGCTCACACGACTGGGCGCTCCCTCTCGGCAGAACCACGTCCACAGAAAGGCCGAGGAACTTGCCGAGGGAAGGGCGCGCCCGCGTGGGGGCAGGGGTGTCCAGGGCAGCTGCACACGGCAGTGGACGCCGCCTCGACCCCACACTCACCAGGCACCGCGCCCCGGGCTGCTCTGGAAACAGACGGGCAAGAACACAGGCACCGCCCACGGGCCAGGAGCATCCCCGAGCTGGGGGACAGGTGACCAAACGGACGTGTAACTGGAACCCCGGAGGACAAGGAGGGGTGGGGCAAAGGCTATTTTTTTTAAAATTATTATTATTAATTTTTTGGAGAGGTTTTTTTTTTTTTTAGGGCACGTGTGCTTGCCAGACAGACAGAGACAGAGAGACAGAAAGCGAGAGAAATCACCCCCCAGGAGGGATGGCCACGCCGCAATCCCTTCTCCTCCATTCTCCTCTTGGGAGCTTGGGCACTCACACACATGCGCCTGGCGTGAGTTTAAACCACCGGGTCCGGGACGCGAACCATGGTCGACTACGTGGGAGTCCAGTGACATAGCCATTACACTAACTGCTGGTCCCCCAGACGTGTATTTAAAATGCAGAACATTAAAGATAATGAGAAAATTCTTTTTTTTCCCCCCTTTTTGAGAGAGATTTTTGCCACAGGGCGGTCACCAGAGAGACAGAGAGATAGGAAGTGAGAGATCCCCCCTGGGGGGATGGCCATGCCGCAGTCTCTGGGTCTGGGACTTGAACTGCAGTGGGAGTCCAGCGACATAACCATTATGCCATCTGCTGGTCCCAAGAGAAAATTCTTGAAGGCACGAGCAGAAGTGAAGGAGAAGGAGGAGGAGGAGAAAGAGAGGGAGGGAGGGAGAGAGAGACAGAAAGAAAAAGAGGAAAAAAGGAAGGAAGGAAGGAAGGAAGGGAGACAGACAGACGTGGCATGGGGGAAGAAGAGGAAGAGTAACGGCAGACTTCGCCTTTGAAACTATGACAGACGCAACACCATGGAGGGACATCTTCGCGGTGTTGATAGAAAAAGGCCACTGACAATGCGCACCCAGAATTCCACACCCGGGAGAATGCTCCGGAAGAAAGGGGGGCCCCCTGGCAGCGCAGTGCATAGGGGCTGCATGCGCGTGGCTGGGTGCGAGGCTCCCGTCTGGACCCCGACAGCGGGGAGCACGCCGGGTGCACCCCAAAGCAGAAACAGGAAGCGGTCGCAGGTGACCGTCTTCCACCGGGAGGTGCTTTCCCGCCTTTCTCCCTGTCGGTCTCCCTCTGGCAAGCACACGTGCCCTTTAGCGAAACCTTTTTAAAGAGGTGTTTGCCGTAGGGTGCAAGCACTTGCCAAAGAGAGAGACAGGGAGAAGTGAGAAACCGCGCACCAGGGGGATGGCCGTACCGCAATCCGTTCTCCTCCTGGGATTTTGGGCACGCATGCACACGCACCTGGTGTGATCTTCAAGCCACTGGGTCTGGAAGTTGAACCACAGTCGGCCACGTGGGACTCCACCGGTGTGTCCTCCACGCCGTCTGCTGGTCCTGGCAAAACATTTTAAAACAAACAAATAAATAAAGGAGATATGAAGACTTCTTCAGAAAATACGTACACACACAACAACAAAATAAACATAAAAAAAACCAGACCAGGTCCAGCGGGTGGCGTGGTGGTTAAGGCACTAGACACTCCCATATGGCCGACCACGGTTCGAGTCCTGGGCCTGGTGGCTTGCTTTCTCACTTTTCCTCTCTTCCTCTCTCTCCCTGTCTCTGGTCAAATAAATGAATGAATAAATAAAATTAAATTTAAAAAGATGGCATAAACGAAAAGCACCGATAAAAAATGTGGGTATGGGAGCCAGCAGGTACCATAGTGGTTAAGGTTCTGGACTTCCACCTGGCCAACCATGGTTCAAGTCCTGGACCCGGCAGCTTGAAACTCACTCCAGGCACATGTGCGTGTGTGCCCAAGATCCTGAGGAGAGAATGGAGGAGAAGGGACTGTGGCGTGGTCATCCCCCCTGGGGGTGATTTCTCACTTTCTGTCTGTCTCGCTGGTAAGTGCAAGCGTCCTATAGCAGAAACCTTTCTTAATAATAATAATAATAGGGGCCAGCAGGTGGCGTGGTGGTTAAGGTGCTGGACACTCCCACGTAGCTGACCATGGTTCGAGTCCTGGGCCTGGTAGCTTGCTTTCTCACTTCCCCTCTCTCTGTGTCTCTCTGTCAAACGAAAAATAAATGAATGAATAAATGAAATTAATAATAACAATAATAATAACGCTGGTACGTGCACGTGCCCGCCAGCAAAGTAAAAGCGTGTGCTACGCGATGACAGACATGTGGAAGGGCGAGAGAGAGTGGCCGCTGGTTGAGGGAAGGTAGCTCCCGCACGGCCGGCTGACGCGTGAGTCCTGCCCACGTGGCCTGGACGTCATGCTGAGTGTGCACCCAGACCCCTGGCAGGACCGACAAGTGGAGGGGACGGACGTGGCACGACCACACCCCATGTGGACTTCTCTTTCTCTTTCTGACTAGTGTATGTGCACTCCAGGAAAAAAAAAAAATGAAAAGAAAAGCATTTGAAAGTAGTAAAAACAGCAAGGAAAGGAAACGCACGCGCGGAGGGAGATATGGCCCTAACCATGACGTCATTACCTCCACTTGCCCCGCCGGTCAGAGGCCAGTCTCTGGCCAGCCAGGCAAGGGGTGGGATCGTACCAGCGCCCCAGGCCAGCGCGCACGACTAGACCACACGACAGGTGTCGGAGCCAGCCCCAAGTGTGCCCCCAGGTTCCAGCTGGGCCCCTCCTCCTGGTCCTGGGCCTCCATGCGGCTTCGTGCCTTTCTTGTTCTGGGAATGCCCTCCTTAGACCTTGGCCTTCATCCTCGCCCTTTGGGATCCTACCCAAATGCTATCTTCCCAACGCCAGAACTATTTCCGGGTCAGGGTCATTGTCTAACCTGCAATTTTTTCAAACTTTCTCCTGAGAGGTTACTGCTCCTTTAAGCATCACCAAAGCCGTCACTGCTTACGTCATAATCACCTAGGCTAGGAAGACGAATCCGAAGTCTGACTGTGGATTGGCTGACGGCCTCATGAATATGTAGATAGCCCCACCTCCACCTCGCTCTGGTAGGCGCAGGAAACAGAGGGGGCGGAGAAGAGGTGGAGGTTGGGGCGGGGCGAGGCGCTGGGGCGTGGTCAGGAAATTTTTGTTCATTCCCTTCCCCGCTGTTTGCACAGTGCCCACGAGCTACGGGTGCACAGTAGGTGCTTCATACGTGCTTATTGCCGTTTAAATCTAGGAGTGATGCCCCGCAGTTCTGACTCGGGGAGTCCCGTTTTGGCTTACAGCGTTAGATTTGCATGACAAATACTGTTATCCGTGTGCACTGGTGAATCTTGATGTGCACAATATTTCCCGAAGGCGCACGCTAGGCGCCCCATTTTCCAGATAAGGAAACTAAGCCTTGGAGAGGGCGTGCAGAGCTGAAGGGCATGCAGACTCTGGGCGTTCCGGCACTCACGGGAACGCAAAGATGAGCGACCTTCCTCCTCCCCTCCTCCCGAAAGACTCAAGTGCTCTCTCATCCTTGGTTTGACCCGCAGGCGCCTGGCTTCCATCCTCGGGTAGCTTTGAGGGCAAGGCCGCTCTGGGACCCCAGGCTAGTCCCGCCTCTCCCCCTTTGCCAAGGCTGTTCCCTGTGCCCGGAGGGTCACACGCGTAAGCATTCCCGGCGTGGGAAACAGCACGTGCAGACCTAGCCACGGGCCCCAGCAGTCTGGAGAGGTAAGGGAGGAGAGGCAGGAGGCGAAGACGATCCTGCAGTTTTTGAGGGCGGGTCAGCGCTCCCGTCCCAGGAGAGAAGCCGGAGGTCCCTCGCCACCTTCCCGGCGCCCAGAACAACGCCCACTGCACACAGGACTCAGTAAACGCCGTTTCTCCGGGCGCCAATAGGGAACCGCGGCGTGGGTCTCTGCTGCCCCCTGCAGGCGGCCTGGGGCCAAGCCTCTGCAAAGGGGATTCCGAAGGGGAGGTTCATTTGAACATTTCCGAAAG
>NW_006209806.1:1099550-1109071 GCF_000334495.1 Tupaia belangeri chinensis | reverse complement strand
GGAGGGTGGCCGCTGGTTGAGGGAAGGTAGCTCCCGCACGGCCGGCTGACGCGTGAGTCCTGCCCACGTGGCCTGGACGTCATGCTGAGTGTGCACCCAGACCCCTGGCAGGACCGACAAGTGGAGGGGACGGACGTGGCACGACCACACCCCATGTGGACTTCTCTTTCTCTTTCTGACTAGTGTATGTGCACTCCAGGAAAAAAAAAAAATGAAAAGAAAAGCATTTGAAAGTAGTAAAAACAGCAAGGAAAGGAAACGCACGCGCGGAGGGAGATATGGCCCTAACCATGACGTCATTACCTCCACTTGCCCCGCCGGTCAGAGGCCAGTCTCTGGCCAGCCAGGCAAGGGGTGGGATCGTACCAGCGCCCCAGGCCAGCGCGCACGACTAGACCACACGACAGGTGTCGGAGCCAGCCCCAAGTGTGCCCCCAGGTTCCAGCTGGGCCCCTCCTCCTGGTCCTGGGCCTCCATGCGGCTTCGTGCCTTTCTTGTTCTGGGAATGCCCTCCTTAGACCTTGGCCTTCATCCTCGCCCTTTGGGATCCTACCCAAATGCTATCTTCCCAACGCCAGAACTATTTCCGGGTCAGGGTCATTGTCTAACCTGCAATTTTTTCAAACTTTCTCCTGAGAGGTTACTGCTCCTTTAAGCATCACCAAAGCCGTCACTGCTTACGTCATAATCACCTAGGCTAGGAAGACGAATCCGAAGTCTGACTGTGGATTGGCTGACGGACTCATGAATATGTAGATAGCCCCACCTCCACCTCGCTCTGGTAGGCGCAGGAAACAGAGGGGGCGGAGAAGAGGTGGAGGTTGGGGCGGGGCGAGGCGCTGGGGCGTGGTCAGGAAATTTTTGTTCATTCCCTTCCCCGCTGTTTGCACAGTGCCCACGAGCTACGGGTGCACAGTAGGTGCTTCATACGTGCTTATTGCCGTTTAAATCTAGGAGTGATGCCCCGCAGTTCTGACTCGGGGAGTCCCGTTTTGGCTTACAGCGTTAGATTTGCATGACAAATACTGTTATCCGTGTGCACTGGTGAATCTTGATGTGCACAATATTTCCCGAAGGCGCACGCTAGGCGCCCCATTTTCCAGATAAGGAAACTAAGCCTTGGAGAGGGCGTGCAGAGCTGAAGGGCATGCAGACTCTGGGCGTTCCGGCACTCACGGGAACGCAAAGATGAGCGACCTTCCTCCTCCCCTCCTCCCGAAAGACTCAAGTGCTCTCTCATCCTTGGTTTGACCCGCAGGCGCCTGGCTTCCATCCTCGGGTAGCTTTGAGGGCAAGGCCGCTCTGGGACGGGTACCCAGGCGAGTCCCGCCTCTCCCCCTTTGCCAAGGCTGTTCCCTGTGCCCGGAGGGTCACACGCGTAAGCATTCCCGGCGTGGGAAACAGCACGTGCAGACCTAGCCACGGGCCCCAGCAGTCTGGAGAGGTAAGGGAGGAGAGGCAGGAGGCGAAGACGATCCTGCAGGTTTTGAGGGCGGGTCAGCGCTCCCGTCCCAGGAGAGAAGCCGGAGGTCCCTCGCCACCTTCCCGGCGCCCAGAACAACGCCCACTGCACACAGGACTCAGTAAACGCCGTTTCTCCGGGCGCCAATAGGGAACCGCGGCGTGGGTCTCTGCTGCCCCCTGCAGGCGGCCTGGGGCCAAGCCTCTGCAAAGGGAATTCCGAAGGGTAGGTTCATTTGAACATTTCCGAAAGGGCTTTACCAATACTATTCCGCCCACTCCCCCTCGACAACTCTGCGAAGCGTGTGTCCGATTTTCTCGGGGGAAGCCGATCCGCAAGAGAATCTGACTATTGGTCCGAGGGCGTGTAAATGGGAAATGTCCTTAGCCCAGATTCAAACCCGGGGCAGCCCAGTCTACACGTCATCTGTGTGGTTTTAGAACACGTAGTAGTCCCCACGTGCTGGGCTCCAGGGAGCAAAGAACGAAGCCCGGCGGGCACGGAGGGCACGCCACCTTACTCACTGCAGCCCTGCAGGGTGTCTCCGTGTGAGGGGCCCCCCGGTCCTCTGGGGAAAACCTGACTGTTCTGGGTCCCCATTACTGATCTGGGTCTTGCCTCATGGGTGCCCTGGTGACGAAAAGAGCTCATCCTGGTGAAGCACCTGGAGGGGCCAGCAGGTGGCGGACACCCACATGACCAAGGGCAGTTCGAATCCCAGACCTGGCAACTTACTTTCCATTCACTTTCCCTTTCTCTCAGGTCAAATTTTAAAAATAGTAACAAATAAAATTAAATACATATTTCTTTAAAAAAAAAATAAAGCTCCTGGAATCACGCGGCACACGTGGCAGGTGCTCGGTAAACACCCACGCTCCTTCCCAAGTAGTCCGATCTTGCTTCCTTTAGCATTCAGTCCTCAGGAATTTCAGAATCTGTGCAGTACCTTGGAAACTTGTGAGGATCCGAACCATACGAACCATGCGGAAGTTCAAGGCTCAACTATGGGAGATCTGGACTTTCTTTCTTTCTTCTTCTTCTTCTTTTTTTTTAAGAAGGATTTTTGCTATAGGGTATGCTAGCCAGAGAGAAAGAGACAGAGAGACAGAACGTGAGAAACCACCCCATCCCACGGGGTGATGACCATTCCGCAATCCCTTCTCCATTCTCCTCCTGGGATCTTGGGCCTGTATGCACATGAGGCCGGGGTGAGGTTTAAGGCGCCGGGTCTGAAACTCGAACCACGGTCGACTACGTGGGAGTCCAGCAATGTAACCACTCTGCCACCCACTAGTCCTGCTTTTCTTCTTTTTAGGTTTCTGTCATAGGGAGCTTGTCAGCGAGGAGAGAGGCAGAGACAGACGGTGAGAAAGGAGGTGAGAAATCACCCCCCGGGGGGCAGCCATGCTGCAACCCCTTCTCCTCCATTCTCCTCCCGGGATCTTGAGCATGCACGCACACGCGTCCAGTGTGAGTTTTCAAGGCACCAGGTCCAGGTCTTGAACCACAGCTGACCACGTGAGAACCCAGCACCTTAAACACTATGCTACATGCTGGCCCTCAGAACTGACCTTTCAAAGCAGAGTGTGGGGGCAGGCAGTGGCACAGCAACTGGGCCCACATGGGAGAGTCGTGGGTTCATATCCCACCACCTCCCTGAGCATGCTTGGTGTGGCGTGTCCGTGGTCCAGCGTGGCCCGAGGCTGGGCAGACTGTGGCATCAGGACCCTGCTGGGTGTGCAGCCTCTCTGTCTCTCATGGGAGAGGTAAACACACAGTGAATTCTTGGGACCAGCAGATGGCGTAATGGTTATGTCGCTGGACTCCCACATTGCTGACCACAGTTCAAGTCCCGGACCCAGTGGCTTAAACTCACGCCGGCTCATGTTCATGCGTGCCCAAGATCCCAAGAAGAGAAGGCCATCCCCCTGAGGGGTGATTTCTCACTTTCTGTCTCTGTCTCTCTCTGTCTTTCCAGCAAGTACATGTGCCCTATAGCAAAAACCTCTCTTCGAAAAAAAAAGAGAATTCTTAATTTCCTAAATTATATATGAGGATTATTAACTTATAATAGTAAATGAACAAATGCATATTACTAATAAATGTTGACATTATTAAAACATATATTTAAGTATATAATAATACTTTGGTGTCAGAATGTTTTAGATTTTTTTTAGAGAGGTTTCTGCCTGTGGGCGTGTGTGCTCGTCAGAGAGAACGGAGAGGGAAAGTGAGAAGTCGCCACCCAGGAGGATGGGACGGCCACACCACAATCCCCTCCCCATTCTCTCCCTGGCATTTTGGGTGCACACGCACACATGCCCGGCGTTTCTCAAGCCGTCAAACCACGCTTGGCCAACTGGGAATCCAGCGATGTGACCGCTGCGCCATCTGCTGGCCCCAGGTCAAAATGCTTTTGGAAAAAAATGTTCTTTGTTCTGAGCGTGCGCACGGGTGGGAGTGAGGAGCCGGAGGAGCACCGTCGCAGTGTCTGCTTACACCGCGACCCCTACGTCCTCCAGCCTGTCGGACCCTGGGTAGTCATGTGTTCGTCCTGGCCCCTACCCTGCTTTCCCCGGCAGGGGGGAGGATGGAGAGGGGGCTGGGGGCCACCACGCCCAGGGTGCTTTCTCCCCTAGGGCGAGCGCACAAGCCTCTTGCAATGTAAAAACCAAAACCAAAAAGAGGCATTGCCCTAGGCCACCTCATCGTCCGGGTGGGCTGCTGCCAGGCCGCCCTGGTCCCCTCCCTGCCAGCCTGGCCTCGCTTACCTTCGGCTGGTCCGCCCACCTTCGGCCTGACCCCGCCTGCCTTTGGATTGGCCACGCCCACCTTTAGTCTGGTCCAGCCTGCCTTTGGATTGGCCACGCCCACCTTTAGTCTGGCCCAGCCTGCCTTTGGATTGGCCCCACCCACCTCCAGCCTGGCACCGCCTGTCTTCGCCTGGCCCCGCCCACCTTCGGCCTGGCCTGGCAGCCCTGGCTCTGAGCACAACTAGGTCCGAAACCCTCCCTGAGCCCTCCCACGGCCACTTGTCCCTCCTCCCCTCCCCACGTGACTCGCTACTTATCTGTCTTCTTTTTCTTTCTTTCTTTTAATTTATAAAAGCAGAGGTTTAGGGGCCTGCAGGTGGCCTGGCAGTTAAGGTGCTGGACTCCCACATGGTTGACCGTAGTTTGAGTCCCAGACCTGGCAGCTTGCTTTCTCACTTTTCCTCCTCTTTCTGTCTCACTCTGGGGACCACATGTGTCCTATTGTAAATTAAAAAAAGAATACAAAATTAAATTAAATTAAATTAAACTAAATAATTCTAAAATTAAAAAAGGATCGAGGTTTATTGGGCTCTCGGTGCGGAGGCCCAGGGCCCAGGGTCCGTTTCTGGCACACACACCCTAAGGCATCCTGTCACAGAGGGGAGCAGGGCAGCTGTGTCCATGGCTCTCTCTCGACTTGTCCTTCAGATGTCACCTCCGTGGGGACACCTCTCCCAGTGTCCTCGACTGGGTCAGCTGGGTCCAGCTGGGGACCGCCTCTCTCAGCATTCCAGTTGAACTCACGTGTACCTCTGCAGGGGGTTGGCATGGAGTCACCACGTGACCAGCGGTTCCGCTGGGTATCCGCCCCGAAGCCATGAAAACACCCCACACAGGAACCAGCCACGGCACTCACGTGGCTGGGTTCAGAACCGCCAAGAGGTAAAGCAGCCGGACTGGCCGCCAGTAGAGGAGTGGACAGACACCGTGTGGCCGTCCACGTGGGACACGGCTCAGCCGTGAGCAGGAAGGAGGCGCAGACACAGTCCACTACATGGCTGGCCAGAGAGTGACACGGACACAGAGGCCACACAGGGCGGGCCCCCATATGTGGGACGCCCAGAACGGGAAGGTCCACACAGGCAGGGAGGGTGTGGGTGTGGGGCTGGGGAGAGGGAGTGCTCCCGGGAATGGGGCTTCCTTTGGGGTGGCGGAATGTTCTGGAACTAGATGGGGACAGCTGCACAGCACCACGCGTGCAGTGACATCACTGACTGCACACTTTAGAAAGCTAAAATGGGCGTGTCGCATGCGTGCCCTGAGTCCCAGGAGAGAGGAGGGACTGTGGCATGGCCACCCCCAGGTGCGGATTTCTCACCCCTCTGTCTCAGGCAAGCACATGTGCCTCATGGCAACCTTAAGAAAAGGGGCAAGAATGATCAAATATCTTTTCTGCGATGTGGCTTTTATCTCCCCTGCTGGGCCGTCCCCGTGAGGGCAAAGACCACGGCCACCTCAGTCACTGTGGTGTCCTGGGTGCCCGGCTCGGCAGGTGATCAGTGCGTTTGTTGAGTGAGTCTGTGAGAGGGTCAACGGCATGTGGACCCGCTAAAAGAACACCATTTCTAAGAAAAAATAAATTAAAAATAAAAAAGGGAAAGAACACCATTTCTTTCTTCTTTTTCTTCCTTCCTTCCTTTCTTTTTCATTCTTTCTTAAGAGGTTTCTGCCTTTGGGCACGTGTGCTTGCCAGAGGGAGAGACAGAGAGAGTAGGAGACAAAGTGAGGAATCCCCCCGGGGGGTGGCCAGGCCGCAATCCCTTCTCCTTCGTTCTGCTCCCAGGAGCTGGGCACACACGAGCACGCACACGGTGTTTCCAGCGCCCAGGCGGACCCGGTCGGCCGTGTGGGAGTCCAGCGAGGTGAGCCGCATGCCACCTGCCAGCCCCCTTTCCTTTTTAAACAATTCCTTATTTAATTGTATCTTTATTATTGTTATATTTTTTAAAATTTGCTCCACGGCACGTGCACCCACCAGAGAGAAAGAGAGAGCGAGCGGGCGAGGGAAAGTGAAAAAGCAAGCCCCCAGGTCCAGGACTTGAACCACACTCAGCCATGTGGGAACCCAGCGCCTCATCCACCATGCCACCTACCGGCCCCTTGCTCTTCCTTTTTCTTTTTTAGTCGCCAGAGGATGCATGCACTCGACAGCGAACAAGAGGGGACGAACGGGTGCCCCCGTGGGGCGTGGTCACACCACAATCCCTTCTCCACTTCACCTTGTCGGGCTTCGGGCACGCGTGCGTGTCAACCTGGAGGGTTTGCAAGCCGCTGGGTCTAGGATTCGAACCTGGGATCCAGCCGCCTTGACCACTAGGCCATGTGGCCGGCCCACCACCCTGTCGCCAGCTTCAGGGTTAACCCGGCGGCATACCGGGTATTCGAACTCCAGACCTGCCCTCGCGGTCTCTCCCCGCCGCGCAGTGTGTTCTTACCGCCCATCAGACAGGGCACCCGACGGGCCTGACCCAGCCGGCCTGTCTCGCCGGGAGAGGGAAATAAGGAAAAAGGCAGCCCGTTAGCAAGTAAAACTTTTATTAAATAAACTTCTCGTTTTCTCAGGCCAAAGAGAGGCGTTTTGGACATTAAGACGATGCTTGCTGCTTCTCACCTCAAACACACGACAGTGACAAGGACTCCTGCAGCCGTGGGAACTCTCCAGCACGAAAGTCGCCCGACCCCTGGCAGTCCTTCATCCTCGCGCGTGTGTGTGTGTGTGTGTGTGTGTGTGTGTGTGTAAAGTACTGGTAGCAGAAATAAAGGGGGTCGTACAAATCACAAGGTCTTCGACGTGGAGTATAAAAATGGTATTTACAGCCGGGACACGTGGAGCGGACAGACACGCACAGCACACACACTCCCGGGCGGCCGCAGGGCCCCTGGGCACACTTGCACACGGACACACGCAGGGCACAGGCCCACGAGGGGACGTCTCAGGACAATTATCAAACTCGGAATATCGAAACCGATCGGTCGGAAGTTTTTTTTCTTTTTTGCTATGTGTTTTTTTTTGTCTTTTTTTTTTTTTCTGGGTCAGTTAACACATTTTGGTAACAACGAGAGGGTATGCTGTTTGTTTTCTTCTCTTTAAATGTTTTTTTTTTTTCTTTTGAGCTTATTAAGTGATCCGGCGCCTCGTCTGGCAGGAGGACCCCTGGATGTCCACAGAAACTGTGCTCAGCGGGTGTCGCGGGTTGGCGGTTGGACAGAGGCACCCCGCAAAGCCACGAAGCCCCCCCAACTGGAAACAAAACCCCTCTGTCTTGGATTGTTTTCTCTTCTCTTTTCTTCTTTGTTACCTGCTCAGAAAAACCAAAACCCAAACCAAACCCCACAAAACAAACCCCAAGTCTCTGCAGAGGTCTGAAGGTCGCTGTGGAGTTCTGTCTTCGACCAAAGGGGGTGCCGGCCAGTCCGGGCGGGGCTTGTCCAACGCATTTGGCAAGCTCGGTGACAAGACCTTGATCCGAGGCTGGTGATCCGAAGGCAGGGACGATGCGTACCCGCCCTGGGGAGGGGGCGGCGAGGGCGGGAGGCCCCCAAGCCTGTCTGCCCCACGGGAAGCTAAGGGCTACTGGTCGTACAGTAAGGCTATGACGCAGGGGTGGGGCGGGGAGGGCGGGTCACAGGGTCTCTTCAGTACCTACTCTGGGAAGGCGGGATCGGGGGCGAGGACGGTTTGTCCCGAAGCTGCAGCTGGAACCAGGGACACTCGAGCTGGCTGAGTCCGCAGGCCCGCGGGAACTGTGGTCGCGGGGCCAGGACTCCCGGAGGTATATCGTGTTGGCAGGGTCCTGGTCTGCGTCCCAGCTGGGAGGCAGGGGGCACCCGGGCGGTGCTCCCCGCGCCCGGCCAGCCTCAGGCCTTCCTACGTCCCTCCTGGGTGACCGGCCCAGGGTCACCCTCTCTCGGATGGAAGGAAGTCGGAAAAATTTGGTCCCACGATCTAGTCTCAAAAAATATAAATACTGTATATAGCTCTGTATGCGCCTACCAGGGAGGTCGCAGGGCGGCCGGCCGCGGGTGCGAGCGCACGCCAGGGCTCCCGCAGGCGGGCTGCGTGTGGACCCCTCGGCCCCCAACTCAGGAGCCCCCTCCCCACTCGCGGTGGCCTTCCGTGAGCGCTTCACATTTTGGGGGGTGGGCAAGGGGAGGGGGAGGGGAGGGCTGGGCCCAAACACGGTCGTAAGTTACGGGAGGAAAAGTCCGGGTCTGTTGGAAGCAGGGAGCCCTCCTGGCCTGGGAAGGCCCCTCACCTGGGGGAGAAGGGACGGGTGTTAGGGAGCAGTAACAGGGCCCCCCCACACCCGCTCTGGCCCCGTCTCTGCCAAAACAGCAGACACCAGGGGCTGGTGGTCCAGACGCAACACGGTCACCGGGCCAGCTCCTCATCGGGCAAGTGGGGGCATGGGTGCCGTCCCCTCCCCACACGCTGTCGCTGACCCTGTCTTTGTGCATTCCTGGCTGTATCCCCAAGCGCTGGTGACAGTGTCTAACACACGGGGTGCTCAGGGGTGCTGACAGCTGGCACAGGGCAGAGGGTCGCGCCGTAGGCTGTCAGCAGCACCTCCCCAAGGTGTGCGGCCCTGTCGCCAAATGTAGCCAGATCTGAGCCTGCCAACCTCTGAGCCTGGGTAGCACGCACAGCCCCTGAGCCTGCTCCTCGCCCGAGCCCAGCAAGGCCCGGCGAGGCCCCCGCACGATGGTGGTGCTCAGAGCAAACAATGGGACCAACTACCGAGGGGTAGGGGGCCAGTTCCCGGTCCCCCCCAGGATCCTCCCGCTGCCTCTGGGGAGGGATTTGCAGAGCCCATGGTACAGAGGAGCTGGGCGAGGCAGGCTCGGGCCAGGGGCCGTCCCAGGACGGCCGCGGGTGACTGGAGGTGCAGTTCTCTGCCGGCTGACTAACTGTGCTGGCGGGGGCTGGTTTCTTTTCTGCACAACTGTGTCCCGCCTTCCCAGCAGCCCACTGGGTCCAGACCGCAGCCACTCAGGTGCTGGCAGAGCTGGTGGCTGCGGCCCAGCAGGGGTGGAGGGCGACAGCTGAGCTGGGTATTTGGGGGTCGAACCTTAGGGGCCAGGGTCTGGGGTGGGCAGTGGGCATTTGACTTTTCTGCAGGGAGGACGCGAAGGAGGCCCCTTCCCACCCTGCACTCCTACCCAGACCAATCCTGGCCTCCCAGGGGAACCACGAGCCCTCCCCAGCCCTCTCCCAGGAGGACCCCATCAGCACTCATCCCCCCCCC
>NW_006209806.1:1096179-1099540 GCF_000334495.1 Tupaia belangeri chinensis | reverse complement strand
CCTCCTCTGGCCCGCCCTGCCCGCCACACCCAGCTGTCCCTGCCAACCCAGCAGGGCCCGGGCAGCACCGCCCCTTCCCCGGAGGGCCCGGCGGCTCACCTGGCCAGCCACAGCCCCGGCCGCTGTGGGCGCCGTCAGTAGGGGTGCCCCGGGTCCTTGGGCCGCTTCAGCTGCACTTTCAGCCTCTTGGCGCCCACCTGGAAGCCGTTCATGGCCTGGATGGCCGCCCGTGCGCTGGCCGGGTTGTCAAAGCTCACGAAGCCTGCGGAGACCGGGCGGACGGCCATGGTGGGCACCGGGTCCTCTGTGCCGTGGAGCTGTGGCCCGGGCTTCCCGGTCCGCGGGGTCCTGGGGGGCGGGCGGGCTTGCCAGAGCAGGCAGCGGCCCTGGCTCTGTTCAGAGGCCTCTGGGCTTGCACCCCCCTGGAGACAGGGCACTCACCCTTCTCCGGGTCCACTCTGCTGAGACCTGCCATCCAGCAGGGGCCAGGGTGCAGTCTGGGGGGCTCTGGAGGCCACGTTCTCCCTCCCTCCCCTGAAGCCCTGCCTCTGCCTCTCCCAGGCCTGGGTGTTGAAAATCCGCACCCAGAGGCCTCAGTCCTTCGGCTCCCACCCGGCCGTCCGTGTGGGTGTCCCACTTATTTCTGGCTGGCTGTTACTTCCGGCTTTGGGTCTCTTCCTCTATCGCTCGCTCTCTAACTTCTCCCTGCTGTCTCTCTTTCTCTGTCTGTCAATCTCTGCTCCAGGCTATTTCCCGAAGCCATAAGAAGCACCCAAGTGCGGGACCGGCAGCTGGCGACATGGCTACATTGCTGGACTCCATGCAGTTGACTGTGGTTCGCGTCCTGGACCCGGTGGCTTAAACTCACGCCGGGCGCGTGTGCGTGTGTGCCCAAGATCCCGAGAGGAGAATGGAGGAGAAGGGATTGCGGCGTGGCCATCCCCCCTGGAGGGTGATTTCTCGCTTTCTGTCTCTCTGTCTGTCTTTCTGGCAAGCGCACACCCTATAGCAAAAACCGCTCCCCCCCCCCAGAAAAAAAGTGCCCTTCCGGAAAAGCATCCCTTAAGCTTCCATCCGCCTGCTCCTGCAGGGCACCCGGCCTGTCTCCTGGGAGAACCATGCAGAGGCTGTGGGTGGTGGGGACCTGCCAGGGCCTGGGGCTCTGGCAGGGAGCCCTGTGGGAGGCGGGCAGGGGACTGGGAGGGAGGTGAGTAGTTCTGCCCCCCCCCCAGGTCCAGGGGCGCCCCAGGCAGGCTAGAGCTAGGGGCAGGGGTGACCTTTATCCTGGTATCTGTCTACCCCCATCACCCAGATGAGGAAACCGAGGATCGCGCTATTGAAGTGGGTCCGGCGGCCTCCCCTCCCGGATTCCCTCCTTCCCCAGTCAGGGTACAGAGGGGCCTGCACCCTCCTCTGTCCCTCCTCACACACAGTGACCTCAAGGACACTGCGTGGGCATTCTGTTCCTTTCTTCCCTCTTTTTTTTGAGAAATTTTTGCTATAGGGCACGTGCACTCACAGGAGAGGCAGAGTGAAAAATCACACCCCCCAGCCCCCCCAGCCCCCGGTGGTGGCCATGCTGCAACCCCTTCTCCTCCATCCTCCTCTCGGGATCTTGGGCACGCACGCACACGCGCCCGACATGAGTTTCCAGCCTCCGGGTCCAGGACTTGAACTGCGGCCTACCACGTGGGAGTCCAGCACCTTCGCCGCTACCTGCTGGCCCCCTCCACAGCGCTCCCGCCTGCCTGCCTGACAGCGCGTTTTCCCTGGCTTTCCAGTCCACAGGCCTGGACCACGCAGGCTCACCTACCTGAAGCCCCTGCACTTTAACTACAGATCTGAAAGGCAGTGCTCCAGAGGCAAGGGGCAGTGGCCGCACCGCGCAGGCGGGGACGGGGGCATCCCGTGGCCGGGACGGCAGAACCTGGCGGAGCTCCTGGCCCAGCTAGAGTGCCCAGCCCCAGCACGACCGCGCACGCAGCAGGTGTGTGACTCTCTGGGCACCCCCCCCCCCCCGTGACGGAGTGGGGTGCAGGACGGGGCGCGGTGAGGCCGGGCCACTCACCGAAACACTTGCTCTGGTTGGTGGCTCGGTCCATAAACACCTTGGCGGAGATGATATTCCCGAAAGGCAGGAACATCTGCGTCAGCTCCGTGTCTCCAAACTCCTGGGGGAGGTGGTAGATAAACAGGTTACAGCCTTCGGGACCTGCAGGTGGGGGAGAGAAAGACATAAAGCCCCCAAGGAGAGGAGGCGACCCCGGGGCAGGGGCGCAGTCCGGAGCCCGCATCCCTCGTCGCCAGGAAGCAGGGGCGTGGCCGGGGCATGGCGGGGCCCGGGGGCGGGGCATGAGGTCAGGCAGTCCCAGCTCGGATACTCCAAACCCCAAACCCACCGTGATCATTTTCAAGGCTCAGATAACAGCGGAAACTCGGGAGACCCCCACCCCCACCGCCACCCAGACAGGTCCTCAGACCAGCCCCTGAAGGTTGCAACACCGTCAGCAAGCCGAACCCTGGGCAAATCATCGTGAATGTCCGTGTGCAGACCGTTTAGGAAGCCCAGAACTGGGTCTGAGGAACTGGGAGAGCTGGCAGTACGTCTGCAATAACTGCACTTCTAAAGCACAGCTGTCATTTTAGGGGCTCCAGGTGGCGTGGTGGGAAGGGCGCTGGACTCCCACATGGTCCCGAACAAGGTTCGAGTCCCAGGCGTGGTGGCTTGCTTCCTGACTTTCTCTCTCTGTGGCTCTCTCTGGTGAGCGCACGTGCCCTATAGCAAATTAAAAATAATAATAATATATAACATTTAAAAGATAAAATTTTAAAACTGTCACTTTAAAAATTCTGGTGATCAGGGGACCAGCAGTGGGCTATGTCGCTGGACTCCCACGTAGTCGACCGCAGTTTGAGTCCCGAACCCGGTGGCTTAAACTCAAGCCAGGCGCGTGTGCGTGCGTGCCCAAGATCCCGAGAGGAGAATGGAGGAGAAGGGATTGCGGCATGGCCATCCCCTGGGGGGTGATTTCTCGCTTTCTGTCTCTCTGTCTCTCTCTGTCTTTCTGGTGAGCGCATGTGCCCTATAGCAAAAATTTCTCTCTCAAAAAAAACCCAAAACCCTACAAATAAAGGGGCTGACAGGGGACAGGTGTTATGGTGGTTAAGGGTGCTGGACTCCCACATGGCAGGCATGGTTTGAGTCTAGGACTTGGGGGCTTGCTTTTTCACGTTCTCTTTCTCTGGACAAATTTAAAAATAATAATAATAAATAGCTTTTTTATTTTAAAAGACATTTATTTGTTATGGTTTTCAAGCCACCAGGTCCAGGACTTGAACCACGGGCGCCTCTGTGGCAACC
>NW_006209806.1:1074675-1078205 GCF_000334495.1 Tupaia belangeri chinensis | reverse complement strand
GGCGCGGCCCGGAGCCCGCATCCCTCGTCGCCAGGAAGCAGGGGCGTGGCCGGGGCATGGCGGGGCCCGGGGGCGGGGCATGAGGTCAGGCAGTCCCAGCTCGGATACTCCAAACCCCAAACCCACCGTGATCATTTTCAAGGCTCAGATAACAGCGGAAACTCGGGAGACCCCCACCCCCACCGCCACCCAGACAGGTCCTCAGACCAGCCCCTGAAGGTTGCAACACCGTCAGCAAGCCGAACCCTGGGCAAATCATCGTGAATGTCCGTGTGCAGACCGTTTAGGAAGCCCAGAACTGGGTCTGAGGAACTGGGAGAGCTGGCAGTACGTCTGCAATAACTGCACTTCTAAAGCACAGCTGTCATTTTAGGGGCTCCAGGTGGCGTGGTGGGAAGGGCGCTGGACTCCCACATGGTCCCGAACAAGGTTCGAGTCCCAGGCGTGGTGGCTTGCTTCCTGACTTTCTCTCTCTGTGGCTCTCTCTGGTGAGCGCACGTGCCCTATAGCAAATTAAAAATAATAATAATATATAACATTTAAAAGATAAAATTTTAAAACTGTCACTTTAAAAATTCTGGTGATCAGGGGACCAGCAGTGGGCTATGTCGCTGGACTCCCACGTAGTCGACCGCAGTTTGAGTCCCGAACCCGGTGGCTTAAACTCAAGCCAGGCGCGTGTGCGTGCGTGCCCAAGATCCCGAGAGGAGAATGGAGGAGAAGGGATTGCGGCATGGCCATCCCCTGGGGGGTGATTTCTCGCTTTCTGTCTCTCTGTCTCTCTCTGTCTTTCTGGTGAGCGCATGTGCCCTATAGCAAAAATTTCTCTCTCAAAAAAAACCCAAAACCCTACAAATAAAGGGGCTGACAGGGGACAGGTGTTATGGTGGTTAAGGGTGCTGGACTCCCACATGGCAGGCACGGTTTGAGTCTAGGACTTGGGGGCTTGCTTTTTCACGTTCTCTTTCTCTGGACAAATTTAAAAATAATAATAATAAATAGCTTTTTTATTTTAAAAGACATTTATTTGTTATGGTTTTCAAGCCACCAGGTCCAGGACTTGAACCACGGTCGCCTCTGTGGGAACCCAGCAGTTTAATCACCACACCATCTGCTGGCCCAAATAAAATCTATTTTTTTAGAGACTTTTGCCAGAAGGCGCATGTGCTCACTGGAGAGAGAGAGCGAGACAGACACAGTGAGAGGGAAAGTGAGAAATGGACCCCGGGTGGCCACGCAGCGGCCCTTCTCGTTCTCCTCCTGGGCTCTTGGGCACCTGCAGACACACATGCCTGGTGTAATTGTGAAGCACAGGATCTGGGACTGTTACGGCAGGCAGCCACGTGGGGGGGCGTCGACGCCCTCTGTTGGTCCCATAAAATCATTCTTTTTTAAAACTATAAATAATAATGCCTATTAAAACCTTCATTATCCGAAGCCAGTCTCCCACACCTGCCACAAATCCCCACCTGAAAGATGACCTTTCCCCGCCGCCACCTTGCAGGCGAGGAAGACCCCTCCTCTGCAGTCAGCGTTCCCCACGAAGGAGCGCAAAGTCGGGGGTGGCTCGCCCA
Source organism: Tupaia belangeri chinensis (assembly GCF_000334495.1). Taxonomy (NCBI): domain Eukaryota; kingdom Metazoa; phylum Chordata; class Mammalia; order Scandentia; family Tupaiidae; genus Tupaia; species Tupaia belangeri. The sequence continues at coordinate 1,076,631 of NW_006209806.1, read as the reverse complement.
CGCCCGCCCCTCGCCCTTCCAGTTAGAGCCGCCGCATGTGAGAGCGCTCCTGCGGGTCCGCTCCAGCACCCCTGACACGCTGAGCCCCCGTGCTGCCCAGAATTTCAATCCTGCCTTTGCTTTTGCGGGATTTCATCTCCCCCCAAAAAAACCCACGAAACAAACAAACAGAAACCAAAACCAAAACCGAAACCAACACACACTTGGGGAATGTGAAAAACCGCACCTGGCTGCCTCTCATAAGACCGCAGACATGGGCGTTCGCGTGGACAGCTTTCCCCACGGATGGGGCCGATTTCCAACAAGCTCCACCCACAACCCGGAGTGACCAATAAGATGCAACCTTCGCAGCCACGCCCACCGGTAACGGCAAGCCTCTTCCGGTCTAAAGCACCTAACCCAGTGCTCCGCACCCCTTCCCCAGTTAGCTGGCCTGGGACTTGAAATTAAAAGTGTGAGTGTATGTCGATGCAAAAAGCGTTGACGTCCACCTGTAGGTGTTGCTAAGGTGCATTTTTCAAGAAGTGTCCCAAGACCCTGCATATTACAACTATGCTACCAGGGCCAGCAAGTGGCCTAGTGATTAGGGTGCTGGACTCCCACGTGGCCAACCATGGTAGGAGTCCTGGACCCAGTGGCTTGAAACTCATGCCAGGCGTGTGTGCACGCATGTCCAAAATCCCAACAGGAGATTGGAGAAGGGATCGCAGTGTGGCCATTAGGGGGGGGGTGATGCCTCTCTCTCTCTGTCCTTCTCTATGCAGGAAGAGAGGACATGCCTTAAGGCAACATCTCTCTCAAAAGCAAAACGAACAACCACCTACGCTACCATTTTTTATTAGGTTTCTATCTTTCCTTTTTAAAATAATTATTTATTTTCTTTTATTTATTCATTCTTTTTTAAAAAAACATTTTTTTGAGAGTTGTTTTGGAGAGTTTTTGTTTGTTTATTTTTTTGCTATAGGGCGTGTGCGCTCGCCAGAAAGACAGAGAGACAGAAAGTGAGAAATCACCCCCCCCAGGGGGGATGGCCACACCACAATCCCTTCTTCATTCTCCTCTTGGGATCTTGGGCATGCACGCACATGCACCCAGCGTGAGTTTAAGCCACCGGGTCTGGGACTCGAACCGCGGTCAACTACATGGGAGTCCAGCGACATAGCCATTAGGCCAACTGCTGGTCCCCATTCATTTCATTTTTAATTTGACCAGAGAAAGACAGAGGGTGAGGGTGAGAGAGGAAGTGAGAAAGCAAGCCACCAGATTTAGGACTTGAACCCTGGTCAGCCATGTGGGAGTGTCCAGCCCCTTAACCACCACGCCACCTGCTGGTCCCCAGGTTTCTATCTTTCTAAACATATGTCGGATGTTAAGGCGGCTGGATCCCACATGGCTCGCTGTGGGGTTTGAATCCTGGACCTGGCAGATTGAAAATCATGCTGGGTGCATGTGCGTGTGTGCCCAGAATCCCAAGAGGAGAGTGGAGGAGAGGGGACTGCAGCGTGGCCATGTCCCCAAAGAGTGATTCCTCACTTTCCCTCTCTCTTTCTGGCAAGCACATGCGTCTTATAGCAAAAACTAAAAGCAAAAACTGTCGCTGACATAAATTTTTAAAAGGGTTTTGCCATAGGGTGCATGCTCTCACCAGAGACGGAGGGAGGGCGAGCGAGCAATCCCCTCCCCAGGGTTGGCCCTGCCTGCTGGCCCCAAGGGACATCATTTCTGAAGGTCAGAGCCCTGCCTCCGCGTTCCTCAAGCCCCGTTTTCCAGGCTGAGCGTGTGCACAGGGGACTGTCTGGAATATGCAGGCATCGCAGCACGGGCTGTGTGAGCCAGCCTTACCCAACTCAGACCAGGCTGGCGGGAGGTGGAGCAGGGCTAGGAGGGGCCCGCCGGGCCAGCCATCAAGAACATCGGTGGCAGGACCAGCAGTTAGAGTAATGACTATGTCGCTGG
>NW_006209806.1:1064082-1073903 GCF_000334495.1 Tupaia belangeri chinensis | reverse complement strand
GGAGAAGGGAGGAGAAGGGATTGTCGCTTGGCTATACCCCTGGGGGGTGATTTCTCGCTTTCTGTCTCTCTCTGTCTGGCTGGCGAGCGCATGCGCCCTATAGCGAAAACCTCTCCAAGAAAAAGAACATCGGTGGTCTTCAGTGGCTGAGCCCGCTGCAGCTCCCGCCAGCGCCACCCTGTGGTGGGGTGTAGGGGTGCTCTGGGGGTCAAGAGCAATGAACTTCACATCTGGAGGTGGCTTTAACCTCTGAGCCTCTCGGGGACACTGCATGGGACCAATGACAGAGAAGCAGCTGACTGCCATGGCCAGGAGCCCCCCTCGGTGTCCAAAGCGCAGATCCAGCACCCTGGCAGTGTCCGCCATCCACACGCCAAGGACGGGAGAAACAGTACAACTGAAAAGAACGCAGCCCGTGGGCCAGGCCCTGGTGATGGGCGGCCTTCCTGGCTGGCCCCTTCTCCCCAGCACGCCCACCCACCATACACACGTGCGTGTACACACAGAAGGATTAAAGGGAGGAAGGAAGTCCCCCGTGTGGAGCTACTACTACGTGTCACCGTTAACATCAGGACCCCGCCATTGTCACTTCTCTTTAATGCCTGCAGGCACGGGTGGTCGCCCACGTTGCAGATGGGGAAACTGAGGCAGGGGCCAGTTAGGTACCTTCCTTAGGGTGCCGCACGTCGGAACTGGGTGGATTTGAGCTCCTGATGTGGGACTCCAGAATCTAACCCCTCCTCTCCTTGACAGACAGCCTTGGCTTTACTGGGGAGGCCTCGCCACGGTGCCACACCCCAACCTCAAAAAGAATTTCCTCTCCAAAAACCAGAGGATCCCTCGGTTCTGGACAGGGCTGGTAGGTCATCGCTCATTCTGCCAGGGTCGGGGCTAGTGTGGGGCCCACTTGCTGGAGGACACCGAGGCTCGGAGAGGGAGATCCCGTGCCCGAGGACACCCACGACTCGCCGGCCAGGCCCAGGGCCTGCGGTGGAGGGGGCGGTCAGAGTGCGGGGGCTGGCCCCGGGGAACGTCACGGCCGCCTCACCTTCTCGCTGCTGCTGCTGCAGGAGGGGCGGCGGCTGGGGGACGCTGTGCGCAATGGGCGTGATGGCCGCGGTGGGGTACATGGCTGCGGAGACCGGAGCGAGATACAGGGCGGAGGCGGGGCGTGAGGCCAGGCGGCCCCGCACGGGGCGGAGCGGGACAGGGCGTGGCCACGGTGGAAGGGAAGCATGGGGCGGGGCCATGGCTCAGGGGGCGGGGCCACAGCTCAAGAGGCGGGGCCGGGTTGGGGCCGGTGGAGGGGCGGAGCCAAGACCAAATGGAAAACCAAGGTGAGGTGGAGCCATGAGCTAGGGGGCAGGGCGACAAGATGTAGGGCGGGGCCACCACCAGACCCTGGAAAGGAGAGCTAGAGATGGGGCGTGGCTTTGGCAGATAGAAGGGAGGAGGAAGAGGCGGGGCCAAGAGTGGGCTGGGGGCAGGACCAGAGATAGGAGGCGTGGCTACACAAGAGGGAAGGGGGAGGGAACCGCCTGTGGGTGGGGCTGGGGCCTGGGCGGGGCGGGGCCGCCCCCCTGCCTGTGTACTGCTGGACTCCGGAGAAGGCAGGATGGAGCGTCTCAGCTACCGTCGGGCTCTGAGCTGCGGGGCAGAGGGAGGGCTGAGTGAGGTGAGGGCAGCAGGAGTGTCCATCCACCCCTGCCCGTTAGAGCCAGAGTGAGCGCTGACATCTGCCCCACTTCGCGCTAAAGCCTTTAAAGCCGTGACCCGTTTCCCAGGCGAGGAGACCGAGGCTCAGAGGCGAAGCCCTCGCACTGGGACGCTCAGGTTCCGCACTAGAATCCGGGTTCCTCGGGCTCCCGAAAGGTGTAACTCTCACTCCCATTTCTCTCTCCCTGTCCCGACCTCTCATCTCCCCAGGGTCCCCTCACTCTTCCGCCCCATAACTGCCTGGCTGCATCCCCACCGCTAGCTCATAGATCCCCCTCCGCTGCCACTAGGGGAGGAGAGGTGGTCCCAACCCCAAAGTCCGGCGTCGGGGGAAGTTCAGCAGAGAGCGTGCTGGGGCAGGGTGGTGGTGGCGGCACAGACACCCCCACACAGACACATGGGCGCAGGTACCAGGGTGAAGTCCCAACGTCTGAGTGGAGCTCTGGTTCTGGCCGGGGGCACTGTCCCGGCTTTGCGGATGGACCCTGGCCGTGTATGATGTTAGCATGGGGCAGCCGGTGAAAGGCCCCTGGGACCACTCCGTACTGTTTCTGCAACTCCCTGTGGCGTTTAAGCATTTCCGCACGAGTTAAAAACAGGGCCGGCCTGTGGCCTACTGGTTAAGGCATGTGGAGTCCACGGCCAGCCTCCCGGTTTGAATCCCAGCCCATGCGCATGGGCGCATGCATGCCCTAAACCCCACGGGTCGGCGAAATGGAGGGGAAGGGATTTGGTGTGACTACGCCCCATCAGGGGTGCTTTCTCCCTCTTGCTGGCTGTTTCTCCCTCTTGCTGGCTGTGGCCTCCAGGAGCACGGGCCCCCTCTGGCAGCTAAAGGCTCAGAGGACTTATTTCACGGAGTCAGAGTTGGAAGCGGCTTGCCCTGAAGCCCTGAGTGCGGGGAGAGCAGGATTCTGCTTCCTGCAGTCCCTGGGTACCGTAGTCTCAGAACGCAGGCTTCTTCCAGAGACACCCAGCCTGCTTTGCCCCTGTCCTGGCCCTGGGCAGCACCCGAGTTACCTGGGTAGGGCACGAGGCCATTGGCATATACAGTCTCCAGGGCAGGGTGCCCGCCCGCAAAGGGCATGACGCCTGCAAAGCCGTTGGTGAGGGGGGCCACGAGGCCGGGCACAGCGGCAGTGCTGAGCAGCGGGGGTGAGTGCAGTCCTGTGGGGCAGAGGAGCGTCATGGGGAGCCCGGGCCACTGGACAGGCACCCTGCCCACCCGCCTCAGGTCCAGCGGACTCACCAGAGGCAGGCGCGATGGGGGTGGCAGGCAGCCCGTTCAGGCTGACCGCGCCAATCTGCTGGATGTGACAGGGGGAGAAGGCCACGCCGGGGCTCAGGTAGCTGCCCGAGGTGGACAGCACGGTCGTCTGCTGCTGCATGAGCTGGGGAGGGACAGGGGGGCTCACTGCCTGGGTCCCGGGCTCCCGGGGGCGCCAGGCTGGGATGAGGGCTCGCCTGGGATCAGGGTGTACTCGGGAATGGGGCTCCGGGCTCGGCCTGGATCAGATCTCCACTAGGCCAGGTCTCGCTGGAGGAGCTGACTGAATTTGGAGGTTCAGGGCACAGCCAAGGTTGGGTCCAGATTGGAGATCAGGGTCCCGTCAGGGTCAGGGCCCAGCTGGGATCAGGGGCTCCCTTGTTTGAGATGGGGCTCAGCTCAGGGTGGATTTCTGCTCGGCTCTGAGAGGCTGAGCCTGGGGTGGTGTCAGTCCAGAGTTGGGGTCAGGGCTCAGCTCATGCTGGGGCCCTGGCTGGGGCTGGCACTCAGGGTAGGACTGAGGCAGGGACATCGGCCGAGCGAGGAGCGCGGGCAGGGGGCGGGCGTGCGGCACTCACAGCCTGGGCGTAAGCACTGCAGGGGCTGAAGGGCAGGGTGAGGGACGGCGTCAGGATGCCTAGCTGGCCCACCATCTGCTGCATGCGCCGCAGCGTCCGCTCCTTGTCCGTGTCTGCGAACTTGACCACCAGGCTGGACGAGGCTCCCTGCAGGGCAGCACAGAACTCTGGGGTCCCGGGGCCAGGCCACTCGGGCCCTTTGGCGAGGGCTGCAGAAGCAGGCGGCTGTCTGCCATGCGCATGGACCCCCGGTTGCGTAGCTGGGGCCAGAGCGAGATGGGTATCCCGCACCAGGCAGCCTGATGGCACAGATGCCCAGGCCCGGGGCTGTGCCTGGAGGGCGGCCGGGAGGGGCCGGCAGCCAACCGAGTCCTCGGAAACAGTCACCCAACGCTGCAGGGGCAGAAGGCTCACCCACACCGAGGGCGGGAGAGACTCCAGCCGCCAAAGCTGCAGCTGCCACCCATGCTTGAGGGCAGGTGAGGCTCTGGCCGTGGGAGAGGGACAACAGCCAGACCGTCCTAGGACAGCGCCCCGCGGAACCTGCAGGGAGTCCCGCCACCAGCTCGAGCCCACCTGTGGAGCACAGGCGCCTGCCCCCAGCAGGGAAAGGCCCTGGCTTCACTGGTGGGGGCAGGAACTCTGGCATCACCCTGACCTTTGCAGCACCATGCCGCTGCTGGGAGGGGTACCTCTGCAGCAGGTCCGAGGGGGCCCGCGTGTCCTTCAGCCGGTTCCTTCCAGCAGTCCGGCCCCAGCCTTCCAGCATGCCCGCCTTCGTGGGGACCTGTCCCCACCGTGGCGACCAGCCCTGTCACTGCACAGCTCTGTACAGGAGCTGAGCCCTGCCCACTCCCACCTGGGCCGTGTTCTTGCCATGCCCTGTGCCTGGCCTGGGAAATCCAAGCCACGCCCCCGCCCCGTCTCATCCCCTCTGGGACACTCTCATGTAGACACGCACCCACACACACACGGCAACACTCCACCCGCGTGCACACACTGGTCCCCACAGACGCTCACGGTTGCCATCTGCACCTGCAGACACACATACACTCAAAATGCGCACACGTGTGGTCACACAGTCGCACTCACACTCACACGTGCATCTCCACAAGCATGCACGTGTGTTCACACGTGTTCACATGCACACACCCCACCCTTAGATAACTGCAGCTGTGCACATGCACACTCACCCCAGGCAGACTCACACGTTTGCACACATGCATGCTCACACGCACACATCAACATACACGCATCAACGTACGTGCACACTCACCTGGCTCACACACGTTACCCACGCAGACTTACCCACACCTCCCGTGCACGCAACCTCACGGAACCCTCCCTTACCAATCACTGCACACCCACACTCTGAGGTACACCCACACGCACGGCCTCAGCACGTGCCGGTGCCCGCACACCACAGCCAGGGTGCACAGCACAGGGAGGGACGGGTGGGCGGCTGCAGAGGTGGAGCGCCTGCCGCCCCGCCGCCCGCACTCACCGGCATGGTCTGGCTGCCGTGCAGGGCGTGGATGGCCGCCTGGGCCTCCGTGTGGGAGGAGAACTTGACAAAGGCACAGCCTGCTCCGGGAGAAGGAGGAGAGGTGAGGGGGTGCAGCTGGAGAGGGGGAGTCAGCGAGCAGAGGAGAGCTGGCCATTCGCTCGGACAGACAGCTGGACAAGCTAACAGCCTGAGGGTCACAGTGGGCCCACCCCTTGGACAGGTGGCCAGAAAGTCCGAGGGCGGACAGCGTCCCCACACAGCCACTCCTTCGCCCCCTCGGCCCAAAAGTCAGCCAGTGTCGGAGAGCGGCAGGGACCGCCTGCGAGCTGGCCAGGAGCGGGGCAGATGGGCCGAGTGAGGCAGTGTCAGGGAGGGCTTGCCCTCAGGACAGGGAGGGGCCGAGAGGGGCAGGCCCGTGGGCACAAGGCCCAGGTGGTTCGAGGCCAATGGGTGTGTTTTAGGTGACAGCCCCATCAGAGCCACCAGTGTGACAGGTCAGACAGATGGACGTCCTCGAGCACCAGGTGACTGACCCGCAGACGGTCACACAGGCAGCCTCCAGCGATGGACAAACGACCGCCAGACCCAGGCCAACTTAGATGGCTACAGTCGTCGGGCCCCAGCCGGATGGAGGACGGCTGACACCCAGCCGTGGGGACCGCTGTGGGGCCACTGGGGGTCCTGGTGGTACAATTTTGCACGTATTCTGAAAAGCACCGCGTTGGGCATCTTGCAAGGGTGAATTTGATGGCATGCAGTTATGTCTCAATATCAAAAAAGAAGTCAGACAGAGCCAGCAGGGGGCATGGTGGTTAAGGCAGTTGGATTCCCACATGGCTGACTGTGGTTCGAGTCTCAGGCCTGGTGGCTTGAAAATCACGCTAGGAGCGTGTACGTGCATGCCTAAAATCCCGAGAGAACTGCAGCATGGCCATCCCCCTTGAATGGTGATTTCTCATTTTCCCTCTCTGTCTCTATCTGTCTCTCTTGAGCAAGTGTGCACGCACCCTACAGCAAAAACGAAACTAAATTAAATTAAATTAAAAGAGAAGACAGGGCTGAGACAGGTAAGCAAGGTCGGTGAACGCCCAGGGAGACAGGCAGGCGGTGAGATCCCCGCCACAGGAAGACAGAACCCCTGTGCGCCCTGGGGCAGGAAGGCAGGAACTCAGAGGCGCAGGCAGATCCAGACAGACGCAGTCTCACGGACCACGTCCGTGGATGAGTACACCGGTGGATGAATCAGAAACTGCAGGGCGCAGGGAGTCCCAGAGGGTTAGGACTGGGTGGGAGTCTACGGCTTCGCCCAACCGCGTCAGCCAGCCCAGCCGAACCCCCGGAGCCTGTTCCTTCCCACTAGCCACGCCCTCAGAGCCGGCCCCGCCCTCTGTCCAGCCTCTCTCCTGCCAGGTTCCGCCCGCGCTGCAGGCCCCGCCCTCCTTCCAGCCTCTCTCCTCCCAGGTCCCACCCACACCGCAGGCCCCGCCCTCCGTCCAGCCTCTTTCCTGCCAGGTCCCGCCCACACTTCAGGCCCCGCCCTCTCTGCAGCCACTCCCCAGCCCTGCTGGTCACCTTTGCTGCTGCCGTCTGGCCCGCGGAGGACCGTGCACTCGTCGATGACTCCGAAGGGCTGGAACAGTCGCAGCACGTCCTCCTCCGACTGCTGCTTGTTCAGCATTCCCACAAACAGCTTACGGTCCCCTGCGGGCGGGGACAGCCACCTCAGCCAAGCCCCCAGCCCACCTCACGAGAGAAGCCTGCAGAAGAGTCCCGCGCTGTGCCGGCTCCTGTTCTGCGTCCCAGAGGGGAAGGCACGGCCTTGCCTTCCCAGCCCCGTAGCTCCGCCCTCCCGCGCACCCTGCACCGCCCCAGCTCCAGGCATTGCCCACGATGCCCCGTCTGGGATGCCCACTCTCAGCCCCGCGGGACCTCGGGGTACAGACGACCTCTTCCGTGCACTGAGCCCGCACTGTGCCAGGGCTAGGAGACGCCGTGGCGCTAGGCCACTGCCTGACTGCTGGGAGGCACCAGATCACCAAGCCTGTGCAAAGAGCTGGGCAGTGCACCCAGGCCCAGGAGCCAGGGGAGCCTCCATACCCCACCTGGACTGGGGGACCCGAACCTCAGACCCGAGGCCAGGGGCTGGGCCAGAGCTCTGCCCCCTTGGGTCACTGCGCTGCTCCCGGGAATCAGGAACAGCTTCAGCTCCCAGGGATGCTGAGCTGGGTCGCTATGGAAATGATTCTCCAGCAGCTGTCACTCACGGGTAGGAAGGAGAGAGAGAGAAAACGAGGGAGAAAGAGACAGATCAGAGAGACACCGGGAGAGAGACAGAGACAGCAGAGACCGAGACAGTAAAAGACACACAGGAGGGCAGAGAGAGAACCAGAGACCAGGGGAGAAAAACAGAGACAGCGACGGGGCCAGCAGGTGGCGTGGTGGTTATGCACTGGTCCCCACCTGCGCCGTCAGAGTTCTGACCGGCAGCTTGAAAACCACGCCGGGTGTGTGTGCGTGTGTGCCTAAAATCCCAAGAGGAAAACGGAGAAGGGACTGTGGCATGGCCAGTCCCGGTAGGGGGTGCTTCCCCACTTTTCCTCTCTCTCTCTGGCAAGTGCATGCACCCTATGGCAAAAAAAAAGAAGCAGAGATGGAGACACAGACCCCACCCTCTACCTCTGTCCCACATCGGCGGCCGGGCAACTGGAGCATGTCCAAGTGCCTCCGGCCTCAGTGAGCTTCACCCGGCTCCGACAAGACTCAGGGACCCTAGCAGTCCTGCCCCACGCCTCTTCTCCCGTCTGGGCTCTCCACCAGACCTTTTCCACCCACGATGGGGAGGGAATACAAGAATCTCCAAGAACGACTAGTCTTGGATCCCACCACGGACTGCTAGGCCTCCCGCCGCCCTGGGAACACCCCCATGGTGAGGCCCAGCCCCGCACAGAACCCGGAGGCTCCAGACTGCAAGTCCACCCAGATGGTCCACCTCCAGCAGACAAGTGCCCATGTGTGAACATGCCAGGGCCCCGCGCAGGCAGGAGGGTGACCCCACAGCGCACTCCTAGAGCAGGTTTGTGGCACGAGACACATCTGCACAGGCATGCCAGGTATGCACACCCCCACACGTGTGTGCAAACATGCACACACGCCCCTTCGGGGACCCCGATCTCTGCGTGGAGGTTCTCATTGCCGCGCATTGAGAGGAGAGGGCAGTTCAGTCCTGGGAAGGCAGCGAGGCCTGGCCAGAGCTGCCGGTGCCCGGGGCCTGGGGGTGCAGCCCCTGCTCCCCACCCGCACCCTGCCTGGGGCCTCCGCGTGTGCAGGCAGGTGAGCACGGCTCGGCTGTCTCCCAGGCAGGAAGGCCGGCCACAAAGCCGCAGCCCCTGCCACGGCCCCTCTGGGGCTGAGCGGGAGAAGGGATTTCCCTCCACCCCACCCCTCCGACCACCCTCAGCCTGGCGGCTGCGGAGCAATAGCAACTACCTCCGCGGCTTTCGCTGTCCGCAGGCTTCACCTGGATCGGCCGCGCCATCTGCGGAGAGAGGAGGGGGTGTCAGGGTCAGCAGTGTGGGGGAGGGGCTCTTCCCCGGAGCTCCTCACCTCTGCTCACCTCCCACCACCAGCCGGCCAAATCTCATGGCACGTGGTCCTACCTACAGGGTGGGATCTGTCTGGCAACTCCTAGTCGGCCTTCAAAACCCAGCAGCAATAGCCCTTCCTCCAGGTATGATAGACGGTTGGGAAGGACAGCCCACTTGCTGCATTCCCTGTTCATGACAGGGCTTGGCAGTTCTTTTCATCAAGAAAACTCACGCCTGGCACGTGTGCGTGCGTGCCCAAGACCCCGAGAGGAGAATGGAGGAGAAGGGATTGTGGCTTGGCCATCCCCCCTGGGGAGTGATCTCTCGCTTTCTGTCTCTCTGTCTCTGTCTCTAGCGGGCACATGCGCCCTATAGCAAAAACCTCTCAAACAAATAAGTATATAAATAAAAACAGGAGTCTTTTTCTCCACCCCAACCTCTTGGACTTGGCCATGTGATTTGATCTGACCAATCAAATGTCCCGCTACAGAAAGTTTGAGTCTAGGCCTTAAGAGACCTTGCAGCAGCCAGTCTTGTCCTCTTGGGACCCTGACACCGGCCCAGCTGAGGCCCAGCCGAGTGCAAGTGCTTAAGTGACCCCAGGAGAGGCCAGCAGAAGAACCGACCAGCTGAGCTGAGCCCAGACCAAACCTGCCACCCTGCTGGATAATGAACAAACAGAACGGGATGGTTTGTTACTCAGCAGCAGCTGACAGATACGCCAAGGTACCTGGCACGAGCTTTGGGTGTGTAGGGGGGAGTGTCACACCTATGGACCAGGTTGCCACTTGGACCCATTGGTCACCTCTATTCCTCCAAACCAGGCCCTGGGAATGATGTCAATGGAAGACACCCAACCCCCACAACATAGCCAGTCCTGGATCTGAGCTAATTTGGGTATTTGGGAACAGGCTCAAAGGATGTGCGAGTGGGAAGGCATCTGCTTGTCCACTGGTCCCGGGATAGACTCCTCCCAGCCTGGTGTCACTGGGGACTCCTACACATCCTTCCAAACCCAGCTAATAACCTTCGCGCCCGCGCTCCTCTGGGTTGAAGTGTCTATGCCTTGCTCTGTCTCCTCCCAGACTGGGGGCTGCAGCCTCTCCCCACACAGGGCCCGTCCGGGGAGGAGGCAGAAGGGAAGGGCCAGAGGAGGGAATCCTGCCAAA
>NW_006209806.1:1058593-1060339 GCF_000334495.1 Tupaia belangeri chinensis | reverse complement strand
CTGGACTCCCATGTGGCCAACTGCAGTTCGCGTCCCGGACCCGGTGGCTTAAACTCACGCCTGGCACGTGTGCGTGCGTGCCCAAGATCCCGAGAGGAGAATGGAGGAGAAGGGATTGTGGCTTGGCCATCCCCCCTGGGGAGTGATCTCTCGCTTTCTGTCTCTCTGTCTCTGTCTCTAGCGGGCACATGCGCCCTATAGCAAAAACCTCTCAAACAAATAAGTATATAAATAAAAACAGGAGTCTTTTTCTCCACCCCAACCTCTTGGACTTGGCCATGTGATTTGATCTGACCAATCAAATGTCGCCGCTACAGAAAGTTTGAGTCTAGGCCTTAAGAGACCTTGCAGCAGCCAGTCTTGTCCTCTTGGGACCCTGACACCGGCCCAGCTGAGGCCCAGCCGAGTGCAAGTGCTTAAGTGACCCCAGGAGAGGCCAGCAGAAGAACCGACCAGCTGAGCTGAGCCCAGACCAAACCTGCCACCCTGCTGGATAATGAACAAACAGAACGGGATGGTTTGTTACTCAGCAGCAGCTGACAGATACGCCAAGGTACCTGGCACGAGCTTTGGGTGTGTAGGGGGGAGTGTCACACCTATGGACCAGGTTGCCACTTGGACCCATTGGTCACCTCTATTCCTCCAAACCAGGCCCTGGGAATGATGTCAATGGAAGACACCCAACCCCCACAACATAGCCAGTCCTGGATCTGAGCTAATTTGGGTATTTGGGAACAGGCTCAAAGGATGTGCGAGTGGGAAGGCATCTGCTTGTCCACTGGTCCCGGGATAGACTCCTCCCAGCCTGGTGTCACTGGGGACTCCTACACATCCTTCCAAACCCAGCTAATAACCTTCGCGCCCGCACTCCTCTGGGTTGAAGTGTCTATGCCTTGCTCTGTCTCCTCCCAGACTGGGGGCTGCAGCCTCTCCCCACACAGGGCCCGTCCGGGGAGGAGGCAGAAGGGAAGGGCCAGAGGAGGGACTCCTGCCAACACAGCCAGCCTCCCGGGTTGCAGGGAGGGCTGGCCTGGGCCCCCGCGCGGGTCACATCATCCTGGAACAGGTGGGCGTCCACACAGCCTGTGTGCCCCGAGTGCCCTGTCTACACCTCTGGCTTTTGGTCGTGAGAAGGCGTGACCAGCCCGGCTTTGCTGAGCACAGCACAGCTGCCTGAGCAGCACCTTCTGTTCCTGTCAGATCGAGGCCCCGAGGGGTCTGTCCAGGCCAGACGGGTGAGCCAGGCAGAGCCTCCCGGGCTCCAGATCCCCCAGTGTCCCACCCACTCCCACAGGCTTTGAGTCCCGGAAGTCTCCTCCCCAGACCCCCTTCCCCTGCGGCCCGCCCCTTCTCTGGGCTCTGGCCCGCTCAGCCCCTCTCAGGCTGCACCCCTTCCTCTGAGCCCCTTCCCCACTTCAACCCCTCTCCCCTCCTTTCCCACCAGCCTGTCCCCTTCCCCTTGGGGTCACCCCTCTCTCCAAGGCCCTCCCCCCTTCCGAGCCACACACACTGGGGCTCCCTCAATTCAAGTTCAGGCTGTGGGACCCAGAAGCAGAGGGGCCTCTGCCTCCCCAGTCCAGCGTCCCCAGGTTCCCCGGCTCCCCCTTACCAGCCGGCTGCACCCTCAGAGGGGCTCTGACCCCCCGGGGAAGGCCGAGCCTGGCTCCCTCCCCCACCCCGAAAGCCAGGTCCCACCCCCCCTACGCACCGTGGCCGCCCCCCCTGGGTACCACGCCCTGCTAGCTG
>NW_006209806.1:1056710-1058005 GCF_000334495.1 Tupaia belangeri chinensis | reverse complement strand
GCTCTGCGCACCTCCTTCCGGCTCCCTCTCTCCATCTGTCCCGCCGAGGTCTCCGGGAGTGCCCTCCCTCCCTCCTCCACCTTCTCCGGCTCCCCATCGCAGCATCCTTTCCGGGTCCCCTCCCTCCCTCTTCATGTAGACAGTTTTCCCGGCATGCTGAGGGGCGTGGGGAGCCCCAGGGAGCCCCCCACTAGCCCCGCTAAGGGAGAGACAGCCGGACGTCAGCAGGCCCTGGGGTCGGGGTTCAGGGAGGGAGGGGTCGAGTCGGGAAGGGCCCGGAGCAGAGGGGCTACCGCGGGTCTGCACTGAGGACGGGAAATCTGTGCTGGGTTTTGAAGTGGGAGTAGGAGTTTGGGAAGGCGAAGACAATTTTGCCCACGGGAGCAGTACCTGCGGCCGCTGACCCATCTGATCTGGGATGGGCTTTAGGCCATAGAACCGTGCTTGCCCGGCCCGGCTGTCACCGCTCCCACTCCGGCCTCGCCAAAGAGGCTGGAAAAGGCGGTCCCTAATGCCCGACCTCTGCGTGTTACACACGGGGAAACTGAGTCCGTCGGGCCGGGGTGGCCAAGGGGTCTCTGGATTTACAAAGCTGTCCCTTGGGCCATGTGGGGTCCAGGAGAGGCCACAGCTGGTTGTTTCTGGGTGTCAGGAGGGGTAGGAAGCTAGCCAAGCCCCCGCCTGGGCTGCCCCAGCCACCGTTCCACCCTTGTCCTCTCCCCGCAGACACTGCCCAGCCTCTGCCAAACACCCAGACCGAGCCCTCCCCTGCTCCAACGCCCACCGTGGCTCCCTAGTGCCCGGTCCCCATCCTCTGCTCAGCCCAGTCCTCCCTCCCCGCTGCCGTGTCCTCCCAGGCCTGCCGGTGACCTTACCCGGAGGTCTCTCGCTCCTTAAATGCCACCTCCTCTCTGAAGCCCTCCCTCTCCACCTGTCCGTCCGCCTGGGTGGCTTTGCCCAGCATTGCTGTGACCGCGGCCCCTCTTCTGCATGAGCGCCTGGGGCAGGGGCTGCACGCCGGGCTCTGCGTCCCCCTCACCCTGCTGAGAGTGCAGTAACACCCAGGCTGTGTCCCCGAGGCTGGGGCGCTGGCGCAGTGCTCGCAGGAAGTAACCCGAGAACTCGTGCCTGGCATGGTCACCACCCGCTGTCCACACAGGCCCGGCCGGGGCACACGGCCTCGCCTGCCTGGGCCGCCCGGGCTTCATAGCGTGCACCACCCAGCCCCGGCGTGTCCAGCCCGGCGTGTCCAGCGCAGGCCCGCCTCGCGTTCAGGCTCCCAGACATGCCCCAGC
>NW_006209806.1:1053473-1054212 GCF_000334495.1 Tupaia belangeri chinensis | reverse complement strand
GCAGGGCCCCCCCCCGCTGTCCCCACAGGCCCGGCCGGGGCACACGGCCTCGCCTGCCTGGGCCGCCCGGGCTTCATAGCGTGCACCACCCAGCCCCGGCGTGTCCAGCCCGGCGTGTCCAGCCCCGGCCCGCCTCGCGTTCAGGCTCCCAGACATGCCCCAGTCCCAGCGAGCAGCTGAGGAAACTGAGGCACGGAGGCCCACAGTGGCGGCGGAGGCCCACAGTGGCGGCGGCATCGGGGGTGGCTGCCCGGCCCTCGTGACCCGGCACACAGAAGAGTGTCCAGAACGATCAGCCCCCAGCTCGCCGCGGCCCATGGCTTTCCGGGCACCCAGGTGCGACTTTCACAGGGGAGACAATGCTGTCCCATGGCCAGGCCGTGGGGGCCCAGGGGTACCGCAGGGGCCTACGTGGGCAGGCCCTGGGTGCCCCGTGAGCGGGGAGGAGCCGTGAGGCTGGGCGGGACGGCAGCCTGAGCCCCTGCCCAATGGGGCACCTCTCCCTCCCTCCCTTCCTCTGAAACGGCAGCCTGAGCCCCTGCCCAATGGGGCGCCTCTCCCTCCCTCCCTTCCTCTGAATAAAATAAGCTTGTTTAAAAACAAATTAAACGGTGACTTATACCCCCCAGGAAAGAAAGGAAAGGCGTGGGCCCCCGCCAGCCGGAGCGGAGCCGCCGTTGCCCGTCCGCGGGTGCCACGGTTTCAGGAGGCCCGTCCACCTTGAGAGCCGCGTCCACGG
>NW_006209806.1:1051232-1051478 GCF_000334495.1 Tupaia belangeri chinensis | reverse complement strand
CGCGGGGGGGAGCCGGGAGGCTGGGCGGGACGGCAGCCTGAGCCCCTGCCCAATGGGGCACCTCTCCCTCCCTCCCTTCCTCTGAATAAAATAAGCTTGTTTAAAAACAAATTAAACGGTGACTTATACCCCCCAGGAAAGAAAGGAAAGGCGTGGGCCCCCGCCAGCCGGAGCGGAGCCGCCGTTGCCCGTCCGCGGGTGCCACGGTTTCAGGAGGCCCGTCCACCTTGAGAGCCGCGTCCACGG
>NW_006209806.1:1047802-1051205 GCF_000334495.1 Tupaia belangeri chinensis | reverse complement strand
GGCGGGCCCTGCCGCCGTCCACCTTCTGTTCTGGGATCCGTTATTCAGTTTCGGCCCCTATCCCAGAACGCTGAGATGTGATTAAACCGCGTCCCCCACAGACACGGCCGCTGTCATGGACGGGGTCGCTGACTTCAAAAGTGCACCGTGGCGCTGGGCTGTGCGGTGAGCGGCGAGGGCACAGGGCTGGCCCGGGGACCGGCATGGCCTCCTGCCCAAGAGGCACAGGGCCCCTCCACGCGGTGGTGCAGCGCTAGGCCGTGGAGCTGGATCCCACATGGACTGCAGTTCGAATCCTGGCCTCTGGGCTGGAAAACGGCGCCCGGGGTGTGTGCGTGTGTGGCCCAGATCCTCATGCCATAGCGACGGAGACATGGAGAAGGGACCGCGAGGTGACCAGCCCCACTGGCCTCCCCCCCCGTCTCTCTCTCAGCTCAGGCGCCCTGCCCTCCGACAGCAGAAAATAGAATGGCATGCCCATGTCCCCACGCGCTCGCACAGGCTCTCCGCGGGGAGGTGGGCAGCGGGCAGGAGGCTGGGCCGTCTGGGCGTCGCGGTGCCCTGGCTCCGCCCCCGGCATCCGGGCGAGTGTGCGCGGGCATGTGAGCCGGTGGGGTGGCCCTCCCCGCAGCGAAGCCTTGGGGGGCTCGGCCCAGCTCAGGCCCCAGGGACGGCGAGTGGGGTCTCCTGCCCAGCAGCCTGTCTGCACCCGCAGCACCTCCAGTCTTGTTCTGGAAGGCTGCCCCTCTCCGTGGGTGTTCCGGGAGGGGACTCGCCCCAGTCACCCCCCAGTTGGCTAATCACGTGTGTCTCCCAGCCAAAGGGCTGCTCTGGGCTCCCTACGTGTGCTACGGAACCCCCACCCAGTCTCGGGGTGTCTCTAACCCCAGAAACGACCCGGATGCCATGGGCGGCAAATGGGGTACCTCTCGGTGGAAAACCACATGGCCCGGAGAAAGCACAGCCAGATGTGGCAACATGATGAATCGATGGCCTCCCCCAGGGCAGGACAGGAGGGCGGGGGAAGGGACACGGGGCCCTTCCCTTCACGTCAGGTTAGAGGGACGGCCACTCACACTTCAGCAGACATGTGGGGACTTCACAGAGCCCGTGGTGGGGGCCAGCAGGTGGCGTGGAGTCTAAGGTGCTGGATTTCACATGGTTGACCAAGTGGTTTGAGTCCCAGACCCGGTGGCTTGAAAATCATACTGGCTACGTGTGTGCACAAGTGCCCCAAATCCCAAGAGGAGAATGGAGGAGAGACTGCGGCGCGGCCATCCCCGTGGGGTGCTTTCTCACTCCTCTCTCTCTAGCAAGCGCACATGCCCTTTGGCAATTCTTCTCTTTTTTTGAGAGGATTTTGCTATAGGGCACATGCACTCACCAGAGAGACAGAGACAGAGAGACAGAAAGCAAGAAGTCACCCCCCAGGGCCATGGCCACACCGTGGTCCCTTCTCCCCTCTCCTCTCTGGATCTTGGGCACACACACACACGCATCCGGCGTGAGTTTAAGCCACCGGGTCCAGGACTCGAACCACAATCAACTATGTGGGAGTCCAGCAATGTAACCATCATGCCATCTGCTGGTCCGCAAACTTAAAAAGCCAGGCTCCATGACTAGCAGGCCTGGGGTGGGGTGCCGATGGCAGGTTCTGATGGCCCCCCTCTGCACCCTCCTTCCTGTGTACCCCTCAGCGAGGAGTCCCACTTGCAAGACACTAACCAGGGAGGTCAGAGGTGACAGGCCTGGAGTTGGGCGGATCTGAGCCACAGTCCCCGGTCTGCCACCTCGGTACTGGGTGACCTCGGCCAGGTCCCTTGTCCTCTCTGAGCTGTGGCCTTCCCTCTGTCACAGGGAGCCTGCGGCCAGCCTCCTGGGCCAGGGGCAGTCAGAAAAGGTCACCTCCCAGGCTGGGGAGAGCCGAGGAGCAAACCCTCCTAAGAGCAGGCATCGAAGGGAGACCTTGGACCCCACAGCCTGGATGTGCCGTGACGCCCTGTACCGGGGGTCTCCGGAAAGTTGCAGAAAGTGTCATGAGAAAACAACGCCTGGCTTTGACAACGTTTTGCACCAAAAAGAACTGACCCGTCAGCCCGCCCCTCCAGGCGCAATCCGGAGGTCCCGTCCACATACCCGTCGGCGTGGCCGGGAAGCCCAGGCTGCACGCGCTGCCATTCCCGGCGGCAGTGAGGACAGGCAACAGGGCCTGGGCTCTAGGCTCGGCCATGCCAATGGCATGGACCCTGTATCTGGAACCTTCCAGAACTACGGGTCCAGCAAGTGGTGGACCCTTGATTTAGAACAGTGTAGACCTATGCTGGTGGGTGGCCCCCGTCTAGACCCTCAGGCCTGGCTGTCCCATACTGTGGGTGGCCCCCGTCTAGACCCTCAGGCCTGGCTGTCCCATATGGTGGGCAGCCCCAGCCTAGACCCTCAGACCTGTACTAACACAGGGACACCCCCCCATCTAGAACATTCCAGACCTCTGCTATCCAGTAATACAGCCTTCAGCCAGATCTGCTGATTTAAGTTTAAACTTTTAAAATAATTATTTTATTTAACCTTACTTATTTAAATTTGACCGAGGGACAGAGT
This sequence comes from Tupaia belangeri chinensis, assembly GCF_000334495.1. Taxonomy (NCBI): domain Eukaryota; kingdom Metazoa; phylum Chordata; class Mammalia; order Scandentia; family Tupaiidae; genus Tupaia; species Tupaia belangeri. The sequence continues at coordinate 1,048,607 of NW_006209806.1, read as the reverse complement.
GAGAGAGAGAGAGGGAGAGTGAGAAAGCAAGCCGCCAGGGCTGGGACTCGAACCACGGCCGGCCATGTGGGAGTCCAGTGCCCTGAACCAGCACACCCCCTGCCGGCCTGTTGGTAAAGTTTTATTGGCACACAGCCTCGTCCGCTCATTCGCTCGGTGTCCGTGGCCGCTCGAACAGTCCGAGTCCCTGCACAGAGGCCCTAGGGGCTGTAAAGCCTCGAATATTCTCTCTGTCCCTTTATGGGCAAACGCATGGTCTGGAACTTTACCAGGGCTGTGCGCTTGCGGGCTGGGGGAGTGTGGATGACGCCCCAGAGGCGACGACCACGCTACAATCTCTTCTCCTCTGTCCCCTGGGGACTCTGCGCATGCACACACGTGTGGTCACTGTGGTTTTCTTTTTTTGAGAGATTTTTGGTATAGGGTGCATGTGCTTGCCAGAGAGATAGAAAGCGAGAGATCGTCTCCCGGGGGGCTGGCCCTGCTGCAACCCCTTCTCCAGTCTCCTCTCACGCATGCACACAGGCCCAGTGTGAGTTTTAAGCCTCAGGGTCCGGGACTCAAACCACTCCCACTATGACGTAACCATTCTGCCATCTGCTGGTCCCAACGCCGGCCTGTTTTTCAGGTTGCCAGGTCCGGGACTCGAACCATGCTGTGGGCCACGTGGGATTCAGCTGCTCTGTCCTCCACACTGCCTGGCACAGACAGTGAGGGGTGAGAGGGGGTAGGGGGCACAGACAGTGAGGGAGGGAGAGGGGGTGGGGGCACAGACAGTGAGGGAGGGAGAGGGGGTGGGGGCACA
>NW_006209806.1:1046780-1047040 GCF_000334495.1 Tupaia belangeri chinensis | reverse complement strand
GGTGGGGCACAGTGGGGGGTGAGAGCGTGGTGGGGGGCGCAGGGAGGCAGGTGGGGGCCTGGGCACAGCTGGGCCCTACAAGGTGGCACGTGGAGAAATGACCTACTCGCTTTCTACTTTTCTCTTTTTTTGAGAAAGATTTTTACTATACGGCTTATGCCCTCACCAGAGAGAGACAGAGAGACAGAAAGTGAGAAATCACCCCCCAGGGGGGATGGCCACGCCGCAATCCCTTCTCCTCCATTCTCCTCTCAGGATCT
>NW_006209806.1:1027517-1028173 GCF_000334495.1 Tupaia belangeri chinensis | reverse complement strand
GGTGGGGCACAGTGGGGGGTGAGAGCGTGGTGGGGGGCGCAGGGAGGCAGGTGGGGGCCTGGGCACAGCTGGGCCCTACAAGGTGGCACGTGGAGAAATGACCTACTCGCTTTCTACTTTTCTCTTTTTTTGAGAAAGATTTTTACTATACGGCTTATGCCCTCACCAGAGAGAGACAGAGAGACAGAAAGTGAGAAATCACCCCCCAGGGGGGATGGCCACGCCGCAATCCCTTCTCCTCCATTCTCCTCTCGGGATCTTGGGCACATAGGCACACACGCCCGGCGAGAGTTTAAGCCACCGGGTCCGGGACTCAAACCACGGTCGACTACATGGGAGTCCAGCGACACAGCCATTATGCTAACTGCTGGTCCCTCCACTTTTATTTTTTAATTTGTTAAATGTAACAATTTAACATGTATATATTTTTTCCTTGAGCAAGAGAGACACAGAGAGAGACAGAGACAGAGACAGCACCCCCAACAGGTCTTCACGTGATGAGGCACCCCGGGCCTTGGCCAGACCTGGGTTGCAGGCACACGCGTGCCGGGCTCGGGGGAGCCCCTGGATGTGGACTCGGGACCTCCCGGTGGCTCGGCTCCCAGAGCTCGCACCCCACCAGGGCGCCCAAGTCCTGCCCCGGCCCTGCCCCTGCT
>NW_006209806.1:1027143-1027415 GCF_000334495.1 Tupaia belangeri chinensis | reverse complement strand
TGGAGCGCAGGGGCGGGCGCACACGCTCCGGCTCCTCCCCCTCTGCGGGAGGCCTGCGTGGGGACCGGGTCGGGGGATCAGGGGACCACCCTCCCGGCCTTCTGCCCACGCCGAGAGCAGCAGGGCCGTCCCAGCCAGCCTGCCCCGCGGAGAGAAATGCCTCCGAGCAGCCCTGCCTCTAGGGGCGGCAGCTCTGCTCCGTGAAGGCAGAAAACCTGTTTCCTTTCTGTGGTGAGAAAGCAGGGTCTAGGCTCCTCCGGGCAGCCCACCAG
>NW_006209806.1:1018204-1027112 GCF_000334495.1 Tupaia belangeri chinensis | reverse complement strand
CCCCCCCTCCCTCCCCTTCCTCCTCGGTCTCCTCCTCCTGCCCCCGCCACTCCGGAGGCCAGAGCCGTCCGCCCCCGGCTTCTGCAGGGCTGGGGCTCTGCCTGCTAAGGCACCCTGTCCCTCAGGTCAGCGCAGCGACACGTGCACCGGGCCAGGTGCCCCGGCGCAGTCTGCAGCCCGCACAGCCACACGGCCGCCCTGGCGGGAAGCGTGGCGCGGCCCGCGGTGCACAGCGAACGCGCTGCCTCTGGTCCTCCGCCCAGAGGGACGCGGACCTCGCGGGCGACCCCAGGAGCCCTCACCCCCACAGGACTCACCCCGGGCAGGGTCTTCTGCTCATGCAGGGCGGTCTGCGCTTTGATGGCCGAGTCCCGGGCACAGTAGGTGAGGAAGGCACAGCCTGGAGGGAGAGACGGGGAGCAGGGTGGGGGGCGGGCCAGGGCTACTGCGCTCCGCGGCTACACGGTGCTCTGGCTCTGTCGGGTCCAGAGGGCTCTGCTCCTTGCCCACCGCCTGGAGCTGGCCAAGGCTGGGGCTGCTGTCTCTGTCTCTCCCTCTCTCTGTCTCATGGAAAAGTAAAATAAACAGAGGGAGAAGGAGCACTCTGTGACGGCAGCCCGAGTGTCCAGGGCAGAGGGACAGACAGAAGGACAGACATGCGCCCGGTGGCCTGTCCGTCCAGGGGAGGATTCGACCGTGAAAACGAAGGACGTGTGGGCACCCGCTGCGACTGGACGGCCCCTGAGGCCGGGACGCTCAGTGAGAGCCGCCAGACGCAGTGGGTGGCAGTGGAGCCCACTCGGAGCAGGGCGCTAGCATCCCGCTGCACAGACAGGAAGGAGACGGCCCCAGGGCTGGGAGGGCTGGGAGGGAGAGGAGGCTGTCCCGGGATGGACAGCTTCTTATTTTCCCTCTCACTGTCTGGTGAGTGCACGTGTCCTATAGAAAATTTTAAAAATAATAGTAATAAATAAAATTTAATTTAAAAAAATTCCCCCAAAAAATATTTGTTAAAGAATAGAGCTCCTGGCAAACAAAACCAAGGTATGTTTCAGCCTACGCCCACAGGTGGCCCCGCAAGGTCACGCGGCAAGTAAGCCAGTCAAAGCCCTGCCCCTCCTTGAAGCCCCGCCTCCTTCCTCGAAGCACCGCCCCCATGACCCCCCCCGCCACCCTCCCTCGGAAACAGCGCACATCGTGCACCCTCCGCAGAGGGCTGAAACACTTTCACCTTCACAAACCCCCCCCCACAGCACGTGGCATGCAACTGGGTCCTACATGATTGACTGCCCAGTTCGAGTCCTGGACCCGGCCGGCTTGAAATTCACAGCAGGCGCGCGTGCTTGCGTGCCCAAAATCCCAAGAGGGGAGTCGAGGAGAAGGGGTTGTGGCACGGCCGTCCCCCAGGGAGTGATTTTCCACTTTCCTTTCTCTCTCTCTGTCTCTGTCTGGTGAGCACACATGCCCTACAGCAAAAACTTAAAAGTAAAAAAAGAATAAAGTTACCACATAACAGCTTAACATGGTTTTTTAAATTGTATTTCACTTTATTTATTTATTCATTCATTCATTTATTTTATTTGACCAGAGAAGAACAGAGCAGCGAGTGAGAGGAAGAGAGGGAAAGTGAGAAAGCAAGCTGCCAGGTCCAGGACTTGAACCGTAGTCGGTCATGTGGGAGTCCAGTGCCCTTAACCACCATGCCACCTGCCGGCCCTCACGCCTTTTTTAAAAAAAATAATGTATTTATTTAATTCCACTTGTCATTATTTGACTAGAGAGACAAAGGGAAAGTGAAGAAGCTGTCAGGTCTGGGACTTGAACTGCGGTCGGCCATGTGGGAGTCCAGCGCCCTTAACCACCACACCGCCTGCCGGCCCCATCCCCTCTCTCTCTCTCTTTTTAATTGCCAGAGGGTGCATGTGCTCGCCAGAGAGACAGAGAGGGGACGTGAGAAAGTACCCGTGAGGGACGTCATACCCAACGCCCCCTCCTCCATCTCTCCACCCTGTCGGGACTCGGGGCATGCTCACTGTCGGTGTGTTTTTCAGGCTGCCGGGGCCAGACCCTTAGTCACCAGGCCACAGGCCAGGCCGTCCATTTCTCCTCTCGGCGTTTCTATTTCCTGGATTCTACTCTCCAAGTGCTTGGAGGGGACACCCTAGGACACAGCCCTAGGCCTGAGAATCAGGTCTGGTTAGTGAGAAATCAGGCAGCAGGCAGGGGTGAAACTGGGCAAAACTTCCCTCCCAGGGTCCTCGCCCGCCTGTGCAGTCCCGGTCTGCAGGCCTTCTGGAGGGTGGTGGCCCCTGCAGGGAGCCAGCTCCGAGGCCCTCAGCCCCAGGCCCCGGGAGCTGTGCGTCCTGTGCGTCGGAGGGAGAGGCAGACCCCAGCGCCTCTGCGCCCGCGGGCCGCTGTCCCTGGTGCTGAAACGCGTCCTGGGGCTCTAACTCCAGTACTGCAGTACGGGTGGCAGTGTGCGACGTTTACCCGTTTCTGGACACACCGAGCCTTACTCGTGGCTCTTCTTGGGGGTTATGTGCACTCCCCCTCCCCGTAAACCCGTCAGCTGCAGTCCCAACCCACAGGACCTAGAAATGCGACCGTACTTGGCTAGTGAAGACGCACTATCAGGGCAGGCCCTGGGCCCGACGGCGGGACATCTGGGGGCCCGTGGTGTGGTGGTTAAGGCGCTGGACCCCACATGACTGACCGCACCGTCGGAGTTTGGACCTGCCGGCTGGGGCAACACGCCAGGCGCGTGTGCATGCGTGCCCAAAACCCAGAGAGCAGAGACATGGGGGAGGGGGATTGTAGCATGGCCATCCCCCGAGGGGGTGTTTTCTCACTTTCTCTGTCTGTCTCTCCACAGATATGCCCTCTGGCAAACTCAAAAAAGGGCGGGGGACATCTGGACACAGACACACCATGGAGGAGGCAGCCATGTGGCCACGGGGCAGAGAGTGGGTGGCCTTCCACAAGCCCAGGACACCGAGGCAGCCCGGGGCAGCTCCCCCCTCCCATGGGGCGCGGGGGAAGAGGGGGGGTGCCCTTCCACAAGCCCAGGACACCGAGGCAGCCCGGGGCAGCTCCTCCCTCATGGTCTCAGAAGGAGCCGGCCCTGCGAGCCCTGGACCTCGGCCTTCTGGCCGCCAGAGCCGAGCACGGATAAATCCGTGCTGTGAGACCACGCAGCCACCAGGGCTCCCCGTTCACACAGCTTGCCGGCCCTTAACACTAACAAGCGTTTAGACTCAGCACGGACTCATCCAACGCTCCGTCATCCCGGGGAGCAGCCGTGAGTGGGGTCCCCATCTTACAGCGGAGGGGGCCCAGGCCCAGAGAGGGGCAGCCACCCGGCCGCTGTCACACACGCTTTACTGCACCCTCAGCACTGGTACACGCTTGGCTGCTTACTGTCCAACAGCGACTCCGGGCTGCGTGGGGCTGGGGGCCGCAGAGCCCCGCCTCCCCACTTCCCCCAAGGAGCCATCGAAAGGCACGACCTCCTGGGGGTCGTGGGCTGGGTGGGGACTGAGAAGTCCAAGGACACCGAGCCAGCAGCGAGGGTTCTGACTTGCTGCACCCTCAGCCCTGGGAGTGCCCGCTGAAGGTACCAACCTGTGGGCCAGGAGGGCCTGAACCCAAATTCCCGGCCCTCTGAGGGTGAGGGGCCGGGGCTAGGCGTGCAGCAGCCCCACCCCCGCTGGAGAGCTCGGGGCCCTGGAGGGGTGCAGGCCAACTGGCAGTCCCACCTCTGAGGACCAACTCCCGACCAGAATGCTCAGAGCTGGCCGACCCGGCGGGCCCCTCCACTCCGGTTCTCAAAGCTCAGGGCCAATGCGGGTTCCGTGGGGAGCGAGGGACTTGGTCAGCGAACGCCTCCTAACAAGCGGGCCTGTCTCATCATGGCTCTCTTGGGAGGGAGTGAGTTCTCCTTCCCCAGAGGAGAGCAAGCAGAGGCTCCCCAGATAGGAAACTTTTCATTTTGTGTGTTTGTTCCTAATTTATTTGTCAGAGGGTGCATGCACTCACAAGAGAGAGAGAGAGAGACAGAGAGGAGAGAGCACCCCCACCCCACGGAGCATGGCCGCGCGGCAAGCCCTCCTCCTCCGTGTGTCCACCCTGTCGGGATTTCCGTACTATTCACATGCCCCAGTGTTTCTCAAGCTGCCGGGGCCAGGATTTGAAACACGTGGCCATGTGGGATCCAGCCCCTCAGCCACAAGGCCACGGGGTCAGTCTGCGTGAGCCACGTCTTATTAACTAATCCAAACTTTTACAACTCTACGGTAGCTATTGCTTTTCTTTCTCTTTTACAAATGAAATAGGTAAGATTCAAAAGATCAGGTGGTAGTTTCAAGTTCAACAGAAATGGAAAGCGGAAGCAGCATGAGAATCGAGTCTGCGTTAGGAACCAGCAGTTAGCGTAATGGCTATGTCGCTGGACTCCCACGTAGTCAACCGCAGTTCACGTCCTGGACCCACCCGGTGGCTTAAACTCACGCCGGGCGCGTGTGCGTGTGTGCCCAGGATCCCGAGAGGAGAATGGAGGAGAAGGGATTGCGGCGTGCCCATCCCCCCTGAGGGGTGATTTCTCGCTTTCTGTCTCTGTGTCTCTCTCTGTCTGTCTGGTGAGCGCACGCGCCCTATAGCGAAAAAAAAAAAAAACCTCTCCAAAAAAAAAAAAAAAAAAGAACCGAGTCTGTCTGGCTGCAAACTCGTGGTCATCCACATGCACAGGGGAGGGGTGGGACCTTGGGGAGGCACTCACCTTCCATCCTCCCACCCACCCAGACACACAGCCACACAGCCCGTCCCCCGCCCATTCATCTGCTCCTTAACCCACCCACGCCCATTCATCTACCCACCATCCAGCTGTTCATCTATCCGCCCACCCACTCATCCATCCATCCATCCAGCTAAGCACTCACTTACTCATCTAGCAACCCACCTCCCCATCTATCCACCCGCCACTATCCATCCATCCACTCATGTATTCGTCTATCCATCCATCCACTCATTCATCCATCCATACAGCTAACCACTCATTCATCCATCCACCTACCCACCTACCCATCCATCCACCCACCACTATCCATCCATCCACTCATGTATTCATCTATCCATCCATCCACTCATTCATCCAGCTATACAGCTAAGTACTCATTCATCTATCCACCTACCCACCCACCCATCCATCCATCCATCCAGTCATTCACTCATCCATCTACTAATTTATTCATCTATACATCCATCCACCCACCCACACATATATCCACCCACTCACCCACCCATCCATCTACCCACCCATCTACCCATCTATCCATCCACCCACCCACTCACCCATCTATCCACCCACCACTATCCATCCATCCACTCATGTATTCATCTATCCATCCATTCACTCATTCATCCATCCATCCATCTACTCATTTATTCATCTATCCATCCACCCACCCACTCACCCGCCTATCCATCCACCCACCCAGCCATCCGTCCATCTATCCATCCACCCACTTATTCATGCATCTATTCGTCCATCCGTCCATCCACTTGTGTATCGTCTATTCATCCATCTATCCATTCATCCACATATCCATCCACACATTCACCATCTGTCCATCTTCCCACTCATCCACCCACTAACCCACTCATTAGCCGTCCATCCATCTCCCCACCCACCCGCTCATCCACCCACCTTTCCATCCACATTCAACCATCCAGCCAGCCAGCCATCCACTCATCCATGCACTCATCTATCCACCATCTAGCTCTTTCATCTATCTTTCCACCGATCGTTCAACCATCCAACTACCCATCCTTCCATGTATCCATTCACGCATCCACTCATCTAAACACCTATCCATCTTTCCATCAATCTACCCCCCCACCCACCCAGCCACTCAAGCCGTCCATCCACCTACCCAGTTTTCACCCATCAAACCCACTCATACAGCTCCTGAGTCGCTGGCACCCAGCCAGCTCTCCAGGCCCGCACCCATCTATTGATCAGCTCCTCTCTCTCCATCCGTCAGCCAGTCCTCACTCCCCAGACCTCACACCTCATTCCCTAGCTGCTTGTCACACAGTCCACTTCAAAGTGACAAACGAGACACATTCCCTGCCCTCACAGCACTCACAGGTCAGTGACGATGGCCTTGATTCCCAACGTACAGGTCAACGTCTTCCAAACTAGCCCTCCCTCTGGCCCTGTCACCCAGTAGCTCCAGGACAACCTGCCTCCCTGACAGCTTTGCCCTGCATGCCCTGGCCCCCTCCCCAGGTCCTTATCTGGTCCCGTTAGCCCTACGTCCCATCCTCTGACCCAAGCCTGATCACTGTGACTGCAAGCGTGGAGGTCCAGCCTGGCCTCAGACCGCTCGTGCTGAGGACCCCAAGGTCATTGAGGAAGTGCTCGCTGTATGAATAAATGAATGGACGGATGCATGGGTGCATGAATGAATAGGTGGACGAATGCATGCCAAAATGGATGGATGTGTGCATGAGTGAATGGATGGAAGGATGGAAGGATGGATGGATGGAAGGATGGATGGATGGATGGGTGGGTGGGTAGATGGATGGATGGATGGATGGATGGATGGATGGATGGAAGGATGGATGGATGGATGGATGGATGGATGGATAGATGGGTGGATGGATGGAAGGATGGATGGATGGATGGGTGGATGGGTGGGTGGATGGATGGGTGGATGGGTGGGTGGATGCATGCATTAATGAGTAAATGGACGAATGGATGGATGTGTGCATGAGTGAATGGATGGAAGGATGGAAGGATGGATGGGTGGATGGAAGGATGGATGTGTGCATGAGTGAATGGATGGAAGGATGGATGGAAGGATGGATGCATGCATGCATGCATGAATTAATGAATAAATGGATAGATGAGTGAAGAAATGAGTGGGTGGGTGAACACATGAATAAATGAATGCATGAATGAATTCGTGGGTGTGTGAAGGAATGAGTGGATGGATGAACGCACGATGAATAAATGTGTGAAGGAGTGAGTGCATGGATGGATGAATGCATGAATGAGTGTGTGGATGAACATATGGATGAATGCATGAGTGGATGGATGCATGCATGGACGAAGAGCTGGCTGTATGCCTGAATGAATGCATGAATGCATGCATGAGAGATGGAAGGGTGGACGGATGGATGCGTGGCTTAATGAATAAATGGATGGATGGAGACATGCTGGAATGAGTGGGTAGATGAACACATGAGTGAATGAATGCAGGAAGGGATGAGTGGGTGGATGGACGCAGGGATGAATGAGTGAATGGGTGGATGGACGCAGGGATGAATGAATGAATGAATGAATGAATGAATGAATGGGTGGGCGGGCACAGGAATGAATGAATGGGTGGATGGACACAGGAATGAATAAATGAATGAATGGGTGGGGGGCGCAGGAATGAATGAATGAATGAATGGGTGGGGGGCGCAGGAATGAATGAATGAATGAATGGGTGGGGGCACAGGAATGAATGAATGGGTGGGTGGGCGCGGGATGGAGGGATGAGTGGGCGGGTGCGGGCATGCAGGAATGAGCAGGTGGGTGGACGCGGGATGGAGGGATGAGTGGGCGGGTGCGTGCATGCAGGAATGAGCAGGTGGGTGGAAGAGGGATGGAGGGATGAGTGGGCAGGTGCAGGCATGCAGGAATGAGCAGGTGGGTGGATGCACGGCGGGACGACACAGGAGGGGTGAGAAGTGCGGTCCTGCGGGGCTCCCACGGCCCGGGCCTCACCTGCGAGGTCACAGAGAAGCTCACGCCTGTCTCAGAGCCACGCTCCGAGTCTAGCCCCCGGGGCACAGCTGCTAAGAGCCCTGAGAGATGAGCCCAGGAGATGGGGCGCTGGGCTCCCCAAACCCCCCACTTCCTTCCAGGGCCAGCCAAGGTTCCGGGAGCTGGCTCCCCTCCCAGCCTTTGCACACCAGGGGCACCTGCCCCTGTTGGCCACTCCTCTCAGCCTTCACGCCTCGGCGTAGCCCGCATGTGCCCGGCCCATGCCAAGAACTCTGCTACCATCTTTGTTCTCGCCCCCCACTCCTTCTGGGGTAGGAGGCCTCCCTGAGGTGAGGCGAGACTAAGATGCCAGCTCCAGGTCACACAGCTGGTAAGACACAGAGAAATCAGCCTCGTCTTCAACTGCTTTCCTGCACTGACCGCCTCCTCCAGGAAGCCCTCCTGGTTTCCACTTACTGTCCCTTCTGGGGTGTGTTTCCATGATCACACCCCTGACTCCTCAGCTCCCTTCCCCCCAAATAGGCTGGGGTCTGGTGAGAGGAGAGGCTTGGGGAGGGGTTGCTGTCAGTTCCTCCCCGAACACAGCATGCCCTCGGTTAATACTGGCTGTGTAGATGGCTACCACTCAGTGTTCAGTGCCCAGCCAGCCCTTGGTCAGTCCCCGATGGCCAGCTCCCCACAGGTGTGGCAGCCGGGACCGCGGCACAGTCTGAAGCTCACGGGGTCTCAGGACAGTCTGCTACCAAGGAAGGGACAGAGGGGTGTGCCTGGAGAGGGTCCCTTCCATGCGAACTCAGTCAGCCGGCCCTGGTGGCTCGCCCCAGCCCCCAACCGCTGACCAATCGCCGCCTGGGCGCACCCTCCGGGCCTGCCGGCCGCCTCCCTGGGCTGGCGCTCACACCCCGGATCGCACGCCTCTGAGCTCAGCCTGCTCCAGCCTCCCCCTCCCCGCCCGAGGAGCCAGCCAGCAGCAGGCGCTCCCATGGAAACCGCAGGCCCCCACCGGCCGGCCGAGGCCCCCCCACCTGCACCGTCCCCGGCGCAACCTCCGCTTTAAGACAAATATTGTCATTAACATGCAAATGCGTGCGTGATTACCATAAACGGGGGGCGGGAGGCGGGCTATCGTCGGGG
>NW_006209806.1:1016141-1018176 GCF_000334495.1 Tupaia belangeri chinensis | reverse complement strand
GGGAGAGGGGCAGCGGCCCAGCTCCAGCACCTCCAGGAGTGTCCTGCAGGGGGTCTGGCCGATCCCAGCCCCACAAGGGGCGCGGGGTGCTGGGGGAGGCCCCCTTTCTCTGGATAAGCCACGGATCTGGGGGCGGGGCGGGGCGGCGCAGCTAGCGCGGGACCTCTTCCTTCCGTCTCTACATCTCTGATCTCGCTGTGTCTCTCCCTGCCCCCACATATCCTTCTCCATCTCCGGCTCCATCTCTCTCCTTCTGACGCTCCTTCCCCACCTCGGGTCCCAGAGCCTTAGTCTGGGTCTCAGCAGGGGAGCCTTAGAAGAGCCCCTTCTCCCTGGACCTCCTCCCTCCCCAGAGCCTTGGGGGGGGGGTCCGGGGGACTGTCACCCTTGCCACGCAGGCGGACTTCTGCTCCCCTGGCCTGGGAGGGAGGTGGCGAGGCCGGGGCCTGGCTCTGGGCAGGTTTGGACCCCAGCACGTGCCCGGTGAGCCTGTTTCCCTGGACCGCTCGCTCCGGAGCCCAGCTCACGGCCGCCCCTTCTGTGTGGGATTAACCCTGACGGGGAGGACCCATCCGGGCTGGGGCAGTGGTAACGAGGACACGGGGGACGCTGGACAGCCCCTCCACGCCGGGTGCGGCCGACCTGCGTGGACGTCCCGCCCTGCTGCCCGCAAGTCCCCCATCACCCTTACACAGCCTCGGGGAACCCAGGGGCTCTGGGAGGGCCCACTGCCTTCGGAGATCTCTCCACCCCCCGGATCCACAGCCTCACCCCAGCTCCGGGCAGGATAAGGTGAGGGTTGGAGGGAGCTGCCCGACACACACCCCTCCCAGCATCCTGCCTGCCCTTCCGTCTTCCCATCTTTCTTCGGCAGATGCCCAGAGAGGGGCAGCCCCTAGGCAGAAGCCACACAGCTGAGCCCCACTGAGGCCTCGCTCCTCCTGCTCCCCAACCTCGCCCACAGCAGCCTCAGGGAAAATCAGATCAACCAGCCAGGCTCGGTGGGTGGCACCCCGGGCCCAGGTCCCGGAACGAACCTGAGGCACAGCGCTCCCAGCCACCCGGCCAGGACAGACAGACCCAGGACCCCGAAACACGGGAGGTAAACACGGAGGGTCGTGGACCCTCATTTTCATCCCCAGGGAAAAATGGCAAATGAAGACCCGGGGGCTCCCTGCACCCCTACACTCTCCAACCAGGGGAAAGCTTCGTCCACCAGCACTGACCACCGGGAACCGAGGCTCCGGCCCAGGGAAACGCAGCCCCAGCCCCCTCCACGAGGCTTCGGGGGAGACCGGGAACGAGAGAAAGACACTAGAGGCCACCGGCCTCACCCCAAGTTGGAGCCAGGTGGACGGCCCCACTCCCATCGGAATCTTTCTAGAAGGCGCTCCAGACACACGGGTGGGGGCGTGCAGGGAAAGGCCTTCCATGGCTGGGGACCCCAGGGCTGGGCTACACCTGCCTGGAGCCCCTCGGGCCTGCCTGGCCACACGGAACAGCCAGCGTGTTCAGGCCCACCCCATCTCTTGGGTGGTGCTAGGCTTTGGGAAGAGGAGGGGGATGGGGAGGGCTCGCCATCCTCTGGAGATGCCTGCTGGGGGGTCTAGTGGAAGTGACAAGCCTGAGCCCACAGCTGGTCCCCGTGGCCTGCGGGACCCCCACTCACTCACTCATTCATTCGGACATAAACATGCTTCCGGCGCCCATGCCAGGGTCTGAAATAGGTCAGGGGACCCGGGGTGCCCGGCACAAAGCCCGGGCAGGCCCCCCAGCACCTGACAAGGGGCTGTCAAACCACGCCACTCAGGGCTGCACCGCCAGGGCTCAGGTGGGAGGAGAGCGGCCTCCCACCCAGGCCTCCCCACGCCGGCGCCCACGCCTCCCGCCTCCTCCCCGTCCACCCCAGGCTTTGGGCTCGGCCCAGATGGACAGTCGGGCTCATTGTCCTTGGCCTGGGACCCCGCACGCCGGCCAGGTCTAACGTGAGGCCAAGGTGGAGGCAGCGAGGGGGAGCGGGCGCGGTGGGGGAGGG
>NW_006209806.1:1014374-1015227 GCF_000334495.1 Tupaia belangeri chinensis | reverse complement strand
GAGGAGCCGGGGCAGCGAGACGTGCCAGGCTCAGGTTCAGGCGCTGGCTCCCACCTGGTCGGGGCCAGTGGTGGGATCCAGTAGGTGGTGTGGTGGTTAAGGCGCTGGACTCCCAGGTGGTTAACCATAGTTCGAGTCCCGGACCCAGGACGGCTTGGGACTCAGGCCCGGCGCGTGTGCATGTGGCCCCAAGGCACCAAGAGGAGAACGGAGGAGAAGGGGTTGCATTTCCCCGGGTGCGTGTGTGTGTGTGTGTGTGTGTGTGTGTGTGTGTGTGATTTCTCTCTGGCAAGCGCACGTGCCCTATAGGAAAGAAAACTCAAGAGAGAGGGACAGAAAATCACCCCATGCCCCAAATCAGAGAAGAGCAGGGATTGCGTTGGCCAAGACCCCTCGTGGGGGGATGACCTCTCGCGTCCCCCCCCCAACATGCCCACCCTCTAGCAAAAGCTAACCAGAGCAGGACCTGGAAAGGGCGTTTTCCTAACCCCACCTGCCAGCCGCAGCTCTGCACTGGTACCAGCGTACCCAGGGTCAGCCGGGGCGTGGCGGTTAAGGCGCAGGGTCCCACGTGGCCCACCGCGCAGTCGCGTCCAGACCCTCTGGCTTGAATATCACGCGGGTGCACGCGCAGGCATGCCTAAAATCCGGAGGGAGCCGGAGAAGGGATTGCAGGCCGCATTCCCCACGGAAGTACCTCCTCATCTCCCTGTCGCCCAGGTGGAGCACCTGTCCCACAGCAAACCCAACACAAACAGCTCCTCCAGGGTGTTCGGGGCACCACGCCGCCTGCCCCGTCCCCACCCTACCCTCCTCTCTCCCCCTCTCCCTCCACCCCAACCGCACGGTACCA
>NW_006209806.1:1011626-1014326 GCF_000334495.1 Tupaia belangeri chinensis | reverse complement strand
CATGGCGTACCCCCGCAGACCCCCTTCTAAAACGGCGCACACAGCGGGACCTTCCCAGCCTGCCTTGCTCCTCCACAGCATTTACTCATGCAGCGTTGTATTCACACGGACTTTCTTTAAATGATTTATTTATTTATTCCCGTTTGTTATTGTTATTATTTTTTCTTTATTTGAGGAGAGAGAGAGAGAGAGAGAAAGTGAGAAAGCAAGCCACCAGGTCCGGGACTTGAACCGTGGTTGGTCATGTGGGAGTCCAGCCCTTATCCACCACACCACCGGCTGGCCCCACGTTGTATTTATTTTTACCACGAGAGGAAAAGGCGGGTACCCCCAGCAGCCTCTCTACGCTGACCCCCCTCTCCACCCAGTGGCCTGGATTGTTTCCCTGCCTTGAAGGTGCCCTGCCCCCTCTCTCTACCTTGTGACCTTGTGTATTTCTCTACACGCTCCGTTTTATCTCCAAGACCCAGCTGAGCAACCACCTCCTCCAGGAAGTCCTCCTTGATGCTCCAGCCCAGGCCAGGTCCCTCTTCGGGGCTCCTACAGCCGCCTGTGCACCTCTTCTAACCCTTCCCACTGTGGCCTTGGCTTGGCCCAGGAGGGCTGGTGGGGCCGGGGCAGGGTTGGCACTGCTTCCCTCTCCGGACACCTCCTGCCTGCCCAGGCAGCACCAGCACGCGCTCAGCAAGTACTTGGGGACTGCACACGTTGACGGTGACAGTGACATTTACAAGCCTTTTTCTTCTCTGTGGATTTTCCCTCTCCCGTGGGAGACTGAATCCCGACAAAGCCAAGGAAGTCTGAGACTTACAGGCGGGGACTTAGCAGCCGGCCGTCGGGAGGCCTGGGTGCCCGCGCCAACGCTGCTCTCCCTCCCTGTCACCTGCCTGGGGGAGCCGAGAACTCCAGCCCACGAGGCTCGAGCTGCGTCCCCCCCCGCCTGCCGGTGTCACGCAGCCCTGCCCTGCCCGGCTTCGTGGGGCTGCCAGGCCCTGCAGTCACCAGGAGCACCTGGTGGATGGCACCGAGGCGGCCGTGTGACGGGGACTGCCGCGACCCACCCCGCAGAGGGGTTCGGGAGGCTGCCAGGAGCACCGGGACGCGGCCCGCGCTGTCTGTCTTCACGCACCGCACGCTCTCCTCGAGGTGGGCACTTCCACCCCTTTCCTAATTGTTTTGTTTGGTTTTAGGCTTTTACCATAGGTTGTGTGTATTCACTAGAGAGACACAAAGACAGAGAGATAGAAAGTGAGAAATCACCCCCGGGGGGATGGCCACGCGCAGTCCCTCCTCCATTCTCCTTTCAGAGTCCTGGGCACGCACGCACACACGTGCCTGGCGTGAGTGTCAAGCTGCCGGGTCCAGGACTTGAACTGCAGTTGGTCATGTTGCCTCTACACCGCCTGCTGGCCCCACACCCAGAGCTGTCTAAGCTGCCGCATCTGGGACTCAAACTGCGCAGTCTGCCACGTGGGACCGCGACCTTCACCGCCATCACCGCCTCGGCCACTGTCCCCCGTTCCAGCCAGCGCGTCCCCACCGTGAAGGAGGGGACACTGAGTAGCTGGGGACAGCAGGCGTCTTCTGTGGAGGCTCGGTTCTCTGGGCCACTGCTGCCCTGCCCAGCTGTCAAGCAGTGAGAAAGCTCCTCCCAGACGACACAAAGCCCACGTGCCAATAAAACTTTATTTACAAACACAAGCCGTGGGCCAGTCTTCTTGGGGCCATAGGTCCCTAAACCCTGGCCAAACACACTTCCTCCTGGTGGCCCAAGAGGCTCTGTGATGGTCTGGCATGACGGGAGGCGGGTGACAAGCACAGTGCCTAGCAGGGGACCGGGTGGATGACTGCTGACTGAAGGGCGGAGTGCTACACAGCAGTGAGAAGGGACTCGTGCACGAGGCAGACAGGACCCCTGCGGCCGAGCGGCAGAGCAGGCCAGGGCCGGCAGGTGGCGTGGTGGCTAAGGCACTGGACTCCCACATGGCTGGCCGTGGCTCAAGTCCTGGACCTCCTTCTCACACTCACTCTTTCTCTCTGGTGAGCACACATGCCCTATAGCAATTTTGCAATTTTTTTTTTTTTGGAAAGACAGAGACAGACAGAAAGCAAGAAATCACCCCCCCAGGGGGATGGTGACGCCGCAATCCCTTCTCCTCCATTCTCCTCTCGGGACCTTGGGCACGCACGCACATGTGCCGGGCGTCAGTTTAAGCCACTGGGTCCGGGACTCGAACCGTGGTCGACTGCATGGCAGTCCAGCGACATAGCCTTTTGCCAACTGCTGGTCCTGCCCTATAGCAAATTTAATAATAATAACAACAAAGGAAATTAGTTATTTCTAGACGTTTGAGCCCTGCACTGAGGAGGAGTACCCGCAGGCTCAGCTGTGCCCGTAAACACTGTCCCCTAAGAAACAGGACAGCGCCGACACCCTCAGGGAGACCCCGCGCTGCTCCCAACGGGGATGACCTCAATCGTCCCGGGACCCCCGGGGTCCTGGTGCAGGGCGCAATGGCCGTGTGGGTGTCACGTCCTCCCACTCAGGGTTGATGGGGACCCGAGGTGACCCAGTAGCCCTGACCGTGCCCCATGTGTGCCTGGCCCGGTGGCCTGTTTGCGTCCCATCTCCATAGGCGTCCTCGGCAGCCTTCCAGACCCGGTGAAGGTCAGTGGCTGCTCCCCGCCCCCCAGCCGCCA
>NW_006209806.1:1010775-1011615 GCF_000334495.1 Tupaia belangeri chinensis | reverse complement strand
CCTCCTGCCGCCCTCCCCGCCCGCCCCCTGCCCCAGCCAGCTCCTCGCTGTTCCTCCCACACGCAGGCGCGGTCCTGCCCCAGGGCCTTTGCACGGCTGTTCTCCCTCGAGTCACCGTCCCCAGATTTCCACATGACTTCACGCCTGTCACTCCGATTTATCTCAAAGGCCCCCCCGGGAGCCCTCGGCCCCCTCAACCGGCCTGTGAATGTCATCCTGGTACCGAGCAGTCAGAAACGCTCCTGTCCACGTCAGCCCCAGACCGCCGGCTTCCTCGGTGGAGGGGGTCCCGCCCACGGCCGCACGGAGCCCGCCCCGTTTGGAAGCCAGAGCCTAATGACACTAATCTACGGTGACATATCAGTCGTCCCTGGGGACCAGGACAGGCAGCAGGAGCCACTGGGGTGACGGCGCACTCACCATTTTTCCTTGTTTTATGTTTTAATTGAATGCCAGAGAGCACGCGTGCTTGCCAGAGACAGAGGGAAGGGCGCCCCTGGCAGGTCCCACCGACCCCCTCTCCACTGCCCCCTCCTGCGGGACGTGGAGCACCCACACAGAGCTGGCCAGGTGGACCCGAGTCCCTTAACCAGCAGCCAGGGGACTGCCCGGGGCAGTGTGGCGTGCGCACACCCACGCTCATGCTCACGCCCACCCGGGCAGACCGCGCAGGGGGCTCAGCCCTCCCGGCTGTGACCGTGGGGCTTTCTGTGTAAGCACAGCAGGCCAGTCACGGCGGCATGGCGGCCATACCGCTCCCATGGGGAGGCCCTGGGTTTGCGCCCCGGGGGGCCTGTGACCCAGGCTGGCTGGGGCGGGGCAGTGAGGGTGGGGCCCGCG
>NW_006209806.1:1002336-1004330 GCF_000334495.1 Tupaia belangeri chinensis | reverse complement strand
GGGCTTTCTGGGTAAGCACAGCAGGCCAGTCACGGCGGCATGGCGGCCATACCGCTCCCATGGGGAGGCCCTGGGTTTGCGCCCCGGGGGGCCTGTGACCCAGGCTGGCTGGGGCGGGGCCGTCAGTGTGGGCACTGCTGGGGGGTCTCCCTTCCCCCCAGGCTGGCTGGGGCGGGTCAGTCAGTGTGGACACTGCTGGGGACTCTCCCTACCTTCCCGTCTCATGGGAGAAACACGCGAGGAGTGGCACCCACGTGGGACGCAGGCTGCAGTCCTCTCCCAGCAGTGGCCCCAGACGCCATGCTGGGAGGGTGGGGGCTGCCGCCAGGACCCTGGGGCCATGTGGGACCTGAGTTCCCCGAGCCAGAGCAGGGTCAGCGGTGTGGGCCCAGGGAGCGACCCACGGCCCCCCTGTTCTGTGCCACCGTTGGGAAGGTCCTGGGTAGAGGCCCCCATAGGCCTGCCTGGCCCCAACCTCCTCTGGTGTGGGGTGGCTTTGATGGGTACGGGGGGCCTATGGCCTGGTCTGCACACCACCCCAGAAGCATGCCCGCAGCCCCTCAGGCTCAGGGACACTGGGAAAGGGGCGAGTCCACCTCTGGGGACCTGCCACCTCCCCTCCACCCCACCTGGCCCAGCAGCCTCTGCTCCGCCCTCCATGTCCCCTGCAGCAGCCGGAGGACACCCATGCGCACCCAGGCCAGGCCCCGTCCCCTTAGCCTGACTCACACTGGCTCCCACCCACCCAGAGGGCAGCCACACCCCACTTCCCGGCCATCCCCTCCCCTCGCTCCTCCACTCCAGCCACACGGGGCTCTGGCATGTCGGGCCTGGCCTGCCTCCGGGTTCGCTGAGCTGGTCAGAGAACGGGGCCTGGGCAGGCGGTGTCACCCAAAGTCACGCCCATCCAGGACCCGTGTGCAACCGTACCTGGGGACAGGGCCTCAGATGTCCCTGCTGCAGGTGAGGTCGCCCTGCAGTCGGGTGGGCCCCGACAGCGTCCTAGTAAGACCGACACAGATGGTGGCCACAGTCCAGAAGACCAGGGCCCGCAGGGGCCATGGAGAGAGAGCCCTGCCCACCCACAGCCCAGACTTCTGGCCCGGGCTCTCAGGTCAGTGAGTCCAGCTGCCACCCTGCTGGGCTCCCAGTCCCGCGGGCTGCCCCTCACCCGGTTCCCAAGGGTGGCACAGGGGACGGCAGCTGGGGCCGTGAACAGCAGTGCTGCCGCCCTGCCCCACACACTGCGGGACACAGAACTCGCGTGGGAGGGCGTCTGTCTCCCCCCCAGGGACCCGAACTCTGGCCCGATCTTTGCCCTGTTGGTTATCCTGAAACCGAGCCAGGACAAGCCCCTGGTAGCCCCAGACACACGCTGCGCCAACCCGTCATTCAGTATGGCTTTATTCTCTGACGGCCGACTCGCCGCTGGCCAGCCCGGGCTCCACGCCGGGCCAGGAACCTGTGCCGGGCAGCTCGGGGCCCAGCCCAGGCCCGGCAGGTGGCATCCACGCCCGTCCCGGTGACAGCGGCCCGAGCACAGCGGACCAGGCCCGTGGGGCCTCGCAAACAGTCCAGGGGCGGCCACCCAGCAGGGCGGGTCGAGGGGGTCCCCGGCTGGGCAGGACGCGGAAGGTGGGCCGTCCTCTCGCTCCTCCTTGGCACAGGGATGCCCGGGCGGAGCTGCGGCTGGAGCGCAGACCTTGCGTGGCGTGGCCCCCCGGCCGCAGCCAACACTCGGGGTGTATTGCTAGACAACGTACACACCCGTCTCCCTGAGGTCTCCCGCCCCGCAGGGCGCTGCTCGGGCGAGGGGCTCAGTCCACTCCCGGGCCTGGTGCCAACGGTCCTTCCCAGGGACAGAGGTGCCACTTCCCGGGACACATGCCCTCCACAAGGTGAGGAGACAGGCGGGGTGAGCCTGCAGGCGGCGCTGCTCCAGTCCCCATCCCTGGAGCTTCGCCTCACAGGGCCCAGGGGACACGGGCCAGGGG
>NW_006209806.1:1000263-1002244 GCF_000334495.1 Tupaia belangeri chinensis | reverse complement strand
GTGCTGCCACCGTGAGGCTGCGGCCCCGGGCGTGGGGCACTCAGACTGCCTGCCATGGGGCAGGGGCTCAGGACAACCGTGGTTGGCTGTCACTGCCAGGCAGGCGGGACACGGGCCAGGCGGCGCGGCCGTGTGAGAGGAAGACTCCCAGGACGGGGAGCCCCGCAGCCGGAGACACGGGCCTCGCAGGAGCTGCAACCCAGGACGGATCAGACAGCCACACCTGGTCGCCGGACGCCTGCGGGCAGCCGTGGCCGTCCCCCTGGACCTGGCTCCCCCGAGGCAGTTCAGAGGAGACACGGCCCCTGGTCCTGGAGCGACAGGGACCCCTCTGCGGCGGGGTGAGTGAGGCCCGGCCACGCAGGCCAGCCCCGCCCCCACCCGCCCTGGCGCACCTGGACTGCCACGTAGGCCATCCCGAGGTAGGCGCCGATGCACACGGCCAGGAGCAGGTCGAAGACCGCCGGCTTGACCCTAGACACAGGAACCGTGGGTCGGGGCCGAGCTGTCCCGCCAGCTCCCTGGGTGCCCTGGGCTGTCCCCTCGGCGGTCCCCACTCACCTGTACGCGTTCATCACCTGCTTCAGCTGGTCGTAGAAGACGAACTCGGGGTCCCTGGAGAGAACGCCTCCTGAGTGAGCGGCCCCTGGCCTGGTCCCACCTTCCTCTGCCCAGCGACCAGACCTCCCTGGGCCCCCCTGCCCAGGAACGATGCCTGCTGTTGTCCCCGGGAGTGTTTTTCAAGCCACCGAGTCCAGGGCTCGAACTGCAGCCAGCCAGGTTGGATCCAGCCATCGTAACCACACCACCAGCTGGCCCCAAAACATCCTCTTTCGGGCTGGCCCATGGCCTAGTGGAGCCAGGTGGCATGTGGCCAACCACAGCTCGAAATCCGGTCAGGCAGCTTGAAAAGCACCCTGTGTGTGGCCCAAACCCCGACAGGACAGAGAGGAGGGGACTGCAGTGTGACCACAGCCGAGGGGCTTCCCCTCTCCCTCTTGCAAACACACATGCCCGCTGGCAATGAAAATGACTCTATCGCTAAGTGTGGGGGCCTGCTGGAGGTGCGGGGCTGGCAGCCAACCCCACATGGCCGGCCGAGCGCTGAGCCCTGGGCCTGGTGGCTAGAGAACCAGGCGGGTGCACGGGCATGCCCAAACCCGGATTGGGGACCGGGGAGAGGACTGCGGAGTGGCCGTCCCCCTGCGGCGGTTTCTCACTCTCCCTGTTTCTGTCCATGGAGCCCACCTGCCCTACACCGAAACTTTAACACGAAATAAGATAAAGAGCCGGCATCCTCGGCTGCAGGTCCACTCTGAGCCCCGGCTGCTGCTTCTAGCCCAGACCGGGTCCCTGGGAAAACTGAGTGTCCAGGAGGAGGAGGACGCTGTCAGGCCAGAGTGAGGTGCACAGCAGTCTGGGGGTGCTGGCTGCCCGTGGACGCTGCCTCCATGCCAAGTCCCGAGGTGCACCCCAGCCCCAATGGGGGGTGCAGTACTCAGTGGCATCTAACAGGAAGGACTGAGCCGAGAGTACTCAGTGGCATCTAACAGGAAGGACTGTTCTGTGCAGGCCTTCCAGGGGCGGGGTAGGACTCGCTGAGCCAGGTCAGGAGCAGAGGGTGGGAGCCCGGCCGCAGGAGCCCAGGACGGGGTGCAGAGCTTCTGGCTGCCTGTCTGAGCCACAACGTGGCTGCCCACCCACTGTCCTGTACTTGCTCCGCCTGGCCCTGTGCGGGTGCGGGTGCGGCAGAAGGTTCGGGAAGCCTGCGGTCCGCGAGCCCCTGGGTCACCGGCCGGACCAGCAGGGATGAATGGGCCCAGGCGCCGGCCTCACCGCTTGTCGGCCTTGACGTGGTGCTGGCGGACGTCCTTGAGGTGGCGGCTCAGGTAGTGCTCCAGGGTGCTGAGGAACGTGCCGTCCTTGTCCAGCAGCTGCGCGGCCCGCGGCTGGGGGCGCAAGCCAGTCATTCCCGCGGTCA
>NW_006209806.1:998988-999705 GCF_000334495.1 Tupaia belangeri chinensis | reverse complement strand
CCCGGGCCCCCCACCCCTTACCATCTGCTCCGTGAACACTGGCATGTCTGGGGGCGTCCCCTGTGGAGAGGGGGACATGGCTGAGCGCAGGCCCGCGGGGCGGGACAGGACGGGACAGGACAGGACGAGCAGGCCGGGGCAGGCCTACCTTCTCCGTCAGGTTGTAGATGACGCGGGTCAGGGCCTCCGCGATGATCCTGGTGTTGCGGGTCAGGGTTTTCGAGTCCACCCGGGACCTGGGGCGCGGAGAGCCCGGGGTGAAGCGGTGTCACTTGGCCGGCCACCAAGGGCAGGCACAGCCCTCTGGGCATGGCTGGTCTCGGGAGTTCGGGAAGGCAAGGGGTAGGCCCCAGGCCGGCCGCAGCGGGCAGACGCCCAAGGTGGAAATGCGGTGCTGGCGCCCGGGGCCAGGGGACCGCTTTCCCCACCCAGCCAGCCTGGAGCGCTGCTGCTCCCACTTCCCCACCGGCCGTGGCCGGCGCTGCTCCTGGCGGGGCTCACCGCACGTCCATGATGCTGCTGCGCTGGCCCGCGCGGTGGCTCTCCAGGTGCGACAGCGTGAAGGCGGGCAGCCGGCGGATGGCGAAGCGCTCGTGCTCCCAGGCCAGCACGTCCTCCGCCAGGTTGATCTTCTTGTGCACCATGGAGAAGCGCACCTCGGGGAACTGGTGGGCGGCCACCTGCAGGCGGGGCGCGTCAGTCCCCTGTGGCCCCGAG
>NW_006209806.1:997312-998887 GCF_000334495.1 Tupaia belangeri chinensis | reverse complement strand
GGCCACGTTGTCCTGCAGCAGGCTGGAGTCTGTGGGCAGCGAGAGCCGGTGAGCGGGTGCGCCCCGACCGCGAGGTGCCCCGCCCCGCCCCGCCCCGCCCCGCAGCACCTGTGTGGTCCAGGTTGTCCTCCAGCCAGCGCTTGGTGCCCTGGTAGTTAAACTTGCCCCCTCCGGACACGAAGAACAGCAGGTTGTACCTGGCAGGGAGGGCCGGGCGTCAGCGTGGTCAGGCGAGCGGCCTCGGGCAGTGGGTCCCAGGGAGGGCCAGCGCAGGCTCCACGGTCACCCAGGAACACCAGGTCCTGCCCAGCCCCTAGCACAGCTCCCTGCCCGTCCCCGTGGGCGTCCCGGGCTCCACCCACTCCATGTCAGGATGCCTCCCAGTCGTGACAGCCACAGATGTCCCCAGACGCAGCCTGTGCCCCCTGGGGCAGCAGCTCCCAGGTGAGGCCCCTCTATGCTGGGGGTTCCATGGCCCCAGATCCTGCACCCTCCTAAAGTCCTGGAATCCTCTACCCTGAGTGGGAGGGGCTGAGTGCCAGAAGCTGGCGCCCCCCACGTTCCCCGGTTCCCCGGAGCCCGTCAGTTTACCACGGGGTCCACGAGGACAGAGGCCCCACGGGGCTGGAGGGTCTGTGGGGAGACTGGAGGCTGGTGGGCCTAGGGCCCCGGGCCGAGTCCTGGGCGGTCTGTGTCCCACCGTGACCCTGGCGCCTGGGCCTCCCTTACGGCACCGAGCTCCTGGCTCACGTGAGGTCGGCCCCCACTCCCTGTGCCTGCGCCCTGGTCCTGAGAGCTGAGCGGTCTCTAGAACGGGGCTCTCCCTGCCCCCCAGCCCAGGACGCCGGCGGAGTCCGGGACATGTGTGCCTGTCAGACTGGGAGGGCGGGCTCCCACGAACACCCCGAGAACGGGCAGGTCCTCTGTCGTGGAGGGGCGGCCTGCAGGGTGCGACGCGGGCCCCGACCCGATGGTCACTTACGCGGCGTGGGTGCGCTTGTAGGTGTAGAGCCGGGAGAAGAGGCGGGCCAGCTCCATTTTTTTCAGCACCGAGACGCCGCTGCCGTTGGAGTCGGCGCCGAGCGCCAGCCACTGGGGGCACAGGGCAAGGGCCGCGTCACCGCCCCACCACCGCCCTGCGCCGCTGGGGCATCCCCACTGTCTGAACCCCGACTTCCTCAAAGCCCCCCCCACTGTCCGAACCCCCGTGGGCTCACCCCATGCACCTCTGCCCTCTCTGCTGTGTCCTCTCACCAGGACCACCCACGGCCCGAGCATGACTGTGGTCTTGTCTTGGGTCCTCCCAGCCCGGCGTCATGCCTGGGGGTGGCCTTGGGGACCAGATGCTGGCCTGCCCACCCCTCTGCCACGGGTCCCCCAGCTCGGCCCGTCTCAGCCCAGGAGCCTCACTGAGGGTGGCCCTGCTCCAGTCCCGAGTGGGGGCACATACGTACAGGGGCCACTCCGAAGGCGTCGTAATGGGCCACAATGACAATGGTGGGAAGGTCCTCTCCGCCCAGCCCCGTCAGCCGCCCCTGCAGACATGACTCGTCGGGGAGGGGACCGCGGCTGCCC
>NW_006209806.1:996198-996867 GCF_000334495.1 Tupaia belangeri chinensis | reverse complement strand
AGGGGGCCGCGGCTGCCCACCCAGCAGCGTGGGCCCTCCGAGCAGGCGGGGCCACAGGCACTCGGCCCAAGGGGTGGGCCGACCCCACTGCCTTCCAGCCCCGAGCTGTGTCAGCCCTGGCCTGGGCCACAAGTGTCTGCACAGGCCAGGGGACCCCCGCACCCGTGGGGCCGGCTGGCCTCCCAGAGCTGGCCTGACGCCATGGGTGTGGCCGTGCCCAGACCAGACTTACAGATGCAGGTGGGGCTGAGGAGCCCCAGGGCCCACTCGGAGACTCCCAGTCTCGCCGAGGGCCACGGCTGCCTGCCTGCTGGCCACTGGAGACCAGGGCTTGCTCGTGGGAGGTTCCCTGGGGCCTGGCCCCCCACGCCAGCCCCCACACCGCTCGGCCTGTGTCCCACCCGGCCAGACCTTCCCCAGGCCCCTGCTGTGACCACTCTGTAGCCCTTAGCACGACCCTGGGCTGAGGGAGGGGGCATCTCCGTCCCCACTGCCTCCTGCCCGTGGTGACACTGCATTCCCATAGGCCGACTACAGGTCAAGTCCCGGACCAGGGAGCTTGAAAATCACACGGAGCATGTGTATGTGCATGCCCTAAATCTCAGAGTGGAGGGGTGGCGGCATGGCCATCGCCACGGGGTGATCTCTCACCGCCCCTCCAACTCTCCC
>NW_006209806.1:995712-995944 GCF_000334495.1 Tupaia belangeri chinensis | reverse complement strand
CAGCACCCAAAAAACAAAACGCTCCCCCCCCAAAAAAAAAAAAAAAGACCTCTACGCAGATGCAGAGCTGCCGGTTCGAGGCAGACCCAGCTCTGAGGCCCACGCACTCAGCCGTGGGAGGGGGCGGCTGGGACCGGGCCGCACCCCAGCTTCTGCACGCCCCACCGCAGCCCTGCACTACCTGCCCTGAGGCTGGGGGCCCCGGCCCGGGGCGGGGCCGGTGGGGGGGCCG
>NW_006209806.1:993066-995052 GCF_000334495.1 Tupaia belangeri chinensis | reverse complement strand
GCCTCCGCTCCCCGCGGCAGGTCCCGGGGCCCAACGCACCTTCGGCGGCCGAGGCGGAGCCCTGGGAGGCGGAGGCGGCCTGGGTCTGGGCGTAGATGGACAGCAGGGCCTCGTCCTCCACCGCGAAGTACACGGGCACGGCGGTCTCCATGGCCAGCATCTCGGGCTCGATCTCCATGAACTGCTGCAGGGCGGAGCGTGGCCGTGGGTGGGCGCTCGGGGCCTGCCCGGGGCTCCCGTGGGGTCCGCCCTCCCGAGGGCTGAGTGAGGGCCGGGCGGGGCTCACCCGCACCACGTCCTGGGGCACGGCGGCCATGGCCCGCGGCAGGATGATGACCACGGCGCCGGCCGACTGGCGCAGGGCCTTCTGGTACTGCTCGTAGGAGAAGTCCAGCAGCCGCACCAGCACGCAGCGCCGGCTCAGCACGTCCGCGTCCATCGTGCGTGCCTCCGTGTTGAGCACCGCGTTCCGGGTGCCTGCGGGCGAGGGCGGCCGTCAGCGCAGCCGGCCCCCGGCCTCCTCGCCAGGGCACCCAGGTGGCAGGACCCGAGAATAAGACCTGAGCGGGGCGGAGGAGGTGGGCACCGCGGGCTGGTGGGAGGACGGGACTCGGCAGCCTCCAGCCCTTGGGGACACAACGGCCAGGCTCGTTAAGGATGGTACAGCCTGCACGTGGCTCCAGCTCCCACAGGGACGGGCCCAAACACCCCGGGCAGGGTCAGGAGTGACACTCCCGGGACCCCAGGGCCAGCTTAGGGGTCTGACCCGCCTGACCCTGAAGCTCCCTGACGCGCACACGCATGCCTGTGCATGCTGACCAGGGGTTCCCAGGACGGCTCCCTCTGCCTCGCCCCTGGCACCCTGGAGACACGCACAGCAGGTGCCCGTGGGCAGCTCTGCACCTGGACACGGGCGGGATGACCGGCAGCCCTGGCAGGACCCGAGGGCACAGGGATTAGGGCTCCAGTGGCCACAGGGGGACGCACAATGTCCTAACCTGTGTCACACTGCCCAGGGGCCGAAAGTGACAGCCCCATGTGCCCCAGAGGGAGCGAGCCGCCCGACGTCTGTGGCCCTGGCCCCCATGGAAGTTCTCAACATCACACAGAGCCGAGGCCACCCCCACCCCAAGGCGGAGGATGGGGCTTGGTGCTCCGCGCCGTCTGGGGAGCACCGGGGGCCACCTGCGGTGGACAGAGGAGCGGCCCGGCCGGGGTGGGGCCTCGAGGAAGGCCTTGGGCTCTGTGGTGCCCTCCCTGTCCCTGCCTGTCCAAGGCTGGAGCCTGCAGGGGGGGATTCGGGACCCTCATCTGGGGGAGGCCTGCCAGCTGTGGGCACCTGGCCCTGGACGCCCGAAGGTCACACCCCAGCCCCATCTAGGAGCGGGAGCCTCCGCACCGCCTGAGGCCAGCAGCTGACCCCACCCTCCCAAGGCCAGGACGAGGCTGAGGTTGCCCCTGCCTGCCCCCAACAGAGCAGCCTGCGGGTGCCACGAGGGTGGGCAGCGGGCCCAGGGCTCGACCCCACAGGGTTGGCCAGCCCAAGCAGCGAGGGCCAGCTGGGCTCTGTGGGGACGATGGCAGGCGGCACCCGGGCACACCCCGAGCCCGTGAGATGTCACCGCGGGGCGGCAGGCGGGGTTCTGGCCAGGGGCTCCCAGACTCGGGAGTTCTGCCGGGCAGGCCCTAGAGCTGGCCCAAGGGGGGCGGCCAGGGCACAGAACCCCGATCTCCACCAGCGCTGGGGCCACTCGTCCCCGGGGAGGCCAGAGTCCACGCCGGAGGGCGGTGCCCACACCTGAGCGGAGCACCCGGCCGGTGTCTCAACAGGGCAGGAAGTTGGGAAAGGGGCGCCCGCACAGCCGGCCAGCGCAGGGCGGGGCCCGGAGCGGGTGCTTGACTCGGGCGGCCCCCCCCTGCCCCGAGAACATGGGGGACAGCGAGCTGCGCCCCGGGCCCGCGCTCCAGACGGCGGGCAGCCCCCGG
>NW_006209806.1:990217-991227 GCF_000334495.1 Tupaia belangeri chinensis | reverse complement strand
CGCCCCCCCCCTGCCCTGTGAACATGGGGGACAGCGAGCTGCGCCCCGGGCCCGCGCTCCAGACGGCGGGCAGCTCCAGGAACACTGGTCCAGCTTGCCCCCAGACGGGCTGAGACCCCGGGGGCAGGCGGCCTGGGCTTCTCACCAGGAGAGAGCCCGAGGGGCAGGGAAGGTGGGCCGGTGAAGGAGGGGCGGCAGAAGGGGCTGCGGGCCGGAGGGAGGCTCTGGGAGGAAGGGGGCCCAGGGACGCCGAGGGCCAGCCTCATCCAGACGGGCCGTGCTGCCGGGAAAGGGAGGACCAGGACTGGCTCCCCTCGGCGGGCTGGACAGGGGCGACCGCAGAGCCCACGGATCTCGGTTCAGGAGCGAGGCCGGACCTGCACAGGGGCTCCGGGGGCTCTGACCCTGCCCAGGAAACGGAGGCCGGAACACGCTAGGACCAGGGCCCCCTGCCCAGGGTCTCCCCTCCCAGGCTGGCCGGTGGGCCCAGATCGCTCTCGGCGAGTGGGGGCTGAGGAGCACCCCTGCCCCCGGGATGGGGAACCCGTGCCAAGAGCACGCCACACACGATGTGACAACCACGAATGTCCCAGCGGTGGCCCCCGTCCCTGGGGTTCCTCGGACCCCCTGCAGAGGCCGGTGCTCCCCAAGGGCCTGGCAGAGACGTAGGCAGCCCAAGAGCACCTGGACCCAGAAGTGACGGGACTCTTTGGGGGAAGTCGGGCCTCCACTTTCGGGAACCCTCCGGGGTTAGGCTGGGAAGAAGTCAAGAGACCAGAAGGTTCCAGAACACCACAGGCAGCTTCAGACAGGGAGGACAGGTGTAGAGACTTGGGGACTAGGTGCACGGTGCCGGGGAGGGGGACAGGGCCACGGCTGCGGGTGTGGACTGAGGTGCGGGGCGAGTATGCACCAAAGGAGGGCGGAGGGCGACACCAGCGGCCCCGGGCCGAGCGGCGTGGGAGGACGCCAGGCAGGCCCGGCTGCAGACCGGAGAAGCCAGGCCCAGC
>NW_006209806.1:984788-988939 GCF_000334495.1 Tupaia belangeri chinensis | reverse complement strand
CCCGCGGACTCACCTCGGCATGGGTAGCCGCCGGGGTCCTACGGGCGCCGCGCCGGGCAGCCCGCGTCCGCCTCGGGGTCCTGCGGGCATCACCGCGGACCGCCCCGCTGGCCGCGCTGCCTCGTGGGACTTGTAGTCCTCTTGGTGCGCGCGGAGCCACCTGGGAGTTGTAGGCCCGCTCTGGGATTGTCCGGAGGAAGCCACGGCAGACTGTTTGGCTCATACTCCTAAAAGTTTCACGTAATTGCAAGTCAGAAAAATACTGAGATAAAAAAGCTGTTTTGCAGTAAAACTTGCTCAAACCTGTTTCGACGCGAGGGGCGGAAAGAAGGCGGGGCAGGAGGTGACCTTACGACCTGGAAGGAAGTTGCAAACGGAGGAAGTGACAGTCTGGCGCGCTAGGTCTCCTGGGAATTGTAGTCCCATCGAACAAGCACAGAGGCTCATGGGAGCTGTAGTCTTTCTGGCAGAAGTTTCCAAGCGAAAAATCAGTTACAAGTCCCAAGAAACAGAGATGTCAATTCCATGACGGCCCCGATTTTTGTTTGCCTTGTGCGCTGATATATTCCGGGAACGGAGCACAAACGCTGGCACACCGTGGGAGATCTGTACGATGTTTAGATGAATGAATGAAAAGAGAATAAAGAAATCGTGTTCGATTTCCGTCCTAAAGGGAGGAGCAGGGGGTTATGGGACTTGTAGTCCAGAACCCGCAGTCTATGCTGGGGTTAGTGGTAAACTTATTTATGTTTGTTATTCACTAAAAACTTATTCGTTGTTTTCCGGACATTCACATTTAATTTATAGGCACCCCGTGTTGTATTCCCTAATCTGCAAACCCTAACTACCCATTGCCTCGGGGCCAGGGGTATGGACGTTTTCTAACTCACACCCCTTAGGCAGATAGGAAGACTGAGAACCGCGGTGAGAGACAGTGGCCCAGGCCCTCCGTGAGTTCACCCAGGCTCCGACGGGGCTTCCGAAGGATTTGGGGCCTTCTGTCCCCGGTGAGCAGTGGTGTTGTGCTGAGTGAGGCCTGGGTTCAAGCCCCAGCCCCTCCCGTCCTGCTCTGTGGCTTTGGGCGAGTTGCGTCACCACTCTGAGCCTTGGCTTCCTCAGCTGCCGAACACGATCAAAAACGGTCACATCCCCTCGGCCCACTGGGGTGTGTAACGGTGCCATGCGACAGTCCGTGGGAACCAGCCGGGCACGCGCTCAGTGGCCCCGAGGAGGGAGAAGGCGGCGGCGCCCAGCGGTGCAGACCCAGCCGGGGGTGCGCCGTCCCTGCTGGGACACGCAGCCTCTGCGAGGCTGGCTCCAGTTCGTCCTACAAGGCCCCTGTGCCCGAGTGATGTTGGGCATTCTCGTCCCCTAGCGTGACCTCCGCAGGGACAGCACCCGGGCCGCGCTGTTTGCCTGGAAGAGAGGCGGGCCCAGCCGTTGGTGAGGGAAGAGCAGTGAGGGAGGGAGCCCCGGGCCCCCCCCGCAGACGAGCCAGCTCTTCCCCCCTGGCAGGGTCTCTCCAGTGAGGTCGGAGGAGGGGAGTGCCCAGCGCGGGGCAGGGCTGAGAACTAAGCAGCCCAGGTGGTGCTCATCACCAAGGCTTACCCCCTCAGTCTGCCCCTTCTCCCGGGCCAGGCGGATCAGGGGAGACACGCAAGGTCCTTGCAGGACCAGCAGATGGCGGAGCAGTTACGTCACTGCACTCCCACGGCCGACTGCAGTTTGAGTCTTGGGCCCGGTGGCTTAAAAATCACACGGGGTGTGTGTGTGCCGTGCATGCCCAAGATCCCGGGAGGAGAAAGGAGAAGGGACCGCGGCGTGACCGTCCGCGTGGGGATGCTTTCTCACTGTCCCTCTCACTCTGTCTCTCTCTCAAGCAAATGCATGCACCCTAAGGAAAAACTTCTTTTAAAAAAAGGGACAGGGGCCGAGGGGCCAGCCGTCACCTGTCAGGAGAGGCCGGCTCTGATGAGGCTATGCCTGCTCCAGCTCCTTGCTCGAGCCTTGCGTTTCCTGTCTCTGAAACGAAAAGTCTTGGTTCAAGTCCTGGCCACGGTGCCTTGAGAAATGTGCTGGGCACGTGTGTGTGTGCCCCAAACCCCGGCAGGCTGGAGATATATAGAAGAAGGAATTGCAGGACCAGCAGATAGTGTAATGACTGTGTCGCTGGACTCCCACGTAGTCGACCGCGGTTCGAGTCCCGGACCCGGTGGCTTAAACTCACGTGGGGCGCATGTGCGTGTGTGCCCAAGATCCCGAGAGGAGAATGGAGGAGAAGGGATTGCGGCGTGGCCACCCCCCCTGGGGGGTGATTTCTTGCTTTCTGTCTCTGTCTCTCTGTCTTTCTGGGGAGCACATGCGCCCTATAGCAAAAACCTCTCCCCCAAAAAAGGAGGGATTGCCGTGTGACCACACCCCAGTGGGGGGCACTGTCTCCTCGCTCTGTCTCTCTCTGGAGAGCGCATGTACCCCTGACTATTAAAACGAAGACGGGGCATGTGGACAGAGACTCCAGGGAGAAGAGGCACCGAGAAGGCCCCGGGAGGGCAGAGGTGGACACCGGGGGCAGTCAGTGATGCCACCCTGCGAGGCTGACCCACGTGGGAAGGTTCCTGGTTCACAGCCAGCGCCCGCCCTGAGCGGCCGGACAGCTGCAGTCCCAGCTGGTGTGGGTCGCCGATCAGGACCCTGCTGGGTTGCTGTCTCTCTGTCTCTGTATCTCTCGATCTGTCTCACTCATGGAATAAATAACTCACCTTTAACAGAGAGAGAGAGACCAGAAGCGCAGCCCCCCCGCCAGCAGCCCTGCCCTCGCGGCCGCGGAGGGGACCCCTCGCCCTCGGCCTGCTGGCCCCCGAGCTGCACAGGATACGTGCCTGGTGTTTCAGCCGCCCGGCCCGCGAGGCTTCGCGGTGACCGCCCTGGGGAAGCAGAGCCTGGAGGCGCTGGGCTTTTCGTTGGGTTTTATTTTAATGCATCGCAACAGTCAGCGTGGCTAGTTGCCACATCAGACGCTCGCCACTCCTCGCTCCGGCGTCCCCCACCCTGCAGCGTTACACGGCGGCTCTGGCAGGCAGGAAGACCATCAGGCCGCCAGGTCGTGGAGGCTGGAGGGGGCACTTCCTGCAGACAGGCGTCAGGCTGGAGGGTTCCCTGCACCACGCACGGTCAGGAGCCCGGGGCTCTTTAAGTGTAAACCAATTCAAATGAAACCCTCTGCATGTGAAGTTCAGTCCAGTTCTTCGGGTGCGGAGCTGCAGGCCCCAGGGCAGGCCTGTCCTCCCACGCCCTGGCCAGCCCCCGCAGAAGGCTCCCACCCTCACTGGCCGGCTTATCTGCAGGCTGTCTCCAGAGCTAGTGCCAACAGGTACCGACGGCCCCGCACTGTGGTCCCGCGGCGGACCCATGCTACAGATGGGGAAGGGAGAGTCTGTTAGTGCGAGAGGCTGCTGGCCCCGCGCGGGTCCCTAACACACACAGAGGTCACAGGGGGAAGGAGCCCCGCCAGGGGCCCTGCCCCCCCCAAAGGGGAAGTGAACTGGAAGAGGAGGTGTCAACTGTCACCCGGCCCCTGCCTGGCAGCCACGTAACGGCCCGCCAAGCACAAACCCATGGGCTGAGGGTGTCTACACACACATACAGCTTGCACTCACAACAGCCCCCCAAAGCGCACACCCTCGCCGTCCCCTCCAGCCAAGGCTGAGTGCCACCTTGCAGGCTGCTGGCCACCGACAGCCGGGCAGCCCCCTCACAGCGGACAGGGGAGTAGGAGGGTGGCCGTGGCCTCTCCTACCATGTGAGCTCTGGCATGGCGGGGAATCGGCCCCACAGCCCGCCCCTCGCAGCCGGGGGCCCACCGAGGCCCAGAGAGCGGCTTGAACTGCCCCGAGTTGCCTAGGAACACGGACGAGGGAACCGATGCGGGCCACTGCGGTGCGCTCTGCTGTCCTGCGGAGGTGACCACAGGAAAGTCACTCGGCCTCAGCCCCCCGAGGCTGCAGCCCCCCGAGGCTGCAGGGTGCGCCCGGGGCCCCGCAGCCGCCCAGCCGCCGGCATCCCCGAGGGCGGTGTGTGTGCACCCTCCCGCGGTCACACGCTCCTCATGCTGGAGATGCTGGACAGGCGGCCCCGCAGGGGGGAACGGGGGG
>NW_006209806.1:983977-984217 GCF_000334495.1 Tupaia belangeri chinensis | reverse complement strand
CGCACCATGGTGGCGAAGCGCTCGGCCGCCGTGAAGAGCAGGCTGAAGGTGGAGGCCGCCAGCGCCGAGAAGAGCAGCCCCTCGCGCAGGAACCACTGCGCGGGCGCCAGGCGGAAGGTGCGCGCGCCCGACAGCAGCACGTTGGCCAGGTAGGCCAGGCCGGTGAGCAGGTCGCTGAGCGTGATGTTCACCAGGCAGTAGTACACCCAGCGCCGCGAGCGCATGCGCGCCACGATGGCC
>NW_006209806.1:969571-983548 GCF_000334495.1 Tupaia belangeri chinensis | reverse complement strand
CCACCCTCGGGCCCCCCTGCCAGGACCGGCCAGTGCCGCCCGGTCTCCCCCACACCCTCACCACGCGGCCGGCGCTTAACCAGGGAGCGGGCGGTGCGCTGGTCCCCCTGCCGGTCCCTTGGCAAGGTCATGCCCGGCTGGCGCCGTCTGCAGAAAGGGAGATGGAGGCCTGCTGTCCCTGTCCCTGTCCCTGTCACAGGGAGCACCTCGGTCGAGGCCTCACATGACAGAGGCGGAAGCCAGAGGGGCCGGGAGCCCCTGCCCCGGGGTGCCTGCTGCGTGCCCTGGCCCTGATCCCCCCTCCTGGGAGCAGAGTCGGGGACAGGGGCAGGGGGACAGCGATATGGGGCACACCTCGCCTGCACCCCTGCTGACTCCGCCTGAGACGGTCGCAGGTGTGGGGGCAGACGGGCCCTCCCCGGGGTCTCTCCAGGGTCTGAGAGCTGGGTCTGAAACCCACAGCGGAGGGCTGCCTCTCCGCCTCCCACGGTCCCCGCCGTGCCCACGGTCCCCACGGTCCCTGCCAGAAGGCCGGGGCTCTGGCCCCAGGGCAGTCTCTGCCAGGCCCTCCTCCCTCTCCACAGTCACCCGTAGCCCTGACACCTGCCCTGCCCTCCCCCACCCCAAGGCCTCATGTCACAGTCCTAGGTACCCTGGGCCAGGCTCAGGGGCCGAGGTACCAGCCCTGCCAGCCAGCGTCCCCGGGCAGGGCAGAAGGCAGGGCAGCGGGCGGGCCCGGGCGCCTCCCAGTTCCCCATGGCACTCAGGGTAGGGCAGCACAGCAAAGCCCAGAGCGAGGCCGGCCGGGAGGTGACCGAGCAGAAAGGGATGTGGCAGTGTCATCAGAGGGGCCAGGTGGCTGCGTGTGAGGCCGGCACCCACAGACAGACAGCCCAGATGAGCCCTGGCTTTGCCCTTCCCACGCCTGGTGGCAGGCCCGGCCTCACGGGGCCTTCCTGACACAGGCACTTGCGTGGGCTCAGGTACGTTCCAGGGCTCGGCCCGATGCTAGCTCAGTCCGTCCCCGCCTGATCCCTGTCCCCCACTCGGCCTGTCCCGCCTGATCCCCAGCCTGACTCGGCCCCATCCTAGCCTGATCTCTGATCCCAGGCTCTGCCCCCATTCTACCCAGATCCCTGGTCCCGGTCTCAGCCCCTTCCTACCCGGGGCCCCAGTCTGAGGCTCTGTCCCCACCCTCGCCTGATCCCTGACCCCAGGCTCAGGCCCGCTGTCCCCATCCTGGGTCCTGAGCCCACGATGAGCACTGTCACCACACCGAGACCTGCCCGGGCTGGCTGTGTCCTAGCCGGGTGCTGCCCCCGGACAGCCCTGTTCTGAGGCTGCTGAGTCCCAGCCCCGACTTTTTTTCTGGCTGAGAGAGGTCAGCCTGGTGTGGACCAAGCTGCCCTACAGCGGCCGGCTACCGCGGGTTCCCTGAGACGTCAAATGCATTCCGGTGGAGCAAGCGTCAGGGCCGAGGGAGACCCCCGCTGAGGGAGACCCCAGGAGCTCCCTGACGCCCGGGCCTAACCGTGCAGGGCCGAGGCTGTGCCTGGAAGAGCAGTCTGGGCACGCAGCGTGCTGGGAGCTACCCATGCCACGCCCGCCGCGCCCCAGAGGAGCCCACGCAGCGGGTGACTGATCCTGCACGGCCGGCCGCGGTTTGCGCCCTGGCCCCGGACGCAGCTTGAAAAACACGCCAGGCGTGTGTACCAGCGTGCCCCAGATCCCGACAGGACGGAGAGAGGGAGGAGGAAGGACAGCCATGACCACGCCCGCCGCGTGCTTTCCCTCCCTTACCGTTTCTGCCTGGCCCGGGCACACGCCCACTGGCAAATGCACAAAGAGGCGAGCACGGAGTTCATGAATGGGACGGAGGGACCCCAGGACAAGGCGTTCCATGCGGAAAAGCAAGCACGAGTGTCCACAGCACGCCACCTCCCGTGTGCAAAGAGGGCAACGGGAGGGCCAGCAGACGGCACAAGGGCTACGCCACTGCGCCGACCGTGGTTCAAGACCCGGACCCAGCGGCTTCAAACGCACGCTGGGCGCGTGTGTGTGCATGCCCAAGATGCCAAGAGGAGAATGGAGGAGAAGGGATTGCGGCATGGCCATCCTCCGGGGGGGGTGATTTCTCGCTTTCTGTCTCTCTGGTGAGCGCACATACCTTATAGCAAAAATCTGTCAAAACAAAATTAAAAGAAAAGCACACATCAATGGGCCAGAAAACGGTATGATGTTACGTCACTGGACTCCTATGTAGTTGGCCCTGGTTTGAGTCCCGGACCCGGTAGCTTAAAACTCATGCCAGGTGCGTGTGCGTGTGTGCCCAAAATCCCAAGAGGAGAGTGGACAAGGGATGGGGGTGCGACCATCCCCCCAGGGGGGATTTCTCACGCTCTGTCTCTCTGGTGAGCACATGCACCCTACAGCGATCAGCTCTCTAAAACAAAAAGAGGGGCGAGCAGGTGGCGTGGGGGGTAAAGTGCTGGACTCCCACGTGGCTGACCGTGCTCCAATCCTGGACCTGGTGGCTTGCTTTCTCACTTCCTCTCTCTCTCTGTCTTTCTCTCTGGTCAAATTAAAAAGAGAAAGAATGAATAAATAAAATTAAAGAAATAACTCTTTTAAAAAGGAAAAGAAAGAGAAAAGAAAATCACACCAGGCGCGTGTACGTGCCCCAAATCCCAAGAGGAGAAGGGATTGTGAGTGGCCACCCCGGACGAGTTCTCACTTCCCCTCCCTGTCTCTCCCGAGCCAGAGCACTCGCCCTACGGCAAAAAAACTAATAAAGAGAGCGCGTAACCTCACAGAAAAGAAAGGAAGCGCCTCGTGTCACTCTGACTGCGATACTTGTTCTTTTCTATTGTTTATTTTTTAGAAGATTTATTGATTTTATTTATTTTTAAAGTTTTAAATACATTTTGTTTATTTTTTAGAAGATTTATTGATTTTATTTATTTTTAAATTTTAAAATACATTGACGCCCCCCAGCGCAGCCAAGCGCCTCTCCCTGCCTCTCCCTGCCTCTCTGGCCTGGGA
This sequence comes from Tupaia belangeri chinensis, assembly GCF_000334495.1. Classification (NCBI taxonomy): domain Eukaryota; kingdom Metazoa; phylum Chordata; class Mammalia; order Scandentia; family Tupaiidae; genus Tupaia; species Tupaia belangeri. The sequence goes on along the minus strand of NW_006209806.1, from coordinate 980,506 downwards.
TGGCCCGGAGGCCGAAAACAAGGTTGAAGAACTTGCAACTTAAGAAGATGACAGTTACCAGCCCTGCATTACCTCAGGGGAAAACAAGAACTACTCTGCCATTCTTAAGGAAGCCAGATACCCAAGGACAACTCACACTGCAGACCCCCACAACACCATTCCTGGTAACTACAAGATGACTGCTGTGCCGCATCAGCTGATAATCATCCCTGCGTACCAGAACTGCTTTCCTGAAACTGCACTCCCTGGAGACTCACCTACACTTGTGGATCTGCAGGAGACCCTCCCTTAATCCAACCCTGAGTGGAGTTTATGCTCCCTATTGCCAAAAACTTTATGAGCTTCTTTTATGAAATAAACAAATACATAAACTTTAAAAAGATGACAAGTGTTGGTAGAGATGTTAAGAAACTAGAACCCTTGTACATTGGTAGGACTACAGAAATGAAACAGCCAACATGAAAATCACCATAAAAATTCTTCATAAAATTAATAATAGAACTACTATATGAGCCAGCACGCCCATGTTCATTGCAGCACTGCTCATAATAGCCAAGATGTGGAAACAACTTAAATGTTCATCAGCAGATGCACGGATAAATAAAATGTGGTACATACAAACAAGAGAATATTACTCAGCCTGAAAAAGGAGGAAATCCTGTAATATGGGACATTCATATAGACATTATGCAAAATGAAATGAGGTAGTTAAAGGACAAATCTGCATGACTTCACTTACAGGAAGTATTGAACACAGTCAAACTCACAGAAGTAGAGAGAAGAATCTTGGTTGCCAGAGGTGGGAGGAGGGGGAAGTGAAAAGTTGCTTATCAATGCACGTAATGTTTCAATTATACAAGATGAGTAAATTCTCGAGAGCTGTTACAATATTGCCCCTATAATTAACAATAACACTTTAAAAAAATAAAAAAGGCCCAGTTTCCAATGTGAATGGAGTTGTGGGCCAGGATTTACAGCTATTGTTATTGGCAGTCAGGACATTCTACGGCACACTTTATTAAACATCCTCCCACATTGCTCCATACTCGGAACACCTTTAATGCTTTCTTACATAGCATTAGTTATTTAATATGACTGTGATTTAATGAGTTTAAATGCCTTTAAATAATATTTAAATGCCTTTTCAAACAAATAAATCAGATTATATATCCGAATAAATGTCATTGCCTTCAAAATAGTAACTAAGGGGCCAGCAGGTAGGCATGGTGGTTAAAGGCGCTGAGCTCCCACAAGCCCAACCGTGGTTCAAGTCCTGGATCTGGTGACTTTCTTTCTCACTTTCCTTCTGTCTCTCTTTCTCTGTTTCTTTCTGGCCAAATTGGAAAATAATAATAGTAAATAAAGTTAAAATAATTCTTCAAAAAAAAGTTTTAAATACATTTATTTATTTATTTGGAGAGGTTTTTGCTATAGGGTACGTGCACTCACCAGAGAGACAGAGAGACAGACAGAAAGTGAGAAATCACCCCCAGGGGAGATGGCCACGCCGCAATCCCTTCTCCTCCATTCTCCTCTCGGGATCTTGGGCACGCACGCACACGCGCCCGGTGTGAGTTTAAGCCACCAGGTTCGGGCCGCGAACTGACTACGTGGGAGTCCAGCGACACAGCCATTATGCCAACTGCTGATCCCTCTTCTTAATTTCTAAATTTGCTGTAGGTCGCGCTCACCAGAGACACAGAGACAGACTCGTGGAGAACATGGGGTCCCTCGGACGGCCAGCACAGCTTTTCCGTGAGGGTAAGGGGGTGACGTCTCACTTTCCCTCCCTCTGTCTCTCTCTGGACAGCGCAGGTACCCTACGGCAAAATAAAAAATAAAATAAAATAAAATGAAAGGATCAGCAAACGTGTTGGACGGAGTCAGAACCTGGGCCTGCAGCTCGCAGGCCCGCCGCCTTCAAATGACTGCTTTTCTCAGCGCCGGAGGGGATCGGCCGGGGGCTGCACACGGTCGTGGGGAACATATGATGGAAAACCAGGCATGGCCGTCAAAGGCTTTTGCACCAAAATAAACAAGACCTTTAATTCCATTTTTCTGCTGAAGTCCCCTCCCACGGGGAGCTGCCCTGCGGCTGGGGGGAGGCTCCAGCTCCATCTGCATCCTCGTCCAATTCGGGGCGAGCCTGGACCAGCCCGGGAGGAGGCCGGCGCCCCCTGCTGGCTCGCGGGGTCCTGCACAGCTCGGCGCCGGGACAAGTGCTTGGGGAAGACCCTTCTCCCTCCTGCCGCGTGTGGCCATTCTCACCGCAGCGGGGATCAGCAAGACCCAGGCAACATGGCCCCTGAGAAATCACAGGGCCCCAGGATGTCGTTTCATCGATGTCCCCCGCGGGAGGAGAAAGAATAAATTACCCAGAACGCTGTGGGGGTGCAGCGTGGTCTGGGAGGGGCCGGGAGGTCTGTGGGCCCCCGCTTCCGCCCTCCGCAGACCGGGGCAGCCCCCTGGGAGCCTGCTGGCTCCTCCGTGGCTGGGCCAGGTCCCCCGAGGGGGACTTCCTCCGTCTGCCCACGAGGGGGCGCCAAAGTCTCCCATTCAGGGGCTGACCCCCAGGGTCCAGGACCAAGCCCTCTCCTCCATGGGGCTGATCCCCCTGGACCCAGAACCCCACGCCCAAGTCCACTCCTGACGGCGACTCGTCCCATCGGGGCTGATCCCCCAGGGTCCAGGACCCCACGCCCAAGTCCACTGCTGGCGGCCACTCCTCCCATCGGGGCAGGTCCCTGAGGATCCGGGACCCCAGTCCACGAGGTGATGTGCCCGGAGGTGGGACTCCCCAGCGACCCCCACCCATTCCCTGAGTCAAGGACGGTGAGCGTGGGGGGCTTTCTGGGTGAGAAAGAGAGACGAGAAGGGGCTGCACCTGCCGGGCCCCAGTTCACCGGCACGCGGCCGCCCCGCCGCCCGCCCGCAGGTGCGGCCCAGGGGAGGCCTGGGTCACAGGAGGTTGATCTCGTCCAGGTAGCGGGCGAGCACCGAGTCCCGCACGTCCTTGAAGACCTTGCGGATGTTCTGCGTGTCCGTGGCGCAGGTGTAGTGGCTGAAGAGGCGGCGAGAGCGCGGGCCCTTCCTGCCGCCCTCGGGGCCGTCCACGCAGCCGGAGTACATCCCCGTGTACATGTCCAGGATGAACCTCTTGGCTGCCTCCGCGTCCTGCTTGGGGCCTGGGGAAAGGGCGGGGTCAGGGTACCCTGCGGGGCGCCCCAGGGACCTGCGTCCTGATGGACAGAACCTCTCCCATCTCCGTCCTCATGGCTGGTCACATGACTCAGGCCCAGCCAATAGGAGCAGCAAGGCTTGGTTCACGTGTCACATGACCTGAAACGGACCAATGAGACTGGGCTCTGGGACTTGGGGCAGAGCTAGGTTAAAGAGAGCCCCTTGGGGCCAGCAGGTGGTGGTGGTTGAGGTGCTGGACTCCCACATAGTCGACCACAGTTTGAGTCCCAGACCTGGCGGCTGACACTCAGTGCCGGGCGCGTGTGCACGCGTGCCCCAAATCCTCAGAGGTTAATGGAGGAGGGCTTGCGCATGACCATCCCCCCCGGGGGGTGATTTCTCGCTCTCTTTCTGTCTCTCTGTGTCTCTCCAACAAGTGCATGCACCCTATAGCAAACATCTCTCAAAAGAAAGAGAGAAAGAAAAACAGGCACCGGCAGATGGCGTAATGGCCGTGTCACTGGACTCCCATGTGGCTGACTGCCGATCAGCTCCTGGGCCGGAGGGCTGAAACTCACACAGGGTGCATGGGCCCGCGTGGCCAAAACCCCACGAGAAGAGGAAAGGGATTGAGGAGTGGCCATCCCCCCTGGGGGGGTGATTCCTCGCTTTCTGTCTCTCTGTCTCTCTGGCAAGTGCATGCACCCTATAGCAAAAATCTTTAAAAAAAAAAAAGAAAGAAAGAAAGAAAAAAGAAACCCTCTCTCGCTTGGGCTTGGAGTTGGGTCAGGACGGAATCCTGCAATGGCAGAGACAGACCCCCTGTGAAGCCCTTGCGGATGTTCTGCGTGTCCGTGGCGCAGGTGTAGTGGCTGAAGAGGCGGCGAGAGCGCGGGCCCTTCCTGCCGCCCTCGGGGCCGTCCACGCAGCCGGAGTACATCCCCGTGTACATGTCCAGGATGAACCTCTTGGCTGCCTCCGCGTCCTGCTTGGGGCCTGGGGAAAGGGCGGGGTCAGGGTACCCTGCGGGGCGCCCCAGGGACCTGCGTCCTGATGGACAGAACCTCTCCCATCTTCGTCCTCATGGCTGGTCACATGACTCAGGCCCAGCCAATAGGAGCAGCAAGGCTTGGTTCACGTGTCACATGACCTGAAACGGACCAATGAGACTGGGCTCTGGGACTTGGGGCAGAGCTAGGTTAAAGAGAGCCCCTTGGGGCCAGCAGGTGGTGGTGGTTGAGGTGCTGGACTCCCACATAGTCGACCACAGTTTGAGTCCCAGACCTGGCGGCTGACACTCAGTGCCGGGCGCGTGTGCACGCGTGCCCCAAATCCTCAGAGGTTAATGGAGGAGGGCTTGCGCATGACCATCCCCCCCGGGGGGTGATTTCTCGCTCTCTTTCTGTCTCTCTGTGTCTCTCCAACAAGTGCATGCACCCTATAGCAAACATCTCTCAAAAGAAAGAGAGAAAGAAAAACAGGCACCGGCAGATGGCGTAATGGCCGTGTCACTGGACTCCCATGTGGCTGACTGCCGATCAGCTCCTGGGCCGGAGGGCTGAAACTCACACAGGGTGCATGGGCCCGCGTGGCCAAAACCCCACGAGAAGAGGAAAGGGATTGAGGAGTGGCCATCCCCCCTGGGGGGGTGATTCCTCGCTTTCTGTCTCTCTGTCTCTCTGGCAAGTGCATGCACCCTATAGCAAAAATCTTTAAAAAAAAAAAAGAAAGAAAGAAAGAAAAAAGAAACCCTCTCTCGCTTGGGCTTGGAGTTGGGTCAGGACGGAATCCTGCAATGGCAGAGACAGACCCCCTGGGGCTATACAGATGAGAAGCGGAAGCTAAAGATGCGGACGAGCGTCCCCAGAGTCAACCCGGGCAGCCACCCTGGGGAGGCATGCCAGGGAGCTCGAGACAGGCGTGAGGGCAGGACTTAGGGCGTCCAGCCCCGAGACCTGTCACTCACTATGGGAAATGGAATTAAAGTGTGCGCTGACTCGGGTGGAGCAGCTGACGCCCGGGCCTAGACCCCCATCGTACACACTGCGTGCAGTTCCCGAAGGCCCCCAGTAGACCGTAGCTTTGGAATCGCACGCTTCAGTGTGAGAGTCCTACAGAAAGGGAGACTGAGACTAGGAGAGCTAGTCAGCGTTTCTCTTTTCTTTCTTTCTTATTTCTTTAATTTAATAATAAAATTATTATTATTATTTGTTCTCTCTCTTTTTTTGAGATAGGTTTTTGCTATAGGCCGTGTGCGCTCGCCAGAAAGACAGAGAGAGACAGAGACAGAAAGGGAGAAATCACCCCCAGGGGGGATGGATGGCCATGCCACAATCCCTTCTCCTCCATTCTCCTCTGGGGATCTTGGGCACGCACGCACACGCACCCGGTGTGAGTTTAAGCCACCGGGTCCAGGACACGAACCGCGGTCGACTACATGGGAGTGCAGTGACGTAGTCATTATGCCAACTGCTGGTTCCTATTTATTATTATTATTTTAATTTGACCAGAGAGAAACAGCAAGAGAAAGCAAGCTGCTCGGTCCAGGACTCGAACCACGGTCGGCCATGTTGAAGTTCAGTGCCCTTAACCACTATGCCACCTGCCGGCCCCTGGTTTTGTTTTTAATTTCTAGACGGCACACGTACTTGCCAGAGTGAGAGAGAAACCCGAGCGGGGCGTGGCCACACCGCAGTCTTCGTCTCCCGTCCGCTGGGGTCTGGGGCACATACACACGGCCAGGGTGTTTTCCCAACCACCGAGGCCAGGATTCAAATCGCGGTCCGCCAAGTGGGATCTGGCTCCCCTAACCACCAGGCCACGGGGTCAGCCCAAGAAAGCTGCTTCTGGGAGGTTACCGGCATAGGATGCTCTAGAAGCAGAGCCACTCACCCTGGAAGCTGGGGAAGTAGGTGGCCAGGTGGGAGGTGGAGACCTTCTCCTCCAGGATGTCGGTCTTGTTGAGGAAGAGGATGACGGAGGTGCCCCTGAACCAGGGCAGTTCCAGGATGGTGCCAAACAGGGCCAGGCTCTCCTTCATGCGGTTCTGTGACAGGGCACACGCAGGTCACTGCTCCGAGGCCGCTCAGCCGCAGCACGCCCGCCCCCGCCAGCAGACAGGGACCCGAGAGGGCGTGCCATCCCTGCCGCCCAGCTCTGTGTGCTGACGTGGGAGCTGGCGACTGCCACTAGGCCGTGTGCTGGTCCCGGGGTGTGGGTTCTGAGGGCAGGGTGGAAGGCACGCAGGCGGGCGCGGGGCCGGCCGTCCCGTGCACAGAGCCCACGGCAGGCGGGCCGGCCTCACCTCCTGGCCGTCCTCCTCCAGGCACTGGTCGTACTCGCTGAGCGAGGCCAGGTAGATGAGCACTATCACGTTCTCGAAGCAGTGGATCCACTTCTTGCGCTCGGACTTCTGGCCCCCGACGTCCACGATCCTGCAGGGGACAGACGCGCCCTCGAGCTCAGGCCTCTCAGGACCCCGCTTGGCGCCACCGGGTCCCAGCCTCTCCTGGGATATGCCAAGATGGATGACAGGCAGCAGGGACACAGACGTGGGCCCGGACGGCGACACGGGGTGACACGCCATCCTCTGTGAGGCCGGCCCAGGCGAAGGTGCCAGTTCTTGCGCGGAGCCCACCCTGAGCACGCGTGGCCTGACCCGGCTGCTGAGGCTGGGGCTCGCACAGCCAGGACCCCGGCGGGGCTATCTCTGTCTCTGTCTCTCTCCCATCCAGGGAAGAAATAAACAAACTTTAAAGAAGGAGAACACAGGGGCCGCCAAGTGTCATGGTGGTTAAGGCACCGGACTCCCACATGGCTGACCACAGTTAGAGTCCCGGACCTGGTGGCTGGCTTTCTCACTTTCCCTTTCTAGACTTTGTGGCTGGCTCTCTCACTTTCCCTTTCTAGAAGGGATTATGGCGTGGCCATCCCCCCAGGGGGTGATTTCTTGCTTCCTGTCTGTCTCTCCCTGGTGAGTGCATGCACCCTATCTATAGCCAAAAATCTCTCCAAATCGTAATAATAATAATAAATAAAATAAGTAAATAATTCTTAAACAAATAAAGAGAGAGAATGCGAGTCCAGCAGGTGGCGTGGAGGTGAAGGCATTGGATCGCACATGCCTGCATCCGTGGTTCGAAGTCCTGGACACGTGTGCGTGTGTACCTAAAGTCCTGAGCGGAGGACAGAGGGGAGGAGACTGCAGTGTGGCCACCCTCCGTGGGGGTGGCTTCTCACTCTCCCTCTCTCTCCTCTGTCTCTCCTTGGTGAGTGCACACACCCTGCAGCAAAACTAAAAATAAAGAGATTGCAGCTGTTCCTCAACCTGCAGTGGGCGCTATGCTACACGCCTATCGTAAACGCGAAGTAGGGGGAGCCATGCCCTGCAGACCACCCTCCGCAAGGCCTGCTGAGGGACAGCGCACCTTCCCTCCCCTGCCCACGGCTGTAAGGACACCCCGTGCCCTGCAATGCCTGCCTCGCTTTCCCACCACCGGAAAGTCACAAGGCCAGTGTCCTAGTCCCTTGTAGATATTAATCTCACACCCACTTCACAGGGAGGAGCCCGAGGTTCTGGGAGGAGAAGGGACTCTCCCAGCCTCTATCGGGCCCACCTGCCGAGTACAGGACAGGGGTAGTGGGTCAGAGCTACCCCGGTCCACCCGGGTGCTGGTCTTGTCCTGGGACACGCGGCCTGGCTCCGAACTTGGCTGTGCTGTCACAGGATGGGCCTGTGCTCCGGCTGGCCCTGCCGAGGGGAGCGAGGGCTGTCCCCTCCTGCCGCCTGGGGAGGGCGCAGGCTCCACCCCCCACAACAGACCCAGCTCTCCCCTTCCTGCCCTCTCTTCTAAGAAAAGTGTCTCTGATAACAATCTGTCACTCCCCCACGTGACCCTATTCAGGAAATGCTAGAGCTGAAGCCTTGGACGGGCCTGGCCGGAGCCTCGCAGCCACAAAGCCTGGCCGCGGTGCAGGAGGGGACACTGAGGCTGGTGACCCAGCGCCGGGCTGCGGCTGGTGTCTGCATCTCCCGGTCCCGGGCTCCAGTCCCTCGCTGTCCTCAGAGCCCGTATATGGACAGGGGAGCTCGGGAGACAAGGGGACGGGGGGCGGCTGGCTTGGCATTTGGGGGTGTGGGCGTCGCCTCCCAGCTCAGGGTCTCCCGTCTCCTCTGAGCCCGCACTCCATTCCTCAGCCTCTCTCCTTGGCCCTAGAGCATTCCACGGCTTCCCTCCCTGAGAATCACCTCCTCCGCCCAGCCTGCCCTGCTGCTTCTCCAACAGCTAACTCCACCCACCCACCCATCCATCCACCATCCACCATCCACCATCCATCCACTCACCATCCCTCTGCCCTCCACCCACCTACCATCCACTGATCTATCCATCCACCACCCCCCCATCCACCATCCATCCACTCACCATCCCTCTGCCCTCCACCCACCTACCATCCACTGATCTATCCATCCACCACCCCCCCATCCACCATCCATCCACTCACCATCCCTCTGCCCTCCACCCACCTACCATCCACTGATCTATCCATCCACCACCCCCCCATCCACCATCCATCCACTCACCATCCCTCTGCCCTCCACCCACCTACCATCCACTGATCTATCCATCCACCATCCACCCACCCACCCATCCACCATCCATCCACCATCCACTACCCACATACCATCCACCCACCTAGCCACCATCCACCATCCACCATCTACCATCCATCCACTCACCGTCATCCGCCATCCACCCACCTACCATCCACTCATCTATCCACCCACCATCCATCCACCTATCCATCCATCCATCCACCTATCCATCCATCCATCCACCTATCCATCCATCCATCCACCTATCCATCCATCCATCCACCTATCCATCCATCCATCCACCTATCCATCCATCCATCCACCTATCCATCCATCCATCCACCTATCCATCCATCCATCCACCTATCCATCCATCCATCCACCTATCCATCCATCCATCCACCTATCCATCCATCCATCCACCATCCATCCACCGTCCACTACCCACATACCATCCACCCACCCACTCGTCCATCCACCCACCTACCATCCATCTATCCACTCATCCACCACCCACCTACCATCCACTCATCTATCCACCCACCATCCATCCACCTATCCACCGCCCACCTACCACTCACCCATCCACCCATCCACCCACCTATCCATCCATCCACCCATCCACCCACCATCCATCCATTCATCCATTCACCATCCATCATCCACCTATCCATCCATCCATCCACCCATCCATCCATCCATCCATCCACCAATTTTTTTTTCCTCCATCTATCCACCCCCCCATCTATCCACCCATCCACCCACTCACCATCCACCTACGCACCATCCACCTACCCACTCTCCCACCCATCCATCCACTCACCACCCACCCACCCACTCTATGCACCCACCTGCCCACTGGTACATCCATCCTCCGCCCTCTCCACCCCCAGCCACGGCTACCCCTGCCCCTCCAAGCCTGAGCTGACCACTGTAGCCTCAGCCCTTGCTCTGTGGGGCTCTCCTGGTGGAAAAGACCACCTCATCGGGACAGCCTCAGAGGACAGGGACTGCATCTGGAGGGTCCAGGGGAGCAGGGCCCCGACTCTGGGCACCGCCCTCCATAACGCCTGCCATCACCCCACAGGGAGGGGTCAGGCTACCCGGGACCTTCTCCCTGCCATGCCTGATCTTCACACTGGTCACCCCGCTCACTCGCACCTGTCCTCCAGCTCAGGCCTGTGTGCCCAGCCCACCAGCTCCACCCCGCATCATGATGGCGAGGCTTGGGGGTCCTCTTTACCTTCCTGCTCACATGCCCAGCTCACCCAGACCTGCCCACCCCATGTCAGAAGCGTTCTCGTCCCGACCCCTCACTTCTGTGTCCCCGGCCACAGACCTGGCCCTTACCAGCCCCTCCTGCCCAGACCAGGGCTCCTGTCTCTTCCAGAATCTCCTGACCTCCACCTCATCCCCTCTGGCCACCCCCTAGTATTGGTCATTATGGGGGTCACTCTCTGGGCTCCTCCCTCCCAGCAGCCCCTCAAAGGTTGGGATTAGTGAACTTCTATTCATCCTTCAATGCCCCAGTACCAATGTCCCCTCCTCCAGCAAGCACTCCCTTTCTGGAGCTCTGGTGCCGCATCCTGGGTTGTCCAGGTCTCAGCCCTGAGTAGGCAGAGAGGGGATCGGCTGGGGGGGTCTATGTCCAGCTTTGCCTCTGCAGGCCCTGCGGCCCCTTCCATGCGCTCCTACTCACGCCTGGGCCCCAGCTCGTTTGCCCAGGCGGTTCCGGGGCAGCCAGGCCGGCACTCACCGCAGGTTGGTCTTCTGCACGGAGAAGCAGTACTCGTTGATGCCGGTGGTGGGCATGCGGCTGCGGAGCACGTCCTGCGCCGTGGGGATGTAGCCCTCCGCCGTGATGCGCTCCAGGTGCGACAGGAAGCTGGGGACAAGGAGCCCTGAGCGAGCCGCAGCCACTCCACCCAGGCCCCGCCGGGAGGGGGAGAGCCCTCTGGGAGGGGCCAGCACTGGGGGCGGTGCGAGTGGCCGGGAGCTGCCCCGCCCCCCAGGGCAGAGCACCCACCATGAGAAGCACCCACACGCTGCGAGCACTGCGTGACCTCCAGAGCAACCTCAGTGGGGAGCCACATTACTGCCCAAGAACAGTGGCAGCCTGCAAAATCTCCCAGCCATCCAACCACCCCGGACCAGCGCTGCCA
>NW_006209806.1:967554-969509 GCF_000334495.1 Tupaia belangeri chinensis | reverse complement strand
CTCCCCCCCCCAGCCTCGCCCCGCCTCTCGGCGCCACCGCGCAGCCCAGCCCCTCTTCTTGGCCCCGCCCCACAGCCTAGTCCCGCCTCTCGGACCAGCCCCACCGCCTAGCCGCGCCTATAGGCCCCACCTCGCAGCCTAGCCCCGCCCCACAGCCTTGCCTCCCTCTTGGTCCCACCCCACCCCATGTGCCAGCCTGCAGACCCCAGACTCACTATACTGCTGAGTCCAGCAGGTGGAACTCCCGCCTGCGCTCATAGCAGGCCCGGATGCCGGCATCCCTCCAGAGCCACTGCACGGCCACAGCGAAGCGCTTCTCAAACGTGGTCACCTTATAGGGGTCCTGGCTCATGACCAGGCTGGCATGGTGCTGCAGAGGGGCAAACAGGGCCGGTCAGGCAGCCTCCTCTCCATGTCTCCGATTCCCTGGCCCTAGCCTGAAGCATCCTCCTTTCTGCCTTCCTTCTTGTCCCAGAGCTTGTCGACTGCTCACACACGCTGTCTGCACATGCTCTGTCCTCCTGCCCTGATCCATGGGGGGTGGGGAGCAGACCATAGCTCCAGAGACAGCAGGGGGGCAGGAGGCTCAGTGGCCAGGGCTGGGCGACCACACTGAACTGCCCACCAGAGCCTGATAACACTTCTGCTCCCTTCTAGGCACCAATGTATTCAGACCTCTGTGACACTCTGTGTGTGTGTGTGTGTGTGTGCGTGTGCATGCACAGGCATGTGTGGCTGTGTGCATGAATAATCTAGCAATAAATCTAACAATGAGCTACCTCTACACTGAAAGCTACAAAACATGGCTAAGAGAAACATTGAAAACACAATAAGTGGAGGGTTATACCATGTTCATGGATTAGAAGACTCAGTATTTTCAGGCTGTTAATTCTCCCCAATTTAAATTGTGGAGCCAATGTAATCTTAAGCAGCATTCCAGAGGATAAGTGCGTGTGGGAGAGAGAAAGAGAGAGAAGTGACATATTATTTCTAAAATTTATGTAGCTAAGCAAAGGACCTAGGATAGCCAAGTGACCAAGTGGGACAAAGTGAGAGGACTTCCATTACTGGATTTCAAGACTATATGCGAAAGCTACAATCACTTACATGACGTGGTATTGGCTCAAGGATAGGTAACTAGACCAACGGGATAGAATAGCAAGCATTAGGAGATCCAGGCACACATGGATGTAGCACCAAGGCGAGCGAGCGTGTACTACAGTGAGGGAAACCAGTCTTTTCCACATAGAAAAGAGGAAAAGAAAAGAAACTGGATTTATGCCCTACACATGCACAAAAGCAACTTCACATAAAATGTAAATCTAATGTGAAACAATGTATCTCCTAAAAGATAGCAATAAAGAATTTCATTATGAGGGCCAGCAGGTGGTGTGGTGATTAAGGAACTGGACTCCCACACGGCCAACTGTGGTTCAAGTCCCGGACCCAGTGACTTGCTTTCTCATTTTCCCTCTCTCGCTCTCTCTCTGTCTCTCTCTCTGGTCAAATTAAAGTTTAACTAATCAATTAATTAAATCAGATTAAATAAATAATTCTTTCTTTTTAGAGAGAGATGTTTGCTATAGGGCATATGCACTTGCCAGAGAGACAGAGAAACAGAAAGCGAGAAATCACCCCCCAGAGGGGATGGTCACGCCGCAATCCCTTCTCCTCCATTCTCCTCTCAGGATCTTGGGCATGCACGCACACGCGCCCGGTGTGAGTTTAAGCCACCGGGTCCGGGACTTGAACCGTGGTCAACTATGTAGGAGTCCAGTGATGGATCCATTACACCACCTGCTGGTCCTCAAATATATAATTTTTTTAAAAAAAGAATTTTATTATGACCTTAGGTTAGAAAAGTATTTCTCTCTCTCTCTCTCTTTTTTTTATAAAGAATATTAAAAAAAAAAGTGTCCTTTAATTAAAAAAAAAAATTGGCCGGCGCGCACATG
>NW_006209806.1:956959-967486 GCF_000334495.1 Tupaia belangeri chinensis | reverse complement strand
GAGAGGTTTTCGCTATAGGGCGCGTGCGCTTGCCAGAAAGACAGAGACAGAGACAGAGAGACAGAAAGCGAGAAATCACCCCCCAGAGGGGATGGTCACGCCGCAATCCCTTCTCCTCCATTCTCCTCTCGGGATCTTGGGCATGCACGCACACGCACCTGGCGTGAGTTCTAAGCCACCGGGTCTGGGACGCGAACTGCGGTCGACTACGTGGGAGTCCAGCGACATAGCCACTATGCTAACTGCTGGTTCCCAGCCCCCCGTCTTTTTCAGCTCTCCCTCCTTTTGCGATTTGGACGTGTGCACACATAACCCGCGAGAGTCCCAAGCCACAGGTCCAGAGCGAGGACGTCGCAGGTGGCCTCCAGCTGCCTGGCCACTACGTCAGCAGCTAGCCCAGAAAGTGATTTCTTAAGCGGACTACACCAGGGAATGAGCCGGGAAGGACGGGCAGGTCGGACTCCGTTAAAACCATGAATGAGGACAGTGAGAATCCAAACTGTAGATGCAGAGAAAATACTTGCAAAACATGAGATTACCGAAGCACTTGTATCCAGAAGCCACAGAGAATTTGCTGAAAATCAGTAAGAAAAAGGCTGATAGGAGACCAGCAGGTGGCATGGGGGATTAGGGGCTGGACACTCCCACATGGCTGACCACGGTTCAAGTCCTGGACCTGGGGATTGCTTTCTCACTTTCTCACTTTCACTCTCTGGTCGAGTTGAAAAATACTGATACTAAATAAATAAATATTTTTTTAAAATGAAATTTAAAAATAGTCACATCATTTGCACAGGGGCTTCACAAGGGGATATTCAAGTGTCCGACGAGCATCTGAAGAGCTGTTCGCTCTCCTTGTTGGGCAGGGAGACAGCACAGTGAGGCGTTACTGACGCCCACCAGGCTGGCTACCGGTAATGACAGCACCAAACGCTGATGGCAGCGTGGAGCAGCCGGAACTCTGCACGCTCTGGTGCTGGGAGTGAGACTTGGAAGATAGTTTTGGTGTTGAGCAGACACGTCCCTTAGCATCCAGCAGATCAACCAACGTTCTCCTCTCCCCAAGCCCTTCCACACTTAACCACGGTCCAAAACCCTCGATGGAAAACTCCAGCGCAGAGCAATCCCCACATGTGGAATCGCATGCTGTTTTGAGGAGCTCATGGGCTCTCTCACGATCATGCTCCGTCCCACCCCAGACAGGAACTATGCCTCATCCGGCGTCCCTGTGCTGTGTGCGCCACCCGCCCGATACCTGCTGAGTAGCCATCCCAGTTATCAGACTACAAGAACAGCACACACGGGGCCCGGCAGGTGGCATGGTAGTTAAGGTGCTGGACTCCCACATGGCCAACTGTGGTTCAAGCCCTGGACTTGGTGGCTTGTTTTCTCACTTTTCCTCCACGTCTCTCTCTCTCTGGTGAGTTCATGTGCCCTACAGCAAAAGTTTTAAAATGATAACAAAAAATTAAATAAATAATTCTCGGGAACCAGCAGTTAGCATAATGGCTATGTTGCTGGACTCCCACATAGTCGACTGCAGTTCAAGTCCCGGACCTGGTGGCTTAAACTCATGCCAGGCGCGTGTGCATGCGTGCCCAAGATCCCGAGAGGAGAATGGAGGAGAAGGGATTGTGTTGTGGCGTGGCCATCCCCCCTGGGGGGTGATTTCTCGCTTTCTGTCTCTCTGTCTCTCTCTGTCTGGCTGGCAAGCACACATACCCTATAGCAGAAACCTCTCCAAAAAATAAAATAAAATAAAATAAATAATTCTTTAAAAACATAGCTTATGTGAGGAGTGGTCGTAGTGTGGCTTCAGGCACCCGGCGGGGTCCTGGAACGGACCCTACAGAAAGGAGTCCCCACTTCAACCCCCTGAGCCACTGGTTTCTCACCCTGGCAAAGGCGCGGGGCCGTCGAGGTGAAGGTGAGCCACAGTGCCCACGCCCCACAGCCCACGCTGCAGCTGGCGCTGTCTCGAGGGCACCGGCTTTCGTGTATTTAGCACTCGTTCCCTTGTCTAGGGGTTGCTGGAGGGTGCAGGCGCTCCCTCAGACAGGGAGACGAGGAACGCACTTCCCCTTGGGCAGGGAATGGTCACGCCACAACCCCTTCTCCCCCGTCTCGCCTGCCTCTGGGGACTTTGGGTACACACGGTGTGCTTCTCAGGCCAGTGGGTCCGGGTCGCAAACCCCGCAGTCGGTCATACAGGGTCAGCTTGCCCTGCCCACCATGCCATGGGGGCCAGCCTGCATCAGGGCCTTTTCCCCTTAGGTTTTTTGCCACAGGGCAGATGCTGTCACCAGAGAGAGACAGGGACAGGGAAAGTGAGAAGGGGACAGCCACGCTGCAGCCCCTTCTCAGTTCTCCTCCTGGGATTTTGGGCACGCACACACACGTGCCTGGAGTGATGTTCAAGCTGCCGGGTCCGGGACTTGAACCGCGGCCAGCCGTGTGGGAGACCAGCCCCTTAACTGCCACGCCAGGCACTTGCAGGCTGCCACCCTCAGTCCTTGGAGGAGGGTCTCGGCTGCAGGCTCTGTGTGCCCCTCGAGCAGCTCAGATGCGGAACCTAGACCGGATCGGATGTGGGAAGGGAGAGGGGCGGCGGGGGCCGCCCCCTCGCAGGGCCCGCCGGCCTACCTTGCTCTCGGGCTGGCGGTAGGGGATCTGGAAGCGCTCCATGGCCTCTATGAGCGCGCGCATGGAGACGAAGATGTTCTGGTAGACCAGGGGCCGGAAGCCCTTGCGGTCCTCCTCCGAGTAGCCAGCGCCGTGGATGATCCGCATCTGCTTGATGAAGGTGCTCTTGCCGCTCTCGCCCGGGCCTGCGGGGGACGCCATTGCTGGCTTCCGGGGACCGAGACCCACCCCACCAGGCCCCAGCGGCCGAATCCAAGAGCGGCCGGCGCCTGGCTCTGACCTGACCGCCCTGTGCCTCGGTGTCCCCGGGTGTGAAACGTGGGCCCCAGGCGACCTGCCTGCCCAGCCCCGGTGAGGGCTGACCGACCACCCGCCCGGGAGCCGGTCCAGTTGGCCCGCGATCTGTTCATTTATAGAGTTCTGTCATAGCAGGCGTGTGCTCACCAGAGACACAGAGACAGAGAGGTGAGCGAGAACTCACCCCCAGGGGGATGGCCACACGACAGCCCCTCTCCACGCTCTCAGGGTCTCTGCACACGCACAAGCCTGCCACGTTTCTCAAGCTACTGGTCTGGGACTCGAACCATGGAGTTGGCCACGCGGGATCCATCACCTTAAACCACGCCCCCTGCTGGCTCGAGGCCAGCTACTTTTACACAGTGTGCGAGATTCACATGTCACCGACAGGCACGTGGCATGGGGTTGGGGCGCCGGACTCCCGCGTGGTCGACAGCGGCTCTCATTCCAGACCGGAGGGCTGGCTTTCTCACTGCCGCTCGCTCTGTCTCTCTCTGGGCAAATTTAAAAAATAATAAGTGATAATAAATTAATTACGTCAAGAATTCCTTTAAAAGAAAAACATAAAAAATTGATGTGTCATACAGTTTTTCTATTTCTAATACTTTTGTTTTTTGGAGAGGTTTTTCCTATAGGGCACGTGTGCTCACCAGGAAGACAGAGAGAGAGAGACAGAAAGTGAGAAATCAGCCCCCAGGGAGGATGGCCACGCCACAATCCCTTCTCCTCCAATCTCCTCTCAGGATCTTGGGCACGCACGCACACACACCTGGCGTGAGTTTAAGCCACCGGGTCTGGGACTCGAACCACAGTCAACTACATGGGAGTCCAGCGACATAGCCATTACGCCAACTGCTGGTCCCTCTAATACTTTGTTTGCTACGGTTTTGCAGTTATTTCAGTGCGGGCGTGTGCACACTCCAGAGAAAGAGCCAGGGGGCTGGAGGGAGAGGGAGAGAGCCCCCATGGCCAACCGTGATGACGACATGGAACCTTTGGAACCCAGACAACCTGGCTCCGCTGTCCAGCCCTGGAACCCCAAGAGCGTCCCTCTGCTCCCCGTCACATGCCAATTGGAAAGAGCCGGCCTGTTCCTGGGGACACGAGGCATTTCCAGGATGGGACAGGGCGATGGGACCCCTCCTGCTCCAGGGATGAGGGCTAGGGGTTGGTGTGGGAGGAACTGGGACAGCCCGAAAAAGGGAAGGGTGACCGGGAGGCCAGAAAGAGGAAACGGAGCGGGGGCCGGGGGGAGTGTGGGAGGTGCGAGGTGGGAGGGCCGTCCCGGGCCTGTGGCCAGCCCGGGCCGCTTCCTCTCTGAGTCCCCATCCCCATGTCAGACTGGGGAGAGGCCAAGGGAGCAGATTAGCTGAGGCCACTGGGGGCGCCCGGCTTGTCCTCATTGGCGGGTCTCTCTTCAGGGACCCCGCCACACCGAGGGGGCTGCATCTGAAATCATTCCCAATCCACTCGCGATTGCTCGGGAGGAAGCGGGTACACCTGCATTCGGTACAGAAAGGCAGGGGCCAGCTCCCGGCGCGGTGGTGACGGGCGTGCTTAAAAAGTTACACAGGGGCCGGGAGGTGGCGTGGCGGTTAAGACTCTGGACTCCCACGTGGCCGTGGCTCACCACGCTTCGAGGCCTGGACCCGGCAGTTTGAAAGTCATGCCAGGCACGTTGATGTGTGCTCCAAATCCCAAGGGGAGAGTGCAGGGGAGGGATTGCAGTGTGGCCATCCCTGGGGGATGTTTTCTCACTTTCCCCCTCTCTGTCTCTCTCCAGTGAGAGCACAGGCCCTATGGCAAAATGAACAAATAAAATAAACATATACTGATCTATCACACGAAGTACTATCATGCATTACGTAAATTATAAGTCTATGCAAATAAAGACGTTAAGAAGTTCACGGAAAACGTCATTAAAGTACAAGTTTAGGGCTGGCCCCGTGGCCGAGTGGCTAAGAAAGCCAGATCCCACCTGGCTCACCATGGTTTGAATCCTGGCCCTGGCGGAGAAGGGATTATGGCATGCCCAGCCCCATGGGTGCTTTCGTCCTCCCACCAGCTCTGTCTCTCCTGTGAGCACACACTCTTTGGCATTTAAAAAAGAATAATAACGGGACCAGCAGTTGGCGTAATGGCTATGTCGCTGGACTCCCATGTAGTCGACTGCAGTTCAAGTCCCGGATCCGGTGGCTTAAACTCACGCCGGGCGTGTGTGCGTGCATGCCCAAGATCCTGAGAGGAGAATGGAGGAGAAGGGATTGCGGTGTGGCCATCCTCCCTGGGGGTGATTTCTCACTTTCTGTCTCTGTCTCTCTCTGTCTTTCTGGTGAGCGCACGCGCCCTATAGCAAAAACCTCTCCAAAAAAAAGAAAAAGAGAGAGGCTCAAGCCCAGACCTGCGTCTGGCTCGTGGTAGTGTCCGGGGTGGCGCGGCGGTAACACGGCGCTCCACGGCACTGAGCCCACCTGGGAAGGTCCCCAGTTGACGTCCCAGGACCCCCTGTGCGTGTCCCCCTGGGCCAGTCTGCCTGGGGCAGTGGGAGAACTGCAGCGTGGGGACCCTCGGGGGTGCCTCTCTCTGTCTCTGTCTCTCTCATGGAAGAAATAACTGAGTAAACCTTGGAGGACAGTGCGTCCCGGGAACGTGCCCGTGGGAGCGCTCAATGCGAGGAGTGTCTGGCGTCAGGGAAGATTGGGGGGAGGGAGCTGGGAGCAGGCGATGGGACTGGGGCCATCTCAGCTGCTCTGTCTGTCCGTCCGAAGTCCTTCCGGATGCCAAGGCTCCAGACAGCAGAACGGGACCGCGAGGCAGCAGTGCCCGCAGGCCGGCCCGACGCGCTGGATCAAGAGACAGGGACAGAGCTGGGACGTGGCCTCCGGCCCTGACAACCCCCAGCCGAGCGCGTGGCTGTGATAGTGAGAGACAGAACCCCCGCCGGGTCCCAGGAGGCTCCCGGAGCCGGGGACACCTTCCACTGGGCCAGAGCACTGGAGGTCTGGGTCCCAGGGTGGCCGCGAGCCGCCGCCTGGAGTGCCATGCGTGGCCCCGCCCGGGCTCTGCCCTGGGATGGCTGGCTCCTGGCCTCGCTCTCCTTTGCGTTTTCTGTCCTGCGGTGCGTGTGCGTGTGCGTGTGCGTGTGCGTGCAGACCGGATCTCACTGTGTCGCGATCCTCCTGCCTCAGGCTCCCCAGGAGCCGGGACCATGGGCGTGTGCAGTCGCGCTGGCTTTCTAGGGTAGGCCGAGAATCGAACCTGAACCTTCCATGTGGCCTCTGCCTGACAAGCAGCCGCATCCGACGAACGCGTTTCTCATGTGGGGAAACCGAAGCAGGGATCCGGCAAGGATGTGCTTTGGCAGCGGCTGAGCCGGGGCTCGAGCCCAGACCTGTCTGAGGCCAGAGTCCCCGGGCTTTGACGTTAGTACACCGGAAGTCCCTCGTCCCCTGAGTAAGAGCAGCGGTGGCCACAGTGGCCCGGCCCCGACGCGGCTATTCCATGGCCGGCCCCGGGCCCAGGGCAGAGTGTCCCCTCAGTCAGGCCTCAGCAGATTCCCTGCCGTTGCCCCACGTGTGCAAGAAACACGGGGACCCAGAGAGGTACAGCCGCTAGCCTGGGGTCACACAGCAGGTGGACGATCGGGGAGTAACTCTGGGCCCGTGAGTCCCTCGCCGGTAAAACGGACGAGGTCAGCACAGCAGGGCCAGGTCTCCACCAAACCTGACCGCATGTCACGTTGTTCCAGACCCTGGAAGCTAGACAGCTCCCACGGTGCTGCCGGAGACGCCATCGGACCGGCCGACGGCGGGGCCTGGCCCTTCGACCTCCTGCCTCTCCTCTGCCTTGAACGCTCAGACCCCGGGTCTCCTCGCCAAGGTGCAGGGAACGAGCAAACCCCACCACTGGAAGGCTGCCTTGTCTCATTGGACGTGCTGGGTTTTTTTCCCTCTTCTCATCTGTTTCATTAGAAAAAGAGTGAAAAGCCAACCCAGCCAACACCCACAGCGTGACCATGACTCACGGACTGGTCACATCCCCGGCTGTCCAGAGCCTCGGGAGCCTCGCAGGGTTCTGGGCTGCTCGCGAGGCGGTGGTCAGCACCAGGGAAGCCCCTGATGAGCTGTCCCCACCTGGCGGCCGCACAGCGGGACAGGAAGTGCTGCTTCCTCTTGGAGAAGGAGGAGGAAGTGGGGCCGTGCCAGGCCCTGGCTGTCACGAGGCTGCCTGTGCTGGCTCCGTCGGCAGGGTGCCCAGGACTCGGGGAGCAGGGCCCGGGTGGCCAGAGCAGGCGAGGGGTTCAGCTTCTAAGTCCAGGCCTAGTTCAGACTGGCCGCTGACCCCAGACGAATCCTGCTGCGCCCCCGGGCCTCGGTTTCCCCATCTGTCACTGGGGTTCTGTGCCTTTCTCTCTCCGAGGGGTAGAGGAACGGGGTGATCAGAAGCACGGAACTCTGGCTGGAGTCCCTGCTGTGTGACCTTGGGCAAGTTGCTCCACCTCTCTGGGCCTTCGTGTCCCCACCTGTGGGTGTTACTAGCAGCTACCTCAAAGTGCCGAGGGCAGACAGGCCTCCTTTCAGGGCTTCTTGGGAAGCTTCCCCTCACCCTCATAGCGATTCTTTCATGTCAGACACAGACACCGCCCTGCCCCAGCCCTGGCCCCTCCATGCCATCTTCCTCAAAAGGATCAGCCGCCTCTGGGAAACAAAAATCATATCTCCTGGACCCAATTCCTGCTTTTGAGAAGGGAGGGAGGTGCAGAGGCAGCTCTGGGGCTGGGAGGAGGGTGGTCTAAGGCATGGCCCCTGCCTCACTGTCGGTGCCTGGAACACAGACAACTGCCCCCCTCTCTGTGGGACAAGGCGCTCCCTGGTGTGGGGCTGAGGAGTGCTCAGGGTTCTGGGGATTAAGAACTTTTCCAGTTCCAAGAAGATACAGTACAAGGTCTGGGGAGAATCCCCCAAAGCAGGACTCACTGACTCCCTCATAAAGCGTTTGTAGAGCATCTGCTACATGTCAGGGTCACGGGACACTGGGACTAGATGCTGGGGGTGCATGTGGTCCCCACCCTCGTGCTGTAACTGGGAGGCAGACAACAAACACGTAGACAGACAGGCACAGCAAGAAGGCCCACCATGGAGGGCTGTGAAGGAAATTCGAGCAGCACGCAAGGAAGAAGGATGGGCTGTCCCTGGAGCCAGGGTAGTCTGAGCAGATGTCTCTGAGGAAGTGACACGTGGGCTGAGACCTGGGTGAAAGGGCAGGTCACACAAAGGGTGGGGGGGTCACCAAGAGCCCCCAGTAGGAAGAACAGCGAGTACAAAGGCCCTGCAAGGTGGGTGGGGTTAGTGCACCCAAGATGTCCAAGGAGAGCTCTAGATCTTGACAGATCAAGACAAGACGAGTGACCAATATCAAGAATGAGGGAGGCATCGCCACAGAGCCTACAGAGAAGAAAAGGAATGAAGAGACGAGTGACCAATATCAGGAATGAGGGAGGCATCGCCACAGAGCCTACAGAGAAGAAAAGGAATGAAGAGACGAGTGACCAATATCAGGAATGAGGGAGGCATCGCTACAGAGCCTACAGTCTGTCAAAGACAACGAGGGACTATTATGAACAGCTTTCCGCTAGAGACCTTGACAACTTAGGTCAACACATTCTCCGAAAGACACAGAGCATCAACACTCATTCAAGAAGTAGGTAGTCTGGGGCCAGCAGGAGGCCTGGTGGTTAAGGCACTGGACTCCCACATGGCTAATCACGGTTTGAGTCCTGGACCTGGTGGCTTGCTTTCTCAGTTTCTCTCTCTCTGCCTTTTTCTCTCTGCCTCTCTCTGGTGGCCTATAGCAAATAATAATAATAATAATAATAATAAAGAAGTAGGTAGTCTAAATAGCCCTATTGGCCCAGGCTTGGTGACTCAGTAGCGTACTGAGCTGCAGTACTGGAAGCCACAAAGCCAACTGTGGTTTTGGGTTCCAGCTCAACTGACTTGAAACACGCCAGGCATATGCATGCGTGCCCAAGATCCCGATGAGCCGGCAGGCTGGGGGAGGGGATTGTGACCTGACAAGACCCTGCGGTGAGTGCACGTCTCTCTCTCTCTCTCTCTCCCTCTCCCTCATGAGTGCACATGTGCCCTCTGTCATGAATAAAATAAAAAATGAGCTTCTTCAAAAGCCCTCTTTATTTAAAACAAAAAAGAAAACACATGAACACACCACATATTATTAATGTAATAAAGGCTCATCTATTAAAGACACTGAATGGAGATGTCTATTAAAGAAAGTAAATTAAATTTGTAATGGAAAATTTCCCAGAGCCAGCAGGGGGTATGGTGGTTAAGGCACTAGACTCCCACCTGGCTGACCATAGTTTGAGCCCCAAACCCGGCGGCTTGAAAATCACGCAGGGCCTGTGTGCATGTGGGCCCAAAATTTGAGAGGAGAATGGAAGAGAAGGGATTGCAGGGTGATCATCGCCCTGGGGGGTGCTCTCTCACTTCCCCTCTCTGTCTCTCTCCAGCCAGTGCACGCACCCTATGGCAAAAGCCTTTTTAAAAAATGAAAGAAAAGAAAACTTCCCAGGCATAGACGGTTTCCTCGATGCTCCCAAACAGTTAAGGGAAATGGGAACACACGCGACAAGAAGCAAAGCCACGCGGCTATGGCCAAGGCCCAGGAGAGCAGGTACTAGGAGCAGGCCGGGGAGGTCTGGAGGGAGCAGGGCTTGAACCGGCTGTCATGCGGGTCTCCCTGGAGAACTGAATGGGGAATTTCCTGCAGAGAGATGCACTCGGTAGAGGGGAGACAATGAGGCGGAGGGAGCGGACGTGAGGCGGCACCCCTGGGGGATGGCCACGCCGCACGCTCTTGCCCCCGTTCTCCTCTCGGGATTCTGGGTATGCACGCACACGCACCAGGCGTGTTTTTCAAGCAACGTCCAGGACTCGAACCATAGACGCAGCCCTGTGGGACAGCCGCCTTAACCACTGTGCCACCACTGGCCTCAGAATCATTGTTTTAGCTCATTCAGCAAGAGGGCTCAATGCCAGGGTGTGGAAGGCCCTGAATTAAGATGCGATTCCTGGGGTGCCCCCGTCCCCCCCTCAGGGCCGCCTCTTCCCGCAAGACAGGAAAGAGCGGCGGCCATCACAGGACGACCAGCTTCTTCCCGGGCAGGCACGTGGCTTAGGAGACCCAGGACCTCCGCAAACCCGGGGTCAGGGCTCGGGCTCCCAGGAGGCCCTCCCAGGCTACACGGGGGCAGGAAGTGGCCAGGAGCTTTCAGTGCTCAGATCTGGGCGCTCCCAGTCCCCGGGTGACTCCCAGCCCTCCCGCTCTCCTTTGCTCCCCCTTCCCGGCTGCCAGACGAGGGGGGGCCTGGCTCTTCATCTGCAGGCTGAAGGGGGGCTGCAGAGGCACAGCGTCCCCCCCAGGTGGCCGCCGCGTCCCTAGCCATGGCAGAATGGGTGAATGTGGGACAGGGGAGCCAGGGCCCTGGGGAGGGAGGCAGGCACCGGGCACCGGGCCTCATTCCCTTCCGATGACACAGGCGGGCACGACCAGGGCGCGCCGGGCCGC
>NW_006209806.1:950171-956839 GCF_000334495.1 Tupaia belangeri chinensis | reverse complement strand
GCCCCTGCCTCTTCTGCTCCAGGAGGATCCGGTTGATCTCCTGGTCGATCCTGGCGGCCGCCTTCTCGTCCTCCGTCAGGCACCAGGGGCACCAGCGCCAGGTCAGCGAGCGGGACATGGCGCGGGCCCTGGGGACCCTCGGCACATGCCCTGGGCCCCAGGGGCCGCCCGGGAACCCCGGCTGTCCCGCCTGGGGCAGCAGGAGCCCAGGTCTCAGCGAGGCCGAGCGCGCAGACCAGGGGGCAGGAGGGAGAGGTGCGGCCGCTCCCCGCCCACCTGCAGACCTGCCCCGACCCGGCCTAACTGGGTGACTGGCAGAGGTGCCAGGGGGCGCGTTTTTTTGCGGGGGCGCCGGCCGGCAGCCCGACCAACCGCCGCGCGGTGGCCCCTGGCCCTCCTTCCTCATTCTGAAGAAGGGCGGCCTTCCCCGCGCCCCGCTCCTCTGAGCCACCCTCCCCCCAGCTGTCCCCTTTCTCCGCCGGACAGGAGCAGTCACCAGGGCCGTGGCCCTTCCCGAGGCCGGCCGACCCGGGCTAGGTGCTTCCGGACACGGCTCGTGCTCCCGGCATCGCCCGGCACACAGACGTGCAGACGGGCTCTGGGCGCCCAGCAC
This sequence comes from Tupaia belangeri chinensis, assembly GCF_000334495.1. Classification (NCBI taxonomy): domain Eukaryota; kingdom Metazoa; phylum Chordata; class Mammalia; order Scandentia; family Tupaiidae; genus Tupaia; species Tupaia belangeri. The sequence goes on along the minus strand of NW_006209806.1, from coordinate 956,226 downwards.
CCCCGGGCTGAGTCTGAACCACCCGGGCAGCTTTGGGGGAGGCTGTTCCTTCACCCTGCAGAGGCCCCTGCAGCAAGTTTGGGCGAGGCTCTGGAGAAGGATGACAGTAAACAGTGTTTAAAATGCCTGAGCCCGGGGGCAGCAGGAGGCCTGTGCTTAAGGCGCTGGACTCCCACATGGTTGGTGGGTGGTTCGAGTCCTGAACCTACAGCTCGCTTTCTCACGTTCGCTCTGTCTCTGGTGAGCGCATGTGCCCTATAGCAAACCTAAAATAAAATTATAATGGGGTTGGCAGGTGGCGTGGTGGTTGGGGACGCTGGACTCCCACCTGGCTGGCTGCCGGTCAGTCCTGGACCTGGAGGCCGGCTGTCTCACGTTCCCTCTCTCTCTCACTCTGTCCCTCTCTGGCCAAATGATAAATAAATAAATAAAGTGAAGTAAAATTAAACAATTCTTTAATAATAATAATTATAATAATAATTTTAAATAAATAAACATTTGAGCCAGGGCCTGGTGGGTAGCATGGTGGTTAAGAAGCCGGACTTCTACATGGCTGACTGTAGTTCAAGTCCCGGACCCAGCAGCTTAAAAATCACACCAGGTGCGTGTGTGTGTGCATGCCCAAAGTCTGAGAGGAGACTGGAGGAGAAAGGATGACGGGGTGACCATCTCCCCTTGGGGGTGATTTCTCACCTTCCCTCTCTGTCTCTCAGTCTGTCTCTCTGTCTCTGTTGGGAACACAAACCTTACGTCAAAATCCTTTAAAAAACAGGGTCCTATCGGACCCTGTTAGATAGCAATAAATTCTGAAATAAAAATAAATCAAAGAGGTCAGGGTGGGCCTGGGTTGCGGCTTTGAATAGAGGCTCGAAGGGTTCAGGGGACAAGAGGCGGGGCGGTCGGTCTGGGGGAGGCAGCTGGATCCCGGAGGTTGACAGCGTGGCGAGTCCAGGCCCGGCGGCTGGAGAGACACGAGGGGCGAGCATGTCCGAAGTCCCGGGGGGAAGGAGAGGCATGGCCATGGGGGAGGCCTGCTGGGGACCCCACTGCCCTCTCGCTCGTGCCCCGGGGAGTACAGGTACCCTCCAGCAAGTTAAAAAGGATGACAGGTGGCACCTGGGCCTGGAAGGGTTTGTCGCACAAGGTCTACAGGGATGTTAGGAGCTGAACGTGGGGGTCGGGGCATTGTTGAACAAGACCGTGCCCTCGGACCCCCGGGCCCTGGAGGTACAACGAGGACACAACCCAAGGGGCCGCTGTGTCCAGTCCAGCAGGTCGGGTCTTCTCCATGTTGGGTGTCCAACCTTCTGAGAGGTTCTAGATGTTTCTAGAAGGTTCTGGATCAACTTCCTACCCCCAAGCACAAGCTATTGGGGGTCCCTGGACCCTCACAGAGAAGGCACTAGCAAGGCTTAGAGAGGGTGAGCGATGTGGCCAGGGTCACACAGGCGCTGGTGGCCACAGAGTCCACGCTTCCAGGTGGACCATCGAGGGGCCACGTGGCCTGGCACCGACACGCAGCTTCCTCTGCCGCTGATTGGAGATGAGGGGTACATCGGAGTGTGATGGGGTTCCTGCTGGGGCACTGGGGCCACCGCAGGCGCTGCCCTGCCCACCTCCGCTGATGGTGACCATGAGGAGGGGACTCCCCAAGATGTGGGTGACTCTCTTGCCCAGGACAGAAGAGCAGCAGACTTCGGGAGGCTGGGAGGCTGCAAGACGGAAGGCGGATGAGTCACGGGCCTGGGAGGGTGCACCCGGGCCCTGCTCAGGGCCTATTCCAGGTAGCCCAGGGCACCCCGTCAGACTCGCTGCCTCAGAGGAAATGCCTGCTCCCTGGGTGCCCCGGGGCCTGGGCTCTGCTCACTTCAGCCCCTTGAGAGCAAAGCCCTCTAAGTTCCCCCAGGCAGCACCACCTCCGACCCGGGCCAGGCACCGTCTGGACATTTGTCACACTCGCTCCTTCAAGGATACCGGGATGAGATCCTGGGTGGGTGTGAAACTTTGTTTTTTTAAGGTTCTTGCCATAGGGCACGAGCGCTCGCCAGAGACAGAGACACAGAGAGAGAGAGAGAAAGCGAGAAATCACCCCCTGGGGGGCTGGCCATGCTGCAATCCCTCCTCCAGTCTCCTCTCAGGATCTGGGCGTGCACTCAGCGTGACTTTCAAGCCGCCAGGTCCGGGACTCGAACTGCAGTCAGCCACGTGGGAGTCCATGCCACCTGCTGGCCCTGGAACCTGCTTTTGTGACAACACGTGTGTCTGGCTGGTGGCCCGTACCGAGCTGAGAGGGCCTGGCCAGGTGCGTGTGCAGGTCACCCCCCACCAGCTCGGCTGAAGCTTTTGTTTGTTTAGGGAGGAGACAGCGGTCCGGGTCTCAGCCAGCCTCACGCACTGGGTGCGCACAGGAGGCCCCGAGGCATGCCTGGAGGCCTCCCGGAGGCCGGGCACCCCTGCTACAGCCCAGCCACCGGCCCTCCGGCAAGTTCTCCTTCCTGTTTAGTTACTGTGTGTGAGGGACACGGAGACAGGCACAGCCTCCCCGATGGGGCTCCGCCGCCATCCACCCTCAGCCTCCGCCAGCCCCGGGTCGTGGGCACAGCCCCGCACGCTCGGGGAGGTCTCCGACATGGGCCCTGAACCTCCCACGTGGGCCCACTGCGCAGAGCGCCCCTCCCTGACTCCCTCACAGAGGCCACTCAGGGTCCGGCGCTTAGTGGGTAAGGTGCTGGACTCCCACGTGGCTGACCGTGGTTTGAGCCCTGGACTGGGCGGCTCCCAACTCAGACCACGTGCGTGCACCTGTATGCCCAAATTCCAGAGAGGGGGCTGGCTGGTGGCGTGGTGGTTAAGGCACTGGACTCCCACATGACTGACTGCGGTTCAAGGCCTGGACCTGGCAGCTTGCTTTCTCGCTTTCCCTTTCTCTGTCTGTCTGTCTCTCTCTGGTCAAATAAAAATAATAATAAATAAAACTAAATAAATAGCTTTCCTAAAAAATCCCGAGGAGCATGGAGGAGGGGCTGCAGCGAGGCCACCCCCCGGGGCGATTCCTCGCTGTCTGTCTGTCTCCCCAGCGAGTGCACGTGCCCTGTAGCAAAAGTCTCTCGAAGAGTCTCTTTCTCTTTCGTTGCTGAATCCGCCTCCCCCGGTCCGGGGGGCTGGGCTGTACACTTTGGTAAATTACAGGCCCGTTCTGGCCCAGAGAGCACCGGGGACGGGGCAGAGGCCCATGGCGGTGACATTGGCGTGCCTTGAGCCTGCTTGCTCTTCCCGCCTCCTCCTTTGAAGTCTCTTTCTCTCGTGAGAGAGAGACCGAGTGCACACCGCAGCCTCAGCAGGCCTGGGTCCCCCCGTGTGTGCAGGGAGGTCCGGGGACACGAACCCAGGTCCCCCCACAGCCATCCAGCACTGCACAGCGCGGTCTGCCGCCCCGCCCCCACGTCCTGTTTCAGCCAGGAAGTGCCAGGGCTGAGCCACAGTGCCGCCCCCCTGCCAGCCCTGCCTTCACCTCCGCATAGGGGGACCCCCAGGGCCGCCCCCAGGCAGCTTCCTGTCTCCGACCTGTGTCCAGACACCCCAGCCTAGACCAGGAAGTAGAAGGCAGGCCCCAGAGAGCCCGGCTCAGCGACTCCCAAGTCCCGGACAGCCTCCGACTGGACCCCTGCCTGGCGGGGCCCGAGCACCCCGTGCCCCTACACTGGTCTGAGGGTTCAAGCCCTGCACCCCACAGTGGGGGCCGACTCCCCTCTGCCCTGCGCCCCCTCCGGGGCCTGTGGGAAACATGGAGGAGGAAGTGTCCGGGCGGAGCGGGGAGGCCTGGGCTTGCACAGGATCCCATCCCGCCGTGGGTGAGGCCCTTCAGGACCCCGGGGCCTCCGCTTCCCACGCGGAAAACAGCACTGGGAAGCCTGTCCCAGGAGGGGCTGCGCAGCCCGAGGGCCGGCCACGTGGGCGCGGCCTGGGCAGGAACTCGGCTCTAGGCCCTGCGAGTGCCGCAGCGGGCACTGGGGCGCTGCCTGACAGGCTGGGGTCGGCGGCAAGGCCCGAGGGGTCTGTAGCCAGGGCCATGCTGTCCCTGCCCCAACGGGCTGACGAGGGCCAGGACTCCGGGCCGAGAGGTCTGGGGCGCCACCTGCTGGACACGGGCGGCGTGACACCCACCTGCCCCTCCGGAGGCGGGAGTTAGAGCCAGCCCGCAGGGGAGGACCGAGGTCGGGGACCAGGCCCTGCTGAGTCCCTGGAGGCCTGAGACTGGACCCCTGCCCGGTGGGGGCCCAAGCACCCCGTGCCCCTACATTGGTCTGAGGGTTCAAGCCCTGACTCCCCTCCGCCCGGCAGGTGCCCACCCCTTCGGGGCTTGTGGGAAGCACAGAGGACGTGACCCAGACCCCCCCACCACACGCCCACCCTCCACAGCAGCTGGCAACGGGAAACACCCCAGAGCAGGCCACGGTGTTTAGGAACAAAATTTATTCCGATTAAAACAGAATTCATTTCAGGAGGAAGATATGAAAAGTCGATTTCCATCCGGGAGCTCTGGGCTGGGGGTCAGGGCCCCAGCGACCCTCCCGGCCTTCTCCCACCCGGCCCGCCACACACGGGACATGCATTTCAGATAACAAAAGGTTTAAAAACAGCGCTTATAGAATACTCTCCTTTAAATAGGGGCCGGCTTGGATCGTCCGAGACAGGCCAGTGATACACAGGTGCCCCGCACTGGGCCAGGCCGGCTACTGGCGCGAGGGCGCGAGGCCTGCTGGGTCGTTGGCACGAGGACGCCACCGTGGCTGGGGCCTGGCACGCCGGAGAGCGGGCGGCACCACCCAGATCCTGCCCGGGGTGGCACTGGACCGGAACTACCGTCCCCTCACCGGGCCGGGGACTGCCCTCCACTCCCAGGTGGGGCTCAGGCACTGCAGGTTCCAGAAGGTTCCAGCCAGCTCTGGAATGCTTGGCACGATGCCCTGCTCTGAGCAGGATGATGGCTCGGCACCCTGTCCACATGCAGAGCCGCCCGGGGGCCCACGTCCGGTCCCCTCTCCCGCCCTGGGAGACACCGAAGTCGGGGTACCTGTCCCCGCGAAGACCCCGAGGCCCCAGCTAGCCCGCACTACGGGGCCATGGCAGGAACCTCTCAGGCAGAGACGCATGGCACACGGACAGCTCCTTGGTCTCAACTGGCCGGGGGAAGCCAGGGCCACTTCCTCGGCCCCCAGCCGCCCCACCGCAGGCCTCCCGGGGGGCTGCTCCCAGCTGTTCCCTTCTCAGAGACCAGGCCGGCCTGTGATCGCCGGTCCCAGCGCAGGGGTGGGGCGAGGGCATCGCCAGCAAGCCCGCAGGCCCGGCTGTGCGAGGCCGCAGACCCGCTGGACGGGACAAGAGCAGGAGGGCTGGGCTTTGCCATCAGCCCTGCTAGGTCCGGGGGAAGCAGCGTCAGGGCGGAGGGCCCGGGCGGGGGGCCCGAGGGTCTGGCCCACTGGGCTGTGACCACTGTGGGCCCCGGGCCTGGAAGCTGCCCAGGCTGGGTGCCGGCTACTGCTGTCTGCATGCCCCCGGTCGCCACCGACTCTCACAGCCCTGGCGGGGTCAAAGTGCCAGTGCGGGGCTGGCTTCCCTGCGGCCGGAAGCACGTGGTTGGGATGAGGGACTCACCCCCGGGCCCCTGCCTCTTAGGAACAGACCTGAGAAAATTCTGAAAAACTCCCCCCTCAGCCCGCCCTATTCCCAAAATGGTTAGGACCAGATGCAAGAAAGCCAAAGGCAGCCCCACCCCGGCAACGGGCTCCACCATGAGCGGCCTGTCCCTGGCTGCCTGCCCCCCAGAGGGACCCTGCGGCCCCTGCAGAGGGAAGGGCCGGGCGACGTGGCCGTGAGCGGGCGCAGGGTGTCTCTGACCTGCCGAGCCAGGTAGGCTCTTCTCCGCCCTCAAAAAAACCAAAATACCAAAAAACTAAAAAAAGAAAGGTTAGGCACTTCCCCGGGCGGGCGGCTTCTTGGAGACCGAAGAGCAAAGCCCGGTGAGCCGCGGGACGCCAAGAACGTAACCCGCCCC
>NW_006209806.1:949577-950111 GCF_000334495.1 Tupaia belangeri chinensis | reverse complement strand
TGGCTTCCACTGTCCGCTCTCTCCCTCTTGGCTTCTGTAATGGGCAAGAGCGCGCCGGCGGGGCGGAGGTGCTCGCGGGGCGACGCCCCAGAGCGGCCGGGCCGCCCGCTCAGACCAGGTTGTACTCCTTGAGGTTGAGCTGCAGGATGGTGTCCTTGACGGCCGCGAACACGAAGCGGATGTTCTCCGTGTCGGTGGCGCAGGTGAAGTGCGAGTAGATGATCTTGTCGCTGTCGGGGTTCAGGTCCACGAACATCTTCAGGATGAACTCCCGCGCCGCCTGCGCGTCCCGCTGGGGCCCTGCGGGCGACGAGGCTGAGCCGGGCGCCCCTCCCACGGGCAGCTCTGGGAACAGGCGACTGCCGGCCTCGCCACCCCCCTGCCCTCCAGAGCCCCGGCCCAACAGTACCCACCACGGGGCCCCCACCAGGGCCAGGCCACCACGGTGTCGCGCTCCAGTCCAGTGGGGACACCGCTTCTGCCCGCCGTCCTGCCCCCACCGCGGGCACTGCCCACCTGCCAGGCACCCAAGGG
>NW_006209806.1:949151-949537 GCF_000334495.1 Tupaia belangeri chinensis | reverse complement strand
CGGGCGAGGCCCCCCCACCCCCCCCCCCAGCCGACAGGATGCCCATCCCCAGCTGCAGCCCAGAGCAGAGGCGGGCTTCCTGTGGACCCCGGGGTGCCCAGGCCGCACAAGCAGCAGAGCCAGGAACCGACAGGCACCCACCGCCCGCAGCCTAGGCCTGATGCCTTCCGGCCGGAGACCTCACCGTCGAACTCGGGGAAGTAGTCCACCAGGTGCGAGTGCAGGATCTTGTCCTCCAGCAGGTCCTTCTTGTTCAGGAACAGGATGACGGACGAGTTCTGGAACCAGGGGTAGGTGACGATGGTCCGGAACAGCGCCTTGCTCTCCTCCATGCGGTTCTGCGGCGGCACCCGGGCCGGCAGCGTCAGGCCAGGCCGCCCCGCCCT
>NW_006209806.1:947557-948915 GCF_000334495.1 Tupaia belangeri chinensis | reverse complement strand
CCCACCGCCCGGGCCCCGCCCCTCCACTCAGCCCCGCCCCCCCAGGGTCAGCAGAGGATGGGCACGCTGGGCTGGGCCGTGGGCACGCACACACCTCATTGTCCGACTCCACCAGCACCTGGTCATACTCGCTGAGCGCCACAAGGAACATGATGGATGTCACGTTCTCGAAGCAGTGGATCCACTTCCTCCGCTCTGACCTCTGTCCCCCCACGTCCACCATCCTGGGGCACAGGGCGAGGGCCTTAGCACCCCAGCAGGCTGGGCGACGCCAGGGGACAGGAGGGCCCACACGTGTCAGGTAGAGGCCCGCCTCTGTCAGGACTGAGGGTCCCCTCCACAGCTTAGGGGCCACCAGGAAAGGAGTCCACCCTCTAGTCACCGTATGGGTCATAGCCAGGCCCAGAGGATGGGAGCGGGCATCAGCTGCACCAGGTGCAGTGAGGCCAGAGCTGTGGGTGGCACGTGAGGGACACGAGGTGGCGCTGTCCAGGCCCTTCCTGGGAGCCCCGCCCGACCCCGGACTGCATAAGCAGGGCAGGGCTCCGCCTGGATGAGGTGGCGTCGCCATGACAGCTGGAAAGGGCCTCCTGGGTGGGCCGCGGCAGGGCCACTGAGGAACTGCAGGGTGGAGGGGCGGACTGTGGAGTCACCCCACTGTGGGACACCCCCTTCCTCTTGCAGGACGAGGGCAGGGAGGCGAGCGTCCCTCACCGCGGGGGGATGCCTGGGCCTACTGGTCCTGGACAGGCAGTGCTCAGATGGCGGCAGGACCCCTGCCCAGGCCACGGGGCAGCTGTCCAGCCAGCACAGGGGGCTCCGAGGGACCAGGGGGCGGTGTCTAGCTAGGCTCGCTCAGGTCTGTGGCCCATGAGGCCTTCCAGCACACCTGTACCCTGGGGGTCAGGGACGGGGCGGGAGCACACAGCACCGGGCCCACGAGGGGCTGTGTGCCGAGCACAGGTGCCGAGGAGGGCCCAGGCAGAGGCACGGAGGCCCTGGCAGCAGAGGAAGGGCGAGGTGACCTGATGGGGACCCCAAGGTGCCTGGCAAGTTCTGGCAAGTTCCAGAGCCCCAGCCCAGGGCATCCAGGGGCCCACGTGCCCCCTCACCTCTCCAGCCTCAGCCCCTGTGAAGTCCAGCCTGTGCCTGGGGAGGGCTCCGGCCGGGGTGCGGGTGCGTACCTGAAGATGATGTTCTCCAGGTCGAAGGGGTACTCGATGATGCCCGTGGTGGGCACACGGACCCGCAGCACGTCTTGCTGTGTGGGCAGGTAGCCCGAGGTGGCGATACGGTCCACGTCTGTCAGATAGCTGCAATACACGGCAGGAGCTCGGCCGGGCTGCGGGGCCAGGTGG
>NW_006209806.1:945880-946805 GCF_000334495.1 Tupaia belangeri chinensis | reverse complement strand
GTGGGGGCCAGGCTGTGGGGGCCAGATGGGGGCTCAGGAAGGGCTGTGGGGGCCAGGCTGCAGGGGCCACGTGGAAACCAGCTCTGAGTTGTGGGCCGCAGAGCTGAGGAGCTAGGGACCTTGGGACGAGGACGCCCAGGTAGAGCCCCCAACCTTGGTGCCAGGTGGGCCAGAGCTGGCTGGCTCCTGGGTCTCGAGGGGCGGATGACCCCAGACAAGGAAAGCTCCCAGGACAGACCCAGCAGGCTCGGCGCTGCCCGGACAGACACAGCCAACAGTGCCGGTTTCCAGGGCGGCTGGGGACGCAAGGGCCACTTTCTCAGGTCAGTTTAAGACCGGGAGAGCCAGGAGCGGCACAGCCCTCACGCACCCGACCGTCGCCACGACTGCCCACGTCACGCCCGCACCGCGTTAGCGCCATCTGCTCGTGACGGTGACGGGCCAGCGCTGGCCAGTCCCCGCCAACCCCGGCCACCGTACTCAGGTCTCTTCCGTTTCCCAGGCCCCACCCAGGAGCCCACAGGACGCCGTCGGGGTGACACCCAGGCCCCCGGGCTGTGACGGGCTCAGATGCCCCTGGCTCCAGTGCCCGGCAGTCTGTGGCCAGTCAGGAGGTTCTTCGGAGGGCACCTGGCCGAGGCCTGCTGGGTGCTGGGGGCCCACAGAGGCCAGAGGCCCTGCCCCGGTCCCCTCCTCGTGTATCTGGGCCGAGCCAGAGAAGGCAGGAGGTGGACCAGCAGGAGGGCCTTCAGGACGGGGCTGCACAGCCTGAGAGCCAGGGGACACAGAGAGCAGAGGGCAGCCCGCACGGCCAGCTGGGCCCCGGGGTCCCAGCCCCACAGCTCCTCCAGCTCACTGCAGGCTGGACCCAGCTCCAGTCCAAGCCGCGACCCTCCACCAGAAGCAGCAGGGACAGCGTCCAGTC
>NW_006209806.1:920288-928744 GCF_000334495.1 Tupaia belangeri chinensis | reverse complement strand
GAGAGGCGCACTCACTACTTGGCGGAGTCCGACAGCTGGTACTCGCGCCTGCGGTCGTAGCACTCCTGGATGCCCGGGTCCTCCCACAGGGTCTTGATGGCGCTGACATACTGGTGCTCGAACGTCGTCACCTTCTCCACGTCCACCTCCCGGATCAGCAGCGCGTTGGCCTGCGGCGGAGCCGAGCTCTCAGCGGGAAAGCCCTGGGACTCGGTGGCAGTGCCCAGCCAGGAGGCCCCTCCCCGGCGCGCACCTTGGCCGCGGGCCTCGCAGTCACAGCGGCACATGAGCACACGCGAGCACGCGGCCCTGCTCAGCGGGATCCAGGCCCACAGGTGCACCCAGCGCCCCTCCGTCCATCAGGCCGCCCGAACCACAGTGGCACGAGGCCCCCCACGGGGTCGGGACCCCTCCTGCCCTACCAGCAGGGGGCCTGAGGCCGACTCGGTCTGCTTTTCCTAAATGTTCTTTGGTTTCCTCACCACAGGGATAGGCAGAGAGGACCCTGACACATGGTCAGTGCAACCCCTTCCCTCCCACCCGCCTGATGGGATCCTGGCCACACGCACCCAGTGTTTCTCAAGCCACCAGGGCCGGGACTCGAACCACGTCAGCCATGGGATCTGGCTCCCTCTACCACTAAGCTACAGGCCGGGCCACCATTTGCTTTCAAAGGTGGGTTGGAGACGAGAGGGTCGGAAACGACCTCCCGAGTGAAGACTCTTCTTTAAAACCAAACAAGGGGCGGTCCCGGGCGGGTGACGGCAATGCTGGCACGCACGCACCGCTGTCCTCCCCGTGGGCCTGGAGGCCGGCACTCCCAGCCCCACGCTGCAGGTGGAGACCGAGTCGCCAAGCGCCTGGACACACGGCAGCCTGCGGGGAGTGTTCGGCTCAGTCCAGCGGCCCCTTCTGGGCTACTCGCCCTCGGGAGCGGGCACTGCGCCATGAGGCTGTCCGACCCTGCGGAACCCCGGGCGGACGGCGGCCTCACCACCCCCGGCCGGCTCGTACTGGCCCCATGGCCAGGAAGACACAGCCACGCTGGCATGTGCGCAGGCGTCTCCGGAGTGGCCAGGGCCCGGCCAGCGCTGGGCTGAGGGGGGAAGTGAGCCCTGGGACCCTCTAGGCCTCCCTCCTGGCCTGGCTCGCCGGGAGCCCTCTTGTTCTCAGCCTGCGCGCTGGCTGGCACGGCACACCTGGGGACCAGAGAGGACGCCCCTCCTGGGGCACACTGGCAGCATGCTTCCCTGATGGCTGGAGCAGGGTCCCGGCTCTGTGCTCCACCGCCCACCCACCAGCCCGGGCCAGTACCCCCACAGACAGGCACGGGCCAGGCCGACCCGGCAGGGCCATGCGCTGTGCTCCCAATGCCCCCGGCTGTCGCCAGGGTGGGAGGGGGCACAGGGCAGGCTGGGCGGGTGGCAAACAAGGCCCAGGGGCCAGAGGCTCAGAGGCCCTGCGCCAGGTGCCCTAGCGGAGCCCAGCTTCGGGGGTCTGACGGTCTGCGATCAGCGGAGAGACGGCAGAACACGGAGCCCGGCCTCGAGGCTCGCGTCAAGGGCCCCGACGTCGTTTTTGGACAGACAGGAGGCTGGCACTGCACCGCCACGGCAGCCCGAGCCGGGCCAGGGCGCTCACCTTGTTCTGCTCGTACTTGTAGAGGATCTTGAGCGTCTCCATGGCCTTGACCATGGCCTGCATGGCCGTGAAGATGTTCTGGTACACCAGCTTGGTGAAGCCCCGCTTGTCCTCCTCCGAGTAGCCGGCGCCGTGGATGATCCGCATCTGCTTGATGAAGGTGCTCTTGCCACTCTCGCCCGTGCCTGTGGGACGGGGAGCGTGAGCCGGGCCTGCGCTCCCCAGCCCCCAAACAGGAAGGAAGCCGACTGGGTAGATCAGATGATGGGAGTTCACGAAAATTCTCTTCTGATTCTCCTTGTGCTGACGGAAGTACAGAGCAAGGTAACCAGTGAGACAAGGATGTGGGAGGACGTACTAGAGTCTGAAAGAAGAGGTGACATGTGAAATAATTGTCTCGAGGGAAGGGGACTGAATGAAATGGGGAAGGACTAGGGCCGAGCAGCACTCCAGACCATGGAGGTCTTCGTAGTCATGGATTTTTGGAGAGGCCCGTCAGCACTTTAGAACTTTCAGTTCCCTGCATTCTATCTAGGTTGTTTTGTTTTGCTTTGTTTCTGTTGGTCCGGCTGGATCCGTCTCCACGTTCCTGTTGATTTTACAGAAATGTCTTGTGGCCTAGGTCACCTGTGGCCTAGGGTGACCCGTTCATATTAGAAGTAAAGAGCTGGCTTAATTCACATAGGCGAATAAAGACACCATCGGCAGAGAGAATCGCCCTGCTGGTGCTGAGTAGGCTAAATGGAGAAAGACCTCCAACCAGACATTCGTGACCAAGTTTCAGAACACCAGGAGAGAAGAAGCGATCTTACAAGCTTCGAACACACACTCAGCCCCCAGCTACGCCCAGCTCACACTCAGCCCCCAGCTCACGCTCAGCCCCCACTCAGTCCCCAGCTCACGCTCAGCCCCCAGCTCACGCCCAGCTCAGACCCCCTGCTCAGCGCCCTGCGGGCTACAGTGCACACGGGCCCGGAGGAGGACGAACCCTGAAAAGCACCTGCTGAGGGTGCAGAGACCGCCCTGCGACCCTCGGCCAGCACCGAGCGGCTCCCCACGGAGCCCCACCCAGCCCCACCCCAGCTGTCTTGCCAGTCACGGCCTCGTGAGGAATCTGGCCGGGGGTCCGGCGGTGCAGCCAAGGCTGAGGGGCCTCGGCAGAACAGAGCCCGCACCCCGGTGTGGCCATCACGACGGCCCGAAGTCACCTTTCCCGCCGGCCAGCCTGTAACTCCCCGGGCCAGACCACCGGCACGACCGCCTGAGGGAGCAGCAGCCCCGATGCCGGAAGGCGCCAGCTCACCCCACAGAGCCTGCGTGTCCCGGTGGCCCCCTCCCCCTGCACCCAACCCAGCTGGCCCGACACCCCCTTGGCTCTCCCCTCCGTCGTGCGCTGCGGCTGGGTCAGCCAGGACTGCCCAGGGTGCCGCAGTGGCCCTGGCATGTCCCCGTTCCTCCGAAGCATGGGGGGGACAGAGCAGGAAAGCCGGGGGGCCTCGCTGGTACCCCCTGGCCCCAGTCCCCCGCCACCTACAGCATCCAGCTCCACCCCGCTCGGCTGGGCCAGTGGAGGCCAGGAGGCCTGAAAGGGAGGCCGGGAAAGCCGCGGGGACAGGGCCCACACGGCCTGCGGTGTGAGCAGGCTGGCCCCGGCTGCTCCCGAGGCTAGGGCACCAAAGGCCCCCTCCCTCCGCTCCCCCTGGACCAGCCACCCTGGGGGTCAGCCCGTGGCTGGACAGTGAGGAGGCAGGCAGTGGAAGGCCACGGGTGTGCGTGTGATTTCAACGACCCAGCACTTAGTGTGGGGACAGAGGAGGTGACGCCCTCCCACAGCCGAGAGCGACAGTCCTAAGGGCTGCGGCTCTGTCCGGCTCCACGACCACCTCCCACCCCTTGCCCTCCTCCTCCTGGAGACCCGGGTCTCCTGCGGCTGCTCCTGCTTCGTGGGGGGAACTGAGGCCCAGAGAGGCTCCCAGAGCACTAACTGCCAGGTCTGAGCAGAGGAGTCTCCACCGCCACACCCGGGACACCTGTCTGTCCGAGTCCAGTCCTCCCCTGTGCAGGGACACGCTGAGGCAGGAAAGGCCGGGAGACACCGGCCAGCAGGGCACCAGGAAGCCCGGAACTCGCCGCCCCAAGTCGACGGGACAGCCACGGGCTTGGTGACAGGGTCTCACCTCCGTGTGGGTGGCAGTCTGTGAGGGGCCCCTGGTGCACACGCTGTCACCCACCTCGCGGTGCCTAGTTCCCTGCAGACAGACCTGCAGCCGCAACGCTGCCCCTGTCACCCCTCCTTGTCCCTGTCCCCACACCCGCCTCTCACGGCAGCCCTGAGGGTGCGGGCAGGGCACTGGTGTGAGCCCGGCCCTGGCCAGTCCCACCTCCAAGCAGCCGTGTGAGGCTCCAGTCCCAGGCCCGGGGCTTGAGAAACACGCGGAGCTGAGGGAGGGAGCGGAGAAGGGCCTGCGGCTGGCCCCCGTGTCGGCCCCCGGGGGGCCCCCCCCCCCCCCCTGCCGCTCCGTGGGTGCACGTGCCCTCTGTAAGACTAAACAGCCAGCCTGCCCGTCCTTCCGCGTCTGTTCCCTGCCGGGGACGCGGCCGGGAGACTGGGCCAGGCAGCCAGCAGGTCCCAGCGCAGGGGAGACCCGGGGGGAGCCGCAGGGCCCCAAGGACAGAACCGCGCCCTGCGTCCCTGAGCAGCTGAGACACCCCATCCAGCACCAAGGCCAGGACCCCTGCTCTGCAGTTGGCCCCAGCACCCCACCCGCGTCTGCTGTTCTCAGCACCCCGGTTGGGAGCCCCATGAGACGCGGATTAGCCTACGGGCTGGGAAATGGGTGTTGCTGGGGACCCCAAGTGTGGCCAGGTCCCCAGTACCGTCCCCTGCAGGCAGTGGACAAGGGACAGTGGCACGTGAGCCCCCGCCCCGACGCCTGTCTAGCTCTGCCCGCGCTGCCTGGCTCCACGTCCCGGTCCTCACAGACACTCCAGACAGGAAAGTGAGACTGCCGTGGCCACCGGGGCAGCGGGGTTCCCCGAGAGCAGACCCTCCCCAGCAGGACGGAGCATGAGGGGCCCGGCCCGCCCTGCCCGGGAGCGGAGGGGCGAGGCCATGCCAGGGCGCTTCCTGCTCCTGGCGGAGTCTGCAGCGGGCCGGCTCCGCACCTCCCAGCTCTGGGCGGCTCGCCCAGCCCTTCCCGTGGGGCCGCCACGCCCCAGGCCCCATCCCGGTCTCCGGAACTAACCGCCCGCTTTATTTAGAAAGCCAGGGTGCTCGGCAGGCCTCCGGGAACAGGCACCCCTGGGAAGGGAAGTCGGGGCTACTCGGTCATAAGCCTGCCCAGGACAAGGGGCCTCCTGGGGGGTACCTGGTGACAGACGTGGCAGCCCAGGGCGGGCTGGCGAGGCCCCTGGGGGGCGCCTAGCTGACCCACAGCCCCTGTGCTCGGGGCCCACAGCTGCAGCTCTCATGCCGCGGCGACTGCCTGGTGCGGAGGTTGGGCATCAAAGGCACCAGGCACTGCCCCCCAGGTCCCCAGGCCCCCCCTTCCATGGGAGACATGCCCGAGGACGGGCCTGGAACCGCACACCTAAACAGACACGTACGGAGTGTTAGATGCACACGCACACGCACACAGAACCCGCCCAGACCGCTCTGCTCTGCGGCCAGGTGGACTTGCGGTTAAGGGAGCCGCATCCCACAGGGCCGGCCACGGGCTGGACCCCAACTCCCGCGGCTTGGAAACACCAGCTGCACGTGCACGCGAGCCCAGATCCCAGCGGGACGCAGAGGGAGGGCAGCGGTGGTGTGCCTACACCCCACGGGGAGGGCAGCGGTGGTGTGCCTACGCCCCACGGGGAGGGCAGCGGTGGTGTGCCTACGCCCCACGGGGAGGGCAGCGGTGGTGTGCCTACGCCCCACGGGGAGGGCAGCGGTGGTGTGCCTACGCCCCACGGGGAGGGCAGCGGTGGTGTGCCTACGCCCCACGGGGAGGGCAGCGGTGGTGTGCCTACGCCCCACGGGGAGGGCAGCGGTGGTGTGCCTACGCCCCACGGGGAGGGCAGCGGTGGTGTGCCTACGCCCCACGGGGAGGGCAGCGGTGGTGTGCCTACGCCCCACGGGGAGGGCAGCGGTGGTGTGCCTACGCCCCACGGGGAGGGCAGCGGTGGTGTGCCTACGCCCCACGGGGAGGGCAGCGGTGGTGTGCCTACGCCCCACGGGGAGGGCAGCGGTGGTGTGCCTACGCCCCACGGGGAGGGCAGCGGTGGTGTGCCTACGCCCCACGGGGAGGGCAGCGGTGGTGTGCCTACGCCCCACGGGGAGGGCAGCGGTGGTGTGCCTACGCCCCACGGGGAGGGCAGCGGTGGTGTGCCTACGCCCCACGGGGAGGGCAGCGGTGGTGTGCCTACGCCCCACGGGGAGGGCAGCGGTGGTGTGCCTACGCCCCACGGGGAGGGCAGCGGTGGTGTGCCTACGCCCCACGGGGAGGGCAGCGGTGGTGTGCCTACGCCCCACGGGGAGGGCAGCGGTGGTGTGCCTACGCCCCACGGGGAGGGCAGCGGTGGTGTGCCTACGCCCCACGGGGAGGGCAGCGGTGGTGTGCCTACGCCCCACGGGGAGGGCAGCGGTGGTGTGCCTACGCCCCACGGGGAGGGCAGCGGTGGTGTGCCTACGCCCCACGGGGAGGGCAGCGGTGGTGTGCCTACGCCCCACGGGGAGGGCAGCGGTGGTGTGCCTACGCCCCACGGGGAGGGCAGCGGTGGTGTGCCTACGCCCCACGGGGAGGGCAGCGGTGGTGTGCCTACGCCCCACGGGGAGGGCAGCGGTGGTGTGCCTACGCCCCACGGGGAGGGCAGCGGTGGTGTGCCTACGCCCCACGGGGAGGGCAGCGGTGGTGTGCCTACGCCCCACGGGGAGGGCAGCGGTGGTGTGCCTACGCCCCACGGGGAGGGCAGCGGTGGTGTGCCTACGCCCCACGGGGAGGGCAGCGGTGGTGTGCCTACGCCCCACGGGGAGGGCAGCGGTGGTGTGCCTACGCCCCACGGGGAGGGCAGCGGTGGTGTGCCTACGCCCCACGGGGAGGGCAGCGGTGGTGTGCCTACGCCCCACGGGGAGGGCAGCGGTGGTGTGCCTACGCCCCACGGGGAGGGCAGCGGTGGTGTGCCTACGCCCCACGGGGAGGGCAGCGGTGGTGTGCCTACGCCCCACGGGGAGGGCAGCGGTGGTGTGCCTACGCCCCACGGGGAGGGCAGCGGTGGTGTGCCTACGCCCCACGGGGAGGGCAGCGGTGGTGTGCCTACGCCCCACGGGGAGGGCAGCGGTGGTGTGCCTACGCCCCACGGGGAGGGCAGCGGTGGTGTGCCTACGCCCCACGGGGAGGGCAGCGGTGGTGTGCCTACGCCCCACGGGGAGGGCAGCGGTGGTGTGCCTACGCCCCACGGGGAGGGCAGCGGTGGTGTGCCTACGCCCCACGGGGAGGGCAGCGGTGGTGTGCCTACGCCCCACGGGGAGGGCAGCGGTGGTGTGCCTACGCCCCACGGGGAGGGCAGCGGTGGTGTGCCTACGCCCCACGGGGAGGGCAGCGGTGGTGTGCCTACGCCCCACGGGGAGGGCAGCGGTGGTGTGCCTACGCCCCACGGGGAGGGCAGCGGTGGTGTGCCTACGCCCCACGGGGAGGGCACGGGGAGGGCGGCGGTGGTGTCCCCGCGCCCCACGGGGAGGGCAGCGGTGGTGTGCCTACGCCCCACGGGGAGGGCAGCGGTGGTGTGCCTACGCCCCATGGGGAGGGCAGCGGTGGTGTGCCTACGCCCCACGGGGAGGGCAGCGGTGGTGTGCCTACGCCCCATGGGGAGGGCAGCGGTGGTGTGCCTACGCCCCACGGGGAGGGCAGCGGTGGTGTGCCTACGCCCCACGGGCGGCTCTCCCTCCCCGCAGAGCAGGTGCCCTCGGGCGGATGACGGACAGTAAGAGCCCCTGTGCTCTGGGACACTGGGGAGGGCCTCTGAGCACCCAGTGCTGTCCGCCAGCTCTGGCGTCGCCCGCCGTGGCAGAACCTGCAGACATTCCCGACTGTCACAGGGGGTGGTCGCGGCCAGAGATGCCACTCAGCGCCTGCAGTGCCCAGGGCGCCATCCGGTGTCCAGGGCGAGGGGCCCTGCCCTTCCTAACAGACGCCTGCGCCAGGGCTGGGAGACACGTGTGCACAGGAGCAGCTGAGGCAGCGCCCAGCCCTGGGGCCTCCGTGGGACACCCCTACTAGGGGCATAAAGACCCCACCGGGCTGACGGGCCTCACAGGCCACAGGCAGCCCGGGAGACAGTGGGCCCAGTGAACAACACGACCGAGAGGGCAGAGCCTGTTCAAAAACGAGCCCTTCCTGGAACGCAGGCATCGAGCGGCACGGCAGGGCCCAGCGTCCCCGATCCGGCCGCGCCAGGATGCCACGGCAGCCAGGGGTCAGAGCGGGCCCGGCCTGGCACCTGGCTCTCTCCAGGGCAACGTCATGAGGAGGCTGGAGTCCCTGCTCCCAGGCAGGGAGGGGACGTGGAAGGCAGAGAGGATCAGCACGGGGGCCAGCACAGGTGACCCAGACACGCGTCCCGCTGCAGCGCCAAGCCAGAGCCCAGCACAGCCTCCAACTGCTCCCTGCAGGACGGGACAGCCGAGGCACAGGCCCGGGCTCAGACCAGGGCGGAGGAAGCAGTCCCAGCGGCACAGGATGGGGACAGACACAGGCCCGGGCTCGGACCAGGCCGGGGGGAGCAGTCCCAGCGGCACAGGACGGGGACAGACACAGGCCCAGGCTCTGACCAGG
>NW_006209806.1:919115-919976 GCF_000334495.1 Tupaia belangeri chinensis | reverse complement strand
GGAAAGCCGCCCCGGCGGCACAGGACAGAGACAGCCACAGGCCCGGGCTCCGACCAGGATGGAGAAGCAGTCCCAGCGGCAGGTGGGGGGGCAGAGGGGCCCCCCCACTCCATCCTGCAGGAGGTCCCCGGTCTGGGACACGGGGCTGCTCCCGTTCCCTAAGGGGTCCCAGCCCCTGGGTGACGCCCTCAGCGCCTACACCCCCTTGGGTCCTGCAGGCCCTCCCCCTGGGTCTGCACACTCCCACCCCCCTCCTCTGCACCCTGCCATGCCCGGAGACCTCCGAAGGAGGCCTTGCCAGGCCGAGCCCCGCTCACGGGCTGAGGAGGGGCGGACTGGTGACAGGGCAGGGGAGCGGCAGGCGCGCAGGCAGGGAGTCCGGCCCCTCAGTCCCCGGCGCAGGTGTGGAAGGTGTACTTCCTCCCTCCTGGTACTGTGCACGGGGCACAGCAGACGGGCCGCAGGGACAGGGCCACCAGGCAAGGGCACCCAGCACTACCCTCATGATGCCCCACTGCACCCCAGAAGCCTACACCCACCGCAGACCCGGCCAGGACCCCGCGGCCCCCACGGGGCCACAGCTCAGGCCACTGCCAGCTCCCTGCCAGTTTTCTGGCTGAGGGGTGCTCGCCTGTCCTGGAAAGGGGCCTCCTTTCCGAGCCTGGAGGTAAACTGCAGTCATGGAGAGAAGAAACGGGGAGCCCCTTGCCCGGGGCCTAGAAGGCACGACTGCCCCTCCCCAGAGCTGACCTGTAGCTGCCCAGGGCCTGGAGGGTCGCTCAGAGTGGTCCCCACTCCCGCCATGACCCCGCCCCGCCAGCCACCATCAGCCTCACCAGCCCCTCCAGGACAGCCCTTACT
>NW_006209806.1:917287-918891 GCF_000334495.1 Tupaia belangeri chinensis | reverse complement strand
CAGGAGCGGGACAGACACAGGCCCGGGCTCGGACCAGGCCGGGGGAAGCAGTCCCAGCGGCACAGGATGGGGACAGACACGGCCCGGGCTCAGACCAGGACGGAGGAAGCAGTCCCAGCGGCACAGGATGGGGACAGACACGGCCCGGGCTCAGACCAGGACGGAGGAAGCAGTCCCAGCGGCACAGGATGGGGACAGACACGGCCCGGGCTCAGACCAGGACGGAGGAAGCAGTCCCAGCGGCACAGGATGGGGACAGACACGGCCCGGGCTCAGACCAGGACGGAGGAAGCAGTCCCAGCGGCACAGGATGGGGACAGACACGGCCCGGGCTCAGACCAGGACGGAGGAAGCAGTCCCAGCGGCACAGGATGGGGACAGACACAGGCCCAGGCTCGGACCAGGCCGGGGGAAGCAGTCCCAGCGGCACAGGACAGAGACAGCCACAGGCCCGGGCTCCGACCAGGATGGAGAAGCAGTCCCAGCGGCAGGTGGGGGGGCAGAGGGGCTCCCCCACTCCATCCTGCAGGAGGTCCCCGGTCTGGGACACGGGGCTGCTCCCGTTCCCTAAGGGGTCCCAGCCCCTGGGTGACGCCCTCAGCGCCTACACCCCCTTGGGTCCTGCAGGCCCTCCCCCTGGGTCTGCACACTCCCACCCCCCTCCTCTGCACCCTGCCATGCCCGGAGACCTCCGAAGGAGGCCTTGCCAGGCCGAGCCCCGCTCACGGGCTGAGGAGGGGCGGACTGGTGACAGGGCAGGGGAGCGGCAGGCGCGCAGGCAGGGAGTCCGGCCCCTCAGTCCCCGGCGCAGGTGTGGAAGGTGTACTTCCTCCCTCCTGGTACTGTGCACGGGGCACAGCAGACGGGCCGCAGGGACAGGGCCACCAGGCAAGGGCACCCAGCACTACCCTCATGATGCCCCACTGCACCCCAGAAGCCTACACCCACCGCAGACCCGGCCAGGACCCCGCGGCCCCCACGGGGCCACAGCTCAGGCCACTGCCAGCTCCCTGCCAGTTTTCTGGCTGAGGGGTGCTCGCCTGTCCTGGAAAGGGGCCTCCTTTCCGAGCCTGGAGGTAAACTGCAGTCATGGAGAGAAGAAACGGGGAGCCCCTTGCCCGGGGCCTAGAAGGCACGACTGCCCCTCCCCAGAGCTGACCTGTAGCTGCCCAGGGCCTGGAGGGTCGCTCAGAGTGGTCCCCACTCCCGCCATGACCCCGCCCCGCCAGCCCCCCCCGGCCCCCCCCCCCCCACCCCCCATCAGCCTCACCAGCCCCTCCAGGACAGCCCTTCCTGGCCCCAGGGCCCGCCCAGGGGTAACCCCAGCCGAGGCAGGCAGGGCCAGCCAGGGCTGTTTTGTACACCAGCACCCCCCCCCCGCGTCCTTGTTTGGGGTGCCAACACTGCCGACAGCTGAGCCTGCGGGCTCCTGCACCAGGTGTGGCAGGGCACAGCTCAGGGAGGAGCCCGAGCCGGGCTGCCCCACGGGCTGCCGGTGGGGGGTGGAGGCTGAGGGTGGCCCCCGGTACCCCTGCGATGCACCTGCTGAGGACACTACAGGGGAGGAAAGCCCCTTGTCCCCAGGGGCTGATGCCTTCGGAAGA
>NW_006209806.1:915584-917268 GCF_000334495.1 Tupaia belangeri chinensis | reverse complement strand
CACAGGCTCAGAGAGAACGGCTGTGGGACACAGGACGTCAGGGGACAGGCCCACACACTGGGACCTGAGCTCACCCAGCGGGACACTGAGTGTGAGGTGGGTGTGTCATCTGCCTCACAGCCCAAGGTCCTGGGAACGCATGGGGGTGCTCGGGGTTGGGTCAGAGGGCCAGTCCGGGGGTCGGGGGGAGGCTCCTTCCCAAGAGGCCTGAGCTGGCCAGATGGCACAGGGCCCACCCGGCTCCCAGCAGGGCTGACCACGAGGGTCCAGGCCCACCTGGCTCCCAGCAGGGCTGACCAGCAGAGCTGACCACGAGGGTCCAGGCCCACCAGGACACACAGTAGGGCTGACCATGAGGGTCCAGGCCCACCAGGACACATAGTAGGGCTGACCACAAGGGTCCAGGCCCACCAGGACACACAGTAGGGCTGACCATGAGGGTCCAGGCCCACCAGGACACATAGTAGGGCTGACCACAAGGGTCCAGGCCCACCAGGACACACAGTAGGGCTGACCATGAGGGTCCAGGCCCACCAGGACACATAGTAGGGCTGACCACAAGGGTCCAGGCCCACCAGGACACACAGTAGGACTGACCACGAGGGTCCAGGCCACCAGGACACACAGTAGGACTGACCACGAGGGTCCAGGCCCACCCAGCTCCCAGCAGAGCTGACCACGAGGGTCCAGGCGCACCAGGACACACAGTAGGACTGACCATGAGGGTCCGGGCCCACCAATACACATAGCAGGGCTGACTGTGAGGGTCCAGGCCCACCAGGACACGTAAGACTGAGCACAAACCCAGGCCACAGGGCTTCCAGCAGAGTGACCACAGAGGGTCCTGAGCCCACTCAGAACACAGAGGACTGAGCCTATCCAGACTCCCGGCTGGATGACCACAGAGGGTCCAGTGCCCACCTGGGCTCCTGGCAGGGTGACCACAGAGGGTCCAGCGCTCACCCATGCCCCCAGCAGGGTGAGCACAGAAGGTCCAGTGCCCACCTGGGATCCCAGCAGGGTGACCACAGAGGACCCAGTGCCCACCTGGGCTCCTAGCAGGGTGACCATGCAGCGTCTGGGGTCCACTTGGGCTTCTGGCAGGGTCACCATGCAGGGTGACCACGCAGGGTCCTGGGAGTGACCACACAAGGTCCAGAGCACACCCAGGCTCCTGGCAGGGTGATCATGCAAGGCCCATAGCCCAAGCCATCAGGGCAAGGTGATCATGCGTCCAGAGCCCACCCAGGCCCGGGGCAGAGTGACCAGCAAGGTCCAGCGCCCACCGGGCCCGTGGCACCGTGACCATGCAGGGTCCGAGACCCACCCAGGCCCAGAGCAGGGTGACCAGCAAGGTCCAGCGCCCACCCAGGCCCCTGACACGGTGACCCATGCAGGGTCCAGAGCCCACCCAGGCCCGGGGCAGGGTGACCAGCAAGGTCCAGCGCCCACCGGGCCCCTGGCACCGTGACCATGCAGGGTGCGCTCGGTACGGGGGCCCACGCAAGGTCCACGCAGGGTAGCCACGCAGGCTCCGGCCGCCCAGCGGGCTCGGGCGGGGTGTCCAGGCCGGGCGCCGCCGGCGGCCACCCAGCCGGCCCGGCCCACTCACCCAGCAGCAGCAGTTTGAGCTCACGCCGGGCGTCGCGCTTGTCCCGCCGCCGCTGCTTCTCGGTCTCCGCGT
>NW_006209806.1:892418-898931 GCF_000334495.1 Tupaia belangeri chinensis | reverse complement strand
TTCGGCTCCGCTCGTGTCCATTCGGCCGGGCCTGGAGGGAGAGGCGCGCACCAGGCCGCTGACCGCGAGGCTCCTAGACATCAGCCCTCGCTGTCGGCCGGTGCGCGTCGAAGCGCCCTGGCAACGCCTGCCTGGAAACGGACCTGCCGCGCGTCCCCCCTGGAACGAGCGGGCGTTACTGCAGCGCCTGCAGCGTGCTGGCCCGCGCGCGGGCAAATAGGGCGCCTGCTATGTATCACTCGGCCCTAGCATTAAAGCGCCTGCTGTCCACCAGGTGTGACCAGCCGTCAGCGCCAGGCCTCTGTTTACGAGGGTCGGTGCAACGCGTCTGCATCGCATCGCAGGCCGCGGAAGGCCGGGGTGCCTGCTCTGCACCAGCAGGGACTTGGGCATTGACACGCTCCTGCTGTATTCCGGGCCAGGAGCCCGCACTACCGTCACCTCCTTGGGGACAGCCGCCCTGACTCCCTAGACCAAGTCAGGCACCTGGGCACGACTTGGAATTACACGTCCTTTCTGGGCTCTGTCTGTGGACTCGGTTTCCCCAATAGACAGCAAGCTATGGATGGAGCCAGGCCAGTCAGAGAGAGAGGTTCCTGGGGCCACACCACAGCCCAGCCCCTCCACTCTCGGCACCGTGGGCATGCACGTGCACACACCAGGTGTGAGCCCCACCGCAGACTCAGACAGACCACACTGTCGGCCATGTGGGATCCAGCCGCCTCAACCTCCACGCCACCTGCTAGCCCTGTACACGGAGTAATGTTTTAAAACATTTATTTACCTGTTTATTTTTGTGATTTTTCGAGCCACTGAGTTCAGGACTCGAACCCTGGTGAGTCATGTGGGAATCCAGTATCTCAACCACCACGCCACCTGCTGGCCCCTTAATTTTCTTTTTTAATCAAAAGAAAGTCTTCTGGGACCTAAAAATTCTATGACACTCGCATCTCAGGGTCTAAGCATGAGGTTTCCCTGAGGCGTAGCCACGCCCCTTCATTTCCAGGGTGACTGCGCCCCCCTCCTTGCTGCAAGGGCAAGGCTTAGCGGCCATGGCTGAAATGCTCAGCGCCTGGTACCTTCCAGAAAGAGACCTAGGAGAAGCTGAGACACACAGCAGGTGCGCAGTCCATGTGTCCTGAGCCATGGGGAAGGAACACCAGCGCGTGGGGTAGGGGCCAGCAGGTGGCGTCATGGCTACGTCACTGGATCCCCACATAGTCGACCGCGCTTCGAGTCCCGGACCTGCGGCTTAAACTCACGCTGTGCGCGTGTGCATGCACAGGATCGCGGGAGGAGAGTGGAGGAGAAGGGATTGCGGTGTGGCCATCTCCGGGGGAGGGGGGTGTAGTTTCTCAGTTTTCTGTCTCTCTGGTGAGCACATGGGCCCTATAGCAAAAATCTCCCTCTTAAAAAAATATTTTATATAAAAAAAAAAGAAAGAGCCTGGGGTCCTCTCGGATTCGGAAACCCACCCTACAGAGGGGGAGACTAAGCCACCACTGCACAGGGCTTCATGTGCTGACACCTCCCCGCCCCACCCCCAGATCCTGGGGCGTCGTCACCCACCCTCAGAGCTGCTCCCTGCCACACTGTTCTCCCATCTCGAGATAAGGGGGTCGGGTCGGCCAAAGTCTCCATTTATTACCGATGGGCGTGTGCAATTAGGCCCTTGGATCCACCACGTCTGGGCCTCAGCAGCTGGGCTGGACAGAGCCGGGACAGGGGCTCCTGGGCCACCCCGGGAGATGGAAGCTCCAGGTGCTCACAAAACCTACTCCGGGGGAAGACTGGGCTGGGCGTGTCCCTGCACCCTGGCTCGGAGCACCCCTCTGTCAGGGCGGCGGCCCTGCCCACCCAGCCACCCGCCACACCCTCCACCTCGTGGCCTGGCCGACCCCCTGCATGGCTTTCCCGTGGTCTGGAGTGACCTGTGCTCTCCCCCTCCCTGATGGCCTGATTATCTCGCCCGCCGTGTAGGGCTAGATTGAAATGCTGCTCTTGAAAAAAGTTTTTTTTTTTTTTTTTTAATTTGCTGGAGGGTTTATGTGCTCACAAGAGAGTGAGAGAGAGAGAAAGAGAGAGAGAGAGAGCGAGGGCAAACACCACAGGGGATGACCAGAACCCCTTCTCCTCCATCCTCCTCTCAGGATTCAGGGCACGCACACACAAATACCCACGTGTGTGTCAAGCCTCCAGGTCCAGGGCTCAAACTGGGCAGGCTGCCGTGTGGGCTCCAGCTGCCTTCACCTCCACGCCGCCTGGTCGGCCCCAAGATCTCTCTGTTTTAAGGTTATTGATTTCTTTGTTTTGGGGACCAGCAGACGGCATAGCAGTTAGGTTGCTGGACTCGCACATGGCCAACCGCAGTTCGAGTCCTGGACGAGGGGTCTGAAAATCCACCAGGTGTGTGTGCATGCGTGCCCACGGTCCCTGGAGGAGGAGGGATTGCAGCGTGGCCATCATCCCCGAGGGTGATTTCTCACTGTCCCTCTCACTGTCTCTCTCTCCGGCAAGCACATGCACCCTCAGGCTAAAACCTCTACAAAAAGTATTTCTTCCATGAGTGAGACAGAGACACACAGAGAGACAGCACGCTCACTAGGGCCCTGACGCCCGGACCCACTCCAAGCCTCAGCCAGCCGCAGCCCAAGGCAGACGCGTACCCGGTGTACTCAGTGAGGTTTCCGGACGCGAACCTAGACCCCTCCAGGGTGAGCCACAAGCCCTTCTCCATTCTCCGCTCAGGATTTGGGGCGCCCACACGCACACGTGTCTTCAAGATCCAGGGCCCGAACTGGGCAGGCTGCCGAGTGGGTTCCAGCTGCCTTCACCTCCACGCCGCCTGGCTGGCCCAAGGCCTCTCTGTTTCAGGTTTCTTAATCTATTTCCGCCGGGGACCAGTGGATGGCATAGCAGTTAGCGCGCTGATCCCACGTGGCCAACCGTGGTTCGAGTCCTGGATCCAGGGACGCGGGCGTGCATGCTAGGATCCCGGGAGGAGAACGGAGGCCGAGGGATTGCGGCAGGGCCGTCGCCGGGGTGACCTCACTTTCCTTCTCACTGTGTCTATCCGGCAAGCACACAAGCCTAAGGCAAAACCTCCAGCAGATGGGACAATGGTTACAGAGCTGGACTCCCACGTCGTCGACTGGGGTTTGAGTCCCACACCCGGCGGCTTAAAAGTCAAACCAGGCGCTGTGTGTGCCCAAGATCCCAAGAGAGCGAGGAGAAGGGATTGAGGCATGGCTATCCCTGTGGGGGCGATTTCTTGCTTTCTGTCTCTCTCTCCAGCGAGTGCACGTGTCCTATAGCAAAAAATCTCTCTCTAAAAAAGTATTTCTTCCCTGAGTGTAAGAGACAGAGGGACACCCCAGCGGGGGCCACAGGCACACGCGTGCCCAGCGTTCTCAGGGGGCCTCAGGATTTGAACCCAGAACCTTCCGAGTCAGCCCCTGTGGGGACAGGTGTGGTCTACCTTGCTCACCCCTGCCTGCAGATCCCCGCCTGGCACCCAGCAGGCCCTGGCAAGCACGGGACAGCGCCTGCATGGAGAATCGGCCGCCATCGTCACCTCACCTCTCAGGCGGCTGCTCCCTCGGGCCGGCCGTCTCGGCATGGCCATCTCCGTGTATACCCGGGTCACACCACGGGCCATAGACCTGGGTGCCCCGGCCAGCCCCCGTGCCCAGCGCTGCCCCCGGCCTCTCCCCACCTCCGCCCACTGCCTCCCCGGGCCTCGCCCACCGCGGGGCTCTCGTGCCCAAGGCCCTGTCCGCAGCCCGCGTCCCCTCGGAGCCTGTGTTTGGGACGTCCCCCTGTGGGGCGCTGACCACTGGGCTGGGCGAGGCTGCGGGTCACACGTGAGGACCCAGTTGGGTCCTCTCTGTCTCTCTGTCTCTCTCACACATACAAAAAAAAGACATGAACTTTGAAAAAGTACAGAGTAGGTGCTTCACACACACTGAAATGCGCGGGGGCAGACGCGGGGTGGCGTGCTGGGGCTGCAGGTGCGGCGGCCAGCAGCCCGGGGGCGGCTTGCGCTGCAGCCCAACCCCAGGGAGTTACCCGTGACCCGTCCCGGTGCAGGGACACGGCGGGTGGGCCGAGTGGCCGGCAGGGACAGGAGGCGGGTGTCTCTCATTCTCAACATCCACCCCAAGCCTACGTGTGCCGGGAGGCGGGTCAGGACCCGGAGAGCTGCTGGTGGTGAGACCGGGAGACCGAGGCCCTCGGGAGATGGCCTTGGCCTGGGCCCAACCAGCGGCTGAATGCTGACCCTGGCCTCCCCACGCCAGGGCCCTGGGTGACAAAGTCCTCCCTGCCACGCCTGCAGCCTTGGCCTCCGCACCCAGAGGAGCTGGTTTATGAGGGGCAGGGGCCGAGGGGCCGGGCCGCTTCCTGGCACAGCGGGGCGCCCGAGGCCGGCGGGGCTCTGCAGGTCCCTAAGGACAGTCACCTGGGTCTCAGGGCCGGGGGACATCTGGCATTGGAGGAACCGAGAGGGGTTCCCCCACCCAATGCTGTCTTACACCCCAGCAATGAAGAAGAAATTCACTGGGTGCTGGCAGGTGGCGTGGTGGGTAAGGTGCTGGACTCCCACATGGCTGACCGCAGTTCAAGTCCCAGACCTGGTGGCTTCTCACTGTCCCTCTGTCCCTCTGGTGAGCACATGTGCTCTGTAGCAAATTTAAAAATAATAATGAGGACCAGCAGTTGGCATCTCAAAAAATAATAATAATGATGATGGTAAATATAATTAAATAAATAATTCCTTTTTAAATTAAAAAAAGGTTTTTTGGAGAGGTTTTTGCTATAGGGCACTTGCACTTGCCAGAAAGACAGAGAGAGACAGAGAGACAGAGAGCGAGAAATCACCCCCAGGGGGGATGGCCACGCCACAATCCCTTCTCCTCCATGCTCCTCTCGGGATCTCGGGCACGCACGCACACGCGCCCGGTGTGAGTTTAAGCCTCCAGGTCCAGGACTCGAACCATGGTCAACAACATGGGAGTCCAGCGACATAACCATTACACCAACTGGTCCCCCCAAAAAGATTTTAGAGAGTATTCTGCTAAAGGGCATGTGCACTCGCTAGAGAAACAGAGAGACAGAGATGCAGACGGTGTGGAGTCACCCAGGGGGCGGCCACGCCGAATCTTGTCTCTACTCTCCTTTCGGGATCTTGGGCAGGCATGCACATGCGCCTGGTGTGAGTTTTAAATCGCCAGGTCTGGGATTCGAACCGTGGTCAACTATATGAGCATCCAGTGACGGAACCGTTATGCTAGCTGCTGGTCCTGAAATAATTCTTATTAAAAAAAAAAGAAAAGCTGGCCCACCCGCGAACAGCCGAGATGAGAGACAGAAGCTTCGCCAAGTGCCGGCCAGGCCAGGGGACACCAGGACAGCCCACAGCCAGCGGGCACAGGGGACAGTGCGGCCACTTTGGAGAAAATCATGGCAGATTCTTTTTATTTCTTTTATTTCTTTTAAGTGCCAGAGTGCACGCGCACTTGCCAGAGAGACACAGAAAGACAGGGGGGGGGGTGCAGCCTGCGGTGGGGACGTGGTCACCGCAGTCCCTCCTCCCTCTCTCCCTCCTGTCAGGACTCTGGGTGTGCACACATGGGCTTGGTGTGTCTTGTAAGCCTCCGGGGCTGGGACTCGAACCGCAGCTGGCCACGTGGGGTCCAGGTCCCAAGGACAGGCTTCAGCACCATGCTGTGGAGTTAGCACATGGCCGCCTCTGGGTCCAGGCCTTTCACTCCTGGGCACCCGTCCTGCAAACGGGGACTCCGCCATTCGCCGAGGTGCGCACCCGCCTGGTGTCCCGGTGCTGGCCTCAGCTCCCAGCCCATGCCGCCTCCCCGGGCTGAGCGGCTTTCACGGGGCAGCGGTCCCTCTCTGAGCCACCATGTCTGCATCTCTGCGGTGGAGTGGGGACAGAATGGCCACGTGTCACTAGGCACATGGGAGGGCCTCCACGTCCAGGCGTCAGGGAGATGCCAACCCCAACACCAAGAGAAACCACAGCCCACGGGCCAATAGAGTTGACGAGTCAGACGTGGGCCAGCCGGTGGCATGGTGGCTAACGTGGCAGGGTCCCATGTGGCTGGCTGTGTGGTTCAAGTCCTGGTCTGTCGGCTTGAAAATCACACCAGGCGCGAGTGCGTGCGTGTCCAGAACCCCAGAGGAGAATGGGGAAGAGACCGCAGCCTGGCCAGCCCCTCTAGGGGCGAGCTCTCATTTCTGTGTGCCTCTCCAGCGAGTGCCTCTCTGTTAGAAAATGTAAATATTACAAGTAAATAAATAAGGCCCCCCTCTGGAGCGAGCGTGGCCCTCACACAGCCAGAGGGGCCCCTGCATGCCTGCTGCTCCTCCATCCCTGCCCCTTCCTTGGGAGGGAAACCGAGGCTGGGCAGGGGCTGCGTTCTGGCCCCCACTCTGGACGCGGGACTGCTGGAAGGTGTGGCCCCGAGGCTGGGCCTTCATCCCCCTTATCGGCCGGGG
>NW_006209806.1:883239-892308 GCF_000334495.1 Tupaia belangeri chinensis | reverse complement strand
GGGTGCTTCTGGTCCTCCGGTCCCGGGCAGCTGCAGGAAGGGGGCGCCATTCTCTGACTCTTCTGGAGGAGCGTGGGTGCCCGGAATCCGGCCAGGGTCCCGCCTCCGCAGCCACTGGCCTCTTAGAGAAAGGCCTCACTTGTGACCAGCAGGTGGCGCGACGGTTACGTGGCTGCGGTTCATAGTCAACTGCGGTTCGAGTTCCTGACCTGGGCGTGTGTGCGCGCGCACCCAAGATCCCGAGAAGAGAAGGACTGCCATGTGGCCATCCCCCCCGAGGGGGATTTCTCGTTTTCTGTCTCTCTGTCTCTCCGGCGAACACGTAGCAAAAAATCTCTCAAAAAACAAATATGATGTGTGTGAGTGATGGACGGAAGGACCGACTCACCCAACAGCAGTTTTCAGCTGCGGGGGGCTTTGTCCCCCAACCCCAGGTGACGACTGTCAGCCGCGTCAGGGAACACCTGCGAGTGACAGGGCTTGGGGTGCTCGGGCATGGAGTGGGTGGAGCCAGGGCCGACCGGGTGACCCGCCCTGGACGCCCGGCTTGCTGCCCACCCAGCGGCGCCCGAGCAGGTGTGGAAACCCAGGCGGCGCCTCTCCGAGCCCGAGCCGAGCCCGAGCGCGGGGCGGGCAGTCCCCGCAGCCCCGCGCCTGGGCCCGGCTGAGGTCTTGGCGCAGGGCGGCCCGCGAGGACTTTCTGCAGCAGCGGGGACCTTCTGCAGGGGGCTGCCGCCGTGCGGTCCGCTGGCAGCTGCCGAGCCCTTGGGGGTGGCCTGGGCATCACGGACACGCGTCTTTCATTTCGTCTCACGTCCACTTCCGAGTGTAGAAGTAACAGGGCAAGCGGCCACAGGAGCTCTAGGACAGGGTGGGGTGCGTGTGTGCGGGCCGGGTCCTCCGGAAAAGGCAGAAGGGCCTGCAGCCACTACGCCCCATGGGGGCCTTCTCCCTCCCGGTCCTATGAGTGCACTGCCTCCCCGGCCCCCAGCCAGCTGGTGCGGGGTTCAAGGTGCTGGACTCCCACGCGGCCACCTGCGGTTCCAGACCTGGACCCAGTGGCTTGAACACCCCGACAGGAGATGACTCCCACACGCTCAACCCGCCCGGTGGCTTGCTTTCTCACTTTCCCTTCTCTCTCTGCCTGTTCTTTCTCTAGTCAAATTAAAAAATGGTAATGGGGACCAGCGTATGGCGTAATGGCTACGTCACTGCACTCCCATGTAGTCGATCGCGGTTCAAGTCCCGGACCCGGTGGCTTAAACTCACGCCAGGTGCGGGTGCGTGCGTGTCCAAGATCCCGAGAGGAGAATGGAGGAGAAGGAATTGCTGCGTGGCTGTCCTCCCTGGGGGTGATTTCTCGCTTGCTGTCTCTCTGTCTCTGTCTGTCTGGCGAGCGCACGCGCCCTATAGCGAAAACCTCTCAAAAAAGAAAAAAAAAAAACTCACGCCACCTGCGTGGGCGTGCGTGTCCAAGATCCCGAGAGGAGAATGGAGGAGAAGGAATTGCTGCGTGGCTGTCCTCCCTGGGGGTGATTTCTCGCTTGCTGTCTCTCTGTCTCTGTCTGTCTGGCGAGCGCACGTGCCCTATAGCAAAAGCCTCTCCAACAAAATGAAAAATAAAAAATAAATAGTTTTTTTTCCTACTTGTTATTATTATTGTTATTATCATTGTTTAAATTTGGCCAGTGACAGAGAGAGAGAGAGAGAGACAGGGAAAGCAAGAGAGCAAGCTGCCAGGTCTGGGACTTGAACCACAGTCAGCCATGTGGGAGTCCAGCGCCTTAACCACCACGCCACCTTCTTTAAGTCAGGAGCATGCGCACACGGACCCAAATCCTGGGAGGAGAACGGAGAAGGGATTGTGGCATGGCCATTGCCCCCTTGGGGGGTGATTTCTCAATTTCCTCTCTCCGTCTCTCTCTGGTGAGTACAGGCCCCCTCTGGCCAAAACCTAAAAGCAAAAAAAAAGAGATAAAGGTGGGGGCGAGCAGGTGGCGTGGCGGTTAAGGTGCTGGACTCCCACACCGTTGCCCGCGGTTCGAGTCCCAGAGCTGGTGGCTGGAAACTCACACTAGGTATGTGTGTGTGCGTGCCCGGTATCCCAGGGGGAGAATGGAGGAGGGACTGTGGCACCCCCAGAGTTCTCACTTCCCCCTCACTGTCTCTCTGGCAGACACATGTGCCCTACGGCAAAACCATTTTTAAAAGATGAAAGAAAAAGGAGGTGAACTAGAGTCAGCGGGGCATCCGGGCCCAGGGAGCCAGGCCAGGCCGGGCCCTGCAGGACACGGCCACCGGGCAGAAGGCGCGGAGGCCCAGAGAGGGACAGCCAGTTCCCCAAGCCACACAGCCAGCAGTGGCAGAGGCGGGGCTGGCACTAGGCCCCTGAGAGTCCGAGGGGCCTCTGAGGACAGAGTCGGTGGGTGGCCACGCCTTCCTGCTCCCACAGTCCCCAAGGGGACGCCACGGCAGGCAGCACCTACTCACCAGTTACCGCAGGCCCCGGGGAGTGCTTTTAAGGCCTTATACACTGCAGCGGCCACTCCGGGCCCTGCCCGAGCTCCCAGGGCGGCAGCTGGAGGCTTAGGGGATCCGAAAACAAACCGCTCATTCTCAAGCAAGCCCGGGCTTCCCAAGGACCAGCGGCCTCTCACGTCCCCACCCGCACAGCGGTCACTCGCTGAGTGGTCGCGTACTGGGCACCAGGGAGCCCAGGGCACCACCGGATATGTGCGTGCCCTGGACAGAGCGGGAGCTGCAGTTGGGCCGCGCAGGGCCGGCCACCTCCTCCAGGAGGCTTCTTTGTTTTCCTTTGTTTTGGAGAGGTTTTTGCTATAGGGCGCGTGCGCTCACCAGACAGACAGAGAGAGACAGAGAGACAGAAAGCAGGAAATCACCCCCCAGGGGGATGGCCACACCGCAATCCCTTCTCCTCCATTCTCTTGGGATCTTGGGCACGCACACACACGCGCCCGGCCACCAGGTCCGGGACGCGAACCACAGTCGACTACATGGGGGTCCAGCGACATAGTCATTACTCTAACTGTTGGTCCTTTCTCTTTGTTTTTAAAGCTTTGTTTGTTTGGGACCAGCAGTTGGCGTAATGGCTATGTTGCTGGATTCGACCACGGTTCGAGTCCTGGACCCGGTGGCTTAAACTCACGCCGGCGTGTGTGCGTGCAGACCCAGCATCCCGAGAGGAGAATGGAGGAGAAGGGATTGCAGCGTGGCCATCCCCCCGGGGGGTGATTTTTCCCTTTCTGTCTCTCTGTCTCTCTCTGTCTTTCTGGCGAGCGCACGCGCCCTATAGCAAAAACCTCTCCAAAAAAAGAAATGGTTTGTTACTATTATTTAAATTTACTGTAGCACACACGAGCTCACCAGAGAGAGATACACAGAGAGAGATGGAGAGAGAGAGACAGAGAGAGAAACCGAAAAGGCAAGCTGCCCCATCTGGGCCTCGAACCGTGGCTGACCACTTGGGAGTCCAGCGCCTTAACCATCACTATTTTTTTTAATTAAATTGGGACCAGCAGTTGGCGTAATGGCTATGTCACTGCACTCCCATGTAGCCGACTGCGGTTCAAGTCCCAAGTCCAGTGGCTTAAACTAATGCCGGGAGCATGTGCGTGCATGCCCAAAATCCCGAGAGGAGAATGGAGGAGAAGGGACTGCGACGTGGCCATCCCCCGGGGGTGACTTTTCGCTCTCTTTCTCTGTCTCTGCAGCGAGATCATGTGCCCTATAGCAAAAAAAAAAAAAAAAAAAAAAAAAAAACTCTCAAAAGAGAAATGATAGTCTTTGTCTAAATTCCTGAAATTCTTTACAACTTCACATCTGAACAAAGGAGCCCACTGAGAACACACTGAGCCTGGCCCTGCCGGGAGTATGGCAGAAAGCTGCTGCAGGCTTCATGGGGGAGGTGACACCGAGGCCAGGACTGGAAAGACATGAACAAGTCGGCCAAGTGGAGACCTGCACAGCATCCAAAACAGGCCCGTGCAGAGGCCCTGGGAGAAGGCGAGGAGGACCACGCGGCTGGAGTGGTGAGCGAGTGGGGAGGGAGGGCCTGGTGGGCAGAGCAGGGCCAGGGCCTGAGTCAGGTTCTCATCCCCACACGGGAGGGCTCTCGGCTACTATTCTAGTTTTGTGGTTTTTTTTTTTTTTTTAACATTTATTTATTTATCTATTTGTTGTGACTTTCAAACCACCGGGTCTAGGACCCAGGCTCCGGTCAGCCATGTGGGAATCGAGCACCTTAACCACCATGCCACCTGTTGGCCCTTGGTTACTATTCTTGTCAAAGAATTATTTATTTAATTATCATAATTTTTCTATTTCTTTTCTTTTCTTTTCTTTTTGGAGAGGTTTTCACTACAGGGCGCGTGTGCTCGCCAGACAGAGAGAGAGACAGGGAGACAGAAAGCGAGAAATCACCCCCAGGGGGGATGGCCACGCTGCAATCCCTTCCCCTCCATTCTCCTCTCGGGATCTTGGGCACGCACGCACACGCGCCCGGCGTGAGTTTAAGCCACCGGGTTCGGGACTCGAACTGCGGTCGACTACGTGGGAGTCCAGCGACATAGCCACTACGCCATCTGCTGGCCCCATCGCGTCTCAGTTTTGATCAGAGAGTGCGCACGTGCAAGCTGCCGGGTGGGAGAATCAGACCTCAGCCAGCCACGGGCGTCAGTGTCCTGAGCACGCCACCTGCCGGCCCGTTTACTACTCCGACCGCACCGAGAGGCAGGCTGCATGCACAGGAAGTGCCCCGTGGTCCTGAGGGGACTTCCATTTACCGCGGGCGTGCGCACCCCGAGGCCCCCACAGGGCCTGCACACCTGCAGCCCTTCAGGATCAGGATCCTGCACACACCAGCACCCCCGGGCGCCACCGGGGCTGGGACTCGGCCCCCCGGGCTCACCTGGGAGGGGGCGAGGCCCAGGGGCAGGGTGCCGGCGTGGGCTCAACCCCAGGCCCAGGCAGGGAGCAGGCCAGGGCTGCGCCCAGAGCCCCACGGAGCCCCTGCCAGACCTCGGGGAGGCTGGGCCTCCAGGCGGCCACCTGCTCTGTTCTGAGTAATGGCAGGACACGTGGTCAGGGACCATGACGGGGCGCAGCCGTGCACAGGCCGACGTCCCCGGGCCCGGCCGCCCTGGCCAGTCCCACCATGGACCCTGCTCCCTCTGGGCTGGGCCACCGGCCACCCCCCCCCAGGGCCCTCTGCTGCTCCCCCACGTCCTCCATCAGAGCCCCGAGGGAGCCCCCGAGGGAGCCCCGTGCCAGCACTGCTCTGGCTCCCGCTGCTCCTGGCTGGGGCTCTCAGCGGGGCCCTGCCCGGGACGCGGGGCCATGTCTGGGGTCGCCTCTGGTGAGTGGGTGCCCAGGATGCCCCGCAGAGGCCGATCTGAGCCGGAATGTCCACAGCGCAGGGGCCGGGGCGGGCGCAGGGGCAGCGCTGGGCTGGGGGGCTCTGTGGGCGGCCCACTCGGGGTTCCGGGTTCGTATCCAGAGGCCTCCTGAGTCTCAACTGCTAAGGACCATGTCCTGTCGGGTGCCGTGTGCCTGTGCGTCTGTACCTGCGTGTGCCTTTGTGCGTCTGTGTGTGCCATGAGCATGTGCGTTTGCGTGTGCTGTATGCATCTGTGTGTGCTGTGTGTCTGTGCATGTCTGTGTATGACTGTGTGACTGTGTGTGACTGTGTGACTGTGTGTGACTGTGTGTGCCATGAGCATGTGCGTTTGCGTGTGCTGTATGCATCTGTGTGTGCTGTGTGTCTGTGCATGTCTGTGTATGACTGTGTGACTGTGTGTGACTGTGTGACTGTGTGTGACTGTGTGTGCCATGAGCATGTGCGTTTGCGTGTGCTGTATGCATCTGTGTGTGCTGTGTGTCTGTGCATGTCTGTGTGACTGTGTGCCGTGTGTGTGACTGTGTGTGACTGTGTGTGCCGTGTGTGTGCCGTGTGTGTGACTGTGTGTGACTATGTGTGCCATGTGTGTGACTGTGTGTGTCTGTGTGTGACTATGTGTGCCGTGTGTGTGACTGTGTGTGACTATGTGTGCCATGTGTGTGACTGTGTGTGTCTGTGTGTGACTATGTGTGCCGTGTGTGTGACTGTGTGGGACTATGTGTACCGTGTGTGTGACTGTGTGTGACTGCGTGTGCCGTGTGTGTGACTGTGTGACTGTGTGTGACTGTGTGGGACTATGTGTGTGACTGTGTGTGTGACTGTGTGCCATGTGTGTGTACCGTGTGTGTGACTGTGTGTGACTGTGTGTGCCATGTGTGACTGTGTGTGTGACTGTGTGTGACTGTGTGTGCCGTGTGTGACTGTGTGTGCCGTGTGTGTGACTCTGTGTGACTGTGTGTGACTGTGTGTGCTGTGTGTGTGACTGTGTGCCATGTGTGTGCTGTGTGTGTGTACCGTGTGTGTGACTGTGTGTGACTGTGTGTGCCATGTGTGACTGTGTGTGTGACTGTGTGTGACTGTGTGTGCCGTGTGTGACTGTGTGTGCCGTGTGTGTGACTCTGTGTGACTGTGTGTGACTGTGTGTGCTGTGTGTGTGACTGTGTGCCATGTGTGTGCTGTGTGTGTGTACCGTGTGTGTGACTGTGTGTGACTGTGTGTGCCATGTGTGACTGTGTGTGTGACTGTGTGTGACTGTGTGTGCCGTGTGTGACTGTGTGTGCCGTGTGTGTGACTCTGTGTGACTGTGTGTGACTGTGTGTGCTGTGTGTGTGACTGTGTGCCATGTGTGTGCTGTGTGTGTGTACCGTGTGTGTGACTGTGTGTGACTGTGTGTGCCATGTGTGACTGTGTGTGTGACTGTGTGTGACTGTGTGTGCCGTGTGTGACTGTGTGTGCCGTGTGTGTGACTCTGTGTGACTGTGTGTGACTGTGTGTGCTGTGTGTGTGACTGTGTGCCATGTGTGTGCTGTGTGTGTGTACCGTGTGTGTGACTGTGTGTGACTGTGTGTGCCATGTGTGACTGTGTGTGTGACTGTGTGTGACTGTGTGTGCCGTGTGTGACTGTGTGTGCCGTGTGTGTGACTCTGTGTGACTGTGTGTGACTGTGTGTGCTGTGTGTGTGACTGTGTGCCATGTGTGTGCTGTGTGTGTGTACCGTGTGTGTGACTGTGTGTGACTGTGTGTGCCATGTGTGACTGTGTGTGTGACTGTGTGTGACTGTGTGTGCCGTGTGTGACTGTGTGTGCCGTGTGTGTGACTCTGTGTGACTGTGTGTGACTGTGTGTGCTGTGTGTGTGACTGTGTGCCATGTGTGTGCTGTGTGTGTGTACCGTGTGTGTGACTGTGTGTGCCGTGTGTGACTGTGTGTGCCGTGTGTGACTGTGTGTGCCGTGTGTGACTGTGTGTGCCGTGTGTGACTGTGTGTGCCGTGTGTGACTGTGTGTGCCGTGTGTGACTGTGTGTGCCGTGTGTGACTGTGTGTGCCGTGTGTGACTGTGTGTGCCGTGTGTGACTGTGTGTGCCGTGTGTGACTGTGTGTGCCGTGTGTGACTGTGTGTGCCGTGTGTGACTGTGTGTGCCGTGTGTGACTGTGTGTGCCGTGTGTGACTGTGTGTGCCGTGTGTGACTGTGTGTGCCGTGTGTGACTGTGTGTGCCGTGTGTGACTGTGTGTGCCGTGTGTGACTGTGTGTGCCGTGTGTGACTGTGTGTGCCGTGTGTGACTGTGTGTGCCGTGTGTGACTGTGTGTGCCGTGTGTGTGACTCTGTGTGACTGTGTGTGACTGTGTGTGACTGTGTGCCGTGTGTGTGTTACTGTGTGTGCCATGTGTGTGTCGTGTGTGTGTGACTGTGT
The DNA here is from genome assembly GCF_000334495.1 of Tupaia belangeri chinensis. Taxonomy (NCBI): domain Eukaryota; kingdom Metazoa; phylum Chordata; class Mammalia; order Scandentia; family Tupaiidae; genus Tupaia; species Tupaia belangeri. The sequence goes on along the minus strand of NW_006209806.1, from coordinate 884,481 downwards.
GTCGTTTGTGTGTGACTGTGTCGTTTGTGTGTGCCGTGTGTGTGTGATTGTGTGCTGTGTGTGTGTGACTGTGTGTCGTGTGTGTGTGACTGTGTCGTTTGTGTGTGCCGTGTGTGTGTGATTGTGTGTCGTGTGTGTGTGACTGTGTGTCGTTTGTGTGTGCCGTGTGTGTACGTATCTCTCACTTCTGGAGGAAGTACAGAAACCTTTTTAAAATTGCAGGAGGGACCAGCAGGTGGCGGAGTGGCTATGTCACTGGACTCACACATAGCCGACCGCGGTTCAAGTCCCAGACCTGGCGACTTCAACTCATGCTGGGTGCATGTATGTGCATGACCAAGCTCCCAAGAGGAGATTGGAGAAGGGACTGCGGCGTGGCCATCCCCCCAGGGGGCGAGTTCTCCCTCTGTGTCTCTTTGTCTCTGTCTCTCCAGCAAGTGCACACGCCCTATTGCAAAACTCTATAAAATGGCCCAGGGGTTATGGAGCTGGATCCACACGGCCTACCATAGTTCAAATCCCAGCCCCGGCAGCTTCACAAACAGGCAGGTGCGTGCCACCTCCCAGGTGATGGAGAAAGGGAAGAGCAGGGACCGGCCGTGTCCAGGCCCCGTGGGCGCCCGCGCTCGCTCCCTCTCCCTCCAGCGAGTGCACGCGCCATTCACCAATGGCGTCACAGACAGCCTGGCTCTGGTGGCTGGGCCGGGGCTCACCCTGCAGGGGCCGTCCGCGTCCGGTCTCGCTCCCCTTTTTGCGTCCGGTGTCGCCGCCCCCCCCCCGCAGGTAGAGGCTGTAAGGGGGTGCTCAGTCTCACAGCAGGACACCTGTGCCCACGTGGGGCTGCCGCTGGACAAAGAGGCCTGGCACGGGCTGGGGGTGGGGCCTGGCGTCCTGGGCATCCGAGGAATGCGGCCACGCGGGTACTTCCCAGACAAGGGCAGCCCGGAAATTCCGCGGCCCATGGAGGGGGGGCACCAGACTGCGGGACAGACCCCGACAGGGACACGGAGGAGCTCCTCAGGACCCGGCTTCTCTCCCTCGCTCGTACACACGGGCTCGCCAGAGAGACAGAGACAGGGCAAGCGGCGGCCACCCGCAAACCTTCATTCTCCTCTAGGGATTCTAGGCACATACGCATGCGCCTGGCGTGTCTCAAGCCACTGGGCCCAGGGGTCGAACTGCGGTTGGCCGTGTTGGAGTCCAACGCCTTAACCGCCACGCCACCTGCTGGCCCCCCCCTTT
>NW_006209806.1:882743-883101 GCF_000334495.1 Tupaia belangeri chinensis | reverse complement strand
ATTCTCCTCTCGGGATCTTGGGCACGCACACACACGCGCCCGGCGTGAGTTTAAGCCACCGGGTCCGGGACGCGAACCGCGGTCCACTACGTGGGAGTCCAGCGACATAGCCATTACGCTAACTGCTGGTTCCCTTTTTAAATTTTTTAAAAAAGTGACGTGAGCAGGCGTAGGCACTCACCAGACAGAGACAGACAGGAAGGGGAGGAGCCCTGGGGCGTGGTCACAGCGCGACTCCGCCCCACCACCGCCCTCCGGTCGGGGTCTCGGGCAGACGTGCACACGCACACGCACGCGCACACGCACGCGCACGCCGCCGGTGGGGTTTCTAAGCGCCAGGGCTGGGGCTGCAGGGCCG
>NW_006209806.1:882295-882712 GCF_000334495.1 Tupaia belangeri chinensis | reverse complement strand
TGGGGTCCGCCCGCCCCAGCCGGCAGCCGCAGCCGCCCTTCCCCCGCCCTGCCGGGTAGGAAGGCCCGGGGGTTCCTGCAGCCCCACCCCACCACATCCGCCGCATTTATTTACTATTTTAGTTTTACCGTATGAAGATGATATATTGTTAAAATTTCTAAAAGAATTATTTAGTTATTCATTTATTCTTTAGATTTTCGCTTTTCACCGTAATGTTTTCGCGCCTGGCTGTTCTGTGGCCGCAGCGGGGTGGGGGTTACGGTGCAGCACCCCCACGTGGATGGACGTGGCGGCTTGCTTTCTCACTTTCTCCCTCTTTCTGTGTCTCTGGGGAACACAAGTGCCATAGGGTACATTCGAAATAACGATAGTAAATAAAATGAAACAATTCTTTTTTTTTTTTTTGGGGGGTTTTTG
>NW_006209806.1:879216-882210 GCF_000334495.1 Tupaia belangeri chinensis | reverse complement strand
ATCCCTTCTCCTCCATTCTCCTCTCGGGATCTTGGGCACACACGCACACGCGCCCGGCGTGAGTTTAAGCCCCCAGGTCCGGGACTCGATACATGGTCGACTACGTGGGAGTCCAGCGACATAGCCATTACGCTAACTGCTGGTCCCAAAATGAAACAATTCTTTAAAGGAGCCAGCAGGTGGCGTGGTGGGTAAGGTGCTGGACCTTCCCCATGGCTGGCCGCGGTCCAAGTCCTGGACCTGGTGGCTCACTTTCTCGTTCGCTCGCTCTGTCTCTCTCTGGTCAAGTTAAAATAAATGAATACATACAATTCAAATAAATAATTCTCAAAACAATTCTTTTAAAAAAATGTAGTTTGAGGCCTTCTCACGCAGGCGGTGAGGTCAGGCGGTATGAGGTTAAGGGTGCTGGACTCCCACACGGCCAACCGCAGTTCGAGTCCCAGACCTGTTACCGCACTCAGATGAGGTCCGCCGGCCCAGGCGCCGTGAAGCCCCGCCGTGGGCACATGGTGTGGTGAAGGGAAGCACGGCTTTACTGCAAAGCGCAAAGCGAGGAGAGCGGGCAGCTTGTGCTGAAAAGACCCGCCTCCCTCCCCGAGACGTCCCCACGTGCGTTTCCAAGGGCAGAATTCGGGGCAGCGGTCCCAGGCGCACGGTCCGATCAGCTCGTGGGCAGTCCTGACTGGCGAGGCCTCAGATAACCACGTTCCCCTCCAGGTGTTGGGAGTGTCCAGCCCAAGTCTCTGAGCTCACGGCCAGCAGCTTCCAGCCCACAGACATCTCACTATTGGGATGAAAACCTTTCCTGTACGTGAGAGTTGTGGAGGTCAGATGGCCCTCGCTCGTGGTCCCTGCTGGTCATTGTAACCACAGTCTGAAGACTGACTCCTGACCCGGGGCCGCTGCAGTGTAAACGGGCTTTATATTCCAGGAACTCCAGCAGGTGCATTAGGGGGTCCTTGCTCGGTTTCAGACCTGGCAGCTTGCTTTCTCACTTTCCCTATCTCTCTCGCTCTGTCCCTCTCTGGGTGCACCTGGCCTGCCAGTGGTTGGGGACCGAACCCATGACCTCCCATGTGAACCCAGCATTGCACTGATTTTTATTTTTTAATTTAATTTTAATTTATTATTTATTTAAAAAAATTTTTTTAGAGATTTTTGCTATAAGGTACATGCGCTTGCTGGAGAGACAAAGACAGGTAAGAAAGTAGGAAATCACCCCCGGGGGCATGGCCACGCTAGAATTCCTTCTCCATCCTCCCCAGGATCTTGGGCACGCGCACGCGCACCCACAAACACACACGGCCTGACTTTAAGCCGCCGGGTCTGGGACTTGAACCGCAAATGACTACATGGGAGTCCAGTGATATAACCATTATGCCATCTGCTGGTCCCACGCTGACTTCTATTTAAAAAAATAAAATACCTTAGGGCCAGCAGGCCTTGTAGCGGTTAGAGCACTGGACTCTTACATGGGTGATGGTGGTTCGAGTCTGGCAGCTGGCTTTCTCTCTCTGGTGAGCACATGTGCCCAATAGCAAAATTTAAAAAATAGTAATAATAATGAAAAACTTAAAAAATAAGTAATTGAAAAAATTAAAGTAGTAGTTTTTTTTTTATTGCCACAGAACACACGCCAGGGACAGAGAGACGGAGGGGGGAGGAAGAAAGCACCCCAGAAGGGTGCAGTCACTCTCCCCTCCTCCCGTCCCAGCCTGCTGGGGTCTGGGCGCACACACAAAGCCACTGGGCCCAAATAGTATTTATCTTGATGCCGGGGGATACACTGACTGTGGTTCTAGCTCCACCTTACGGAGGCCCAGGAGGCCCAGGTGACACTCACCCACGGAGGCCCAAGAGGCCCAGGTGACACTCACCCGTGAGGCCGGCCCCACAGGGGTGGCGAGGATAAATAAATGGCCACATACCCACCCCTGCTGGGGGCAGCCTTAAAGTCCCAGCCTCTTGTAAGTAGGACAGCGAGAGCCAGGGCCTGCCCCTCCTCGGTTCACCTCTCCAGTGTAAAAGCCCAAAGCTGAGGCTGGCACGGGGCGTGGAGGTGAAGGAGCTGGACTCCCACGTGGCTGACCACAGTTCAAGCCCCTGACCTGGCAGCCTGCTTTCTCACTTTCCCTCTCTCTCTGATCAAATTCAAAATACAATAAATATAATTAAATAAATATTTTTTTAAAAGAGAAGAGTATGCACTCACCGGAGAGACAGAAAGTGAGAAATCACCCCCCGGGGAGATGGTCACTCCACAATCCCTTCTCCTCTAGTCTGGAGATTTTGGGCACGCATGCAGGCATGTCCGGCGTTGAGTTTTAAGCCACCGGGTCCGGGACTCGAACTGTGATGGACTACATGGGAATCTAGCAACATAATCATTATGCTATCTGCTGGTCCTAATCATTCTTTAAAATAAAAATAAGCAACGCGCCTCTGCACTGCCCAGAGCCTCCAACACCAGCCTGCCACCAGCCAGGGCCCCCGCCAGGTCCGGGAGTAGCAGACCTACAGGGCCCTCGCAGGCATGAAGGGATTCGAACACAAGCGGAACCTGGCCCCTGGGGAACTGAGAGCCCGGCCCCATCCCAGGGCCTTTGCGCGCCGTCCTGGCCTTGGCTCCCTGCTCTCCTCCTTAGGCCTCTCCAGAGCCGGGGAGGCCCTGTCTGCCGCCCGGCCCTTGCCCTCTCCTGCCTTTTACTTCCGCAGCTGGCAGGGCCCCCTGACCACCCGTCCCGGCATCTCTGCCAGGCCGGGCCGTACCCCCACCCCGGGCTGGAGCCGGGCCTGGCACACAGCAGGCGCCCACTGCGGGGGAGGGAACAGCTCCGGGGCAGGTGGCATCCCCTCTGCCTTCCCAGGGAGCAGGAAACTGAGGCTGAGCCAGCGCGGCCACCAAGGTCACAGGGCATGTCCGTGGCCCGCGTCCCTGTCGCGCCCTAGCAGCGCCCGCGGCTCCAACGTGGCCGGCCGGGCCCGTGTCTC
>NW_006209806.1:873963-878422 GCF_000334495.1 Tupaia belangeri chinensis | reverse complement strand
CCGTGGCCCTGGGCCCTCTCCAGCTCCGGGCCTGGCGCTCCACCCCCAACCCCCCACCGAACCACGCAGGGCCTCGGACGGCCTTGGCCTCGGCCTGGGGCGCTTGAGGAGCCCCACCGGCCATCCCTAGCGCGGGGCAGCTTTCGGGGCCTGGTGGGGGGAGCAGGCCGAGGCGCACCCCTCCCAGAAGGGTGCTAGGAATCCGGGGTGGGTCCCCCGCCCCGGCAAGATTTCGGGCCTGGAGCGAGGCCCTACGCCCCAGAGACTTTTGCTGGGAGGCCTTGCTACCCCCGACTTGGGAGGGGGGAGTCTAGGATGCATCCCCCCCCACCGCGCCAAAGGCTTCTGGGGCGCTCGGACGTGCTCCCCCACCCGGCTCTTTGAAGGGGCGGTAGAGGGCGCCCCTGCCCCCACCGAGGGCGGGCCTTCAAAAGCACCCCCACAGCCTGGGGGTGGCGGGGGACGCGCGGCTCGGGCGCACCCACCCCCTCGGCTCCCGCGGAGAGGCGGGGGCAGGAAGCGCGGGCGGGGGCCGCGGCAGGGGCTGTAAACACCGGCCCAGGAAGTGGGGCAGAGGGGGCGCCTGCAGCTGGCCGGCCCCTGCCTCGGGCGGCCCTGACCCGGCCGCCGCCCCCCGCAGGGCTCCTCGCACCTCCCCCAGCAGCTCAAATTCACCACGTCCGACTCCTGCGATCGCATCAAGGACGAGTTCCAGCTGCTGCAGGCTCAGTACCACAGGTGAGCGGCCAGGCCACGGGGACACGTGGCCGAGGGGTGGCCTGCAGGCGGGGGGGGCCGGGGGGGCCACGGGGGGGGGGCCAGGCCAGGGGGACCCGTGGCCGGGGGGTGGCCTGCAGGCGGGCGGGCCTGGAGCGCTTCCGCACAGGGAGCGGCCTTGGCCTCCAGACGGCCCATTTGGCAGGTGAGAAAGGCGAGGCCAAACAGCGAAGTGGTGTGCAGAGACCCTGGGTCGCGACAGCCACTTAGGGGCCTGCCCTCCCTGTCCCCCCAGAAAGGAAAACTGCAGCCTGCCGGGCTGGGGGAATAGAGTTCTGGTGTCCCACAGCTACGAGAGGTTTCCCCCACAGCACATAGCTGCCCCCTGCAGGCTTCGCGGCCTGGGGTAGAAGGGAAGAAAGCCCTCATTGTCTGCGGTCCTCATTTTCTGCTTAGAGCAACTTCAAGCCAGAGAGGTCAGGGTCCGCGGGGTTGCACAGCAGAGCAGAGATGGGCCCCTCTCCGGCAAAGAACGCAGAGTCCCCACGGGCCGCACATCTCAGGTCCCCATTTACACTCAGTTTACCCACAAGTGTTCTTTCATTTTTCCCGAGAAAAAAAAGAGAATGTTTTAATTTTTTGTTACATATCCAATTCTTTGGGTACGCCCCACGTGCTAAATCCTGAACAGGGGACCTTCTTGCTCACTCCTGCCCACCTGCCAGCAGGCCCAGGGGGTGAAGGTAGGGGCTTTAGCCCTGCGGTGTGCGGGCGCCACCTCCAGGAAGCCCGAGGCCCGTCTGATTGCAGGTTGCTGCCATCCTGCTTGGTGGCCCTGGGGTTGCCAGACTCCCTTTCTGAGCGTTGGGGTGGTGGTCCTCCGAGCCGGGCCTTCCCCTGCCGTGTTGGCACACACACCTGCCATCGGACATAGCTCCTTGCACATCGCTGCAGAGGAGGGGACAGCGAAGGTTTGCAGTGGGAGTGGGATTGCCTGAGGGCGAAGGATACAGGGAGAGGGCTCCTCCATTGTCCCCTTGAGACCCCAGGGGACTCGAAGTGTAGTTGGCCACCACCCCACCCCTGGCCTCAACTTTGTGTTTAAGAATTATCTTTTACCTTATCATTCACTTGTTTATTTCAATTTGACCAGAGAGGGTCAAAGTGAGACAAAATGAGAAAGCAAGCCGCCAGGTCCAGGACTCGAACTGCGGTCAGTCATGTGGGAGTCCAGTGCCATTAACCACCACACCTTCCGCTGGCCCCTCAACTTTGTGTTTTCGTATTTGTTTTAATGGCGGCAACAGATGCACTTTTTTTTTTAATTTTTGCTATGGGGCGTATGTGCTTGCCAGAGAGGCAGAAAGCGAGAAATCACCCCGGTTCTCCTCTCGGGATCTTGGGCACGCACGCACACGCGCCCGGCGTGAGTTTAAGCCACCGGGTCCGGGACGCAAACCACGGTCAACTGCATGGGAGTCCAGCAAAGTAACCCTTACACCATTCACTGGTCCCCAGATAAACATTTTTAAATCAGAGGGGGCCAGCAGTTGGCGTGGCGGCTAAGGTGCTGGATCCCACCTGGTCCACTGCGGTTCAAGTTCTGGATCTGGCAGCTTGAAACAGCGGGTGTGTGCGTGTGTGTCCAGAATCCCGAGAGGAGGCTAGAGAAGGGACTGGGGAGATGTCTCGCTCTCCCATTCGGTCTCGCCCTGTAGCAAATTAAAAAGCAAAAGGAGAGGAAGGCAGAGGCGTGGAAAGTGGGGTGCCTGTGTCCCCGTCCTGCGGGCAGTGCCGGCCCCGGCGCGGTGGGGCTGTGGGCGTTACGGGGTGCCTCTCACGGGAGGACGCTGCTGCCCAAAGAGGTAGACGGGGTGGCCTGGAGTCACAGCGACTGGGGCAGGCTGAGCGTGGAACCCCGCTGGCCTGGCACTGAGCTGCCTGCCAGCCCTGGGGGGCCGCAGGAGCGCGTCCTGCCGCTGGGTTTCCTGGACTGGCGGCTGCCCCCCCGCCTTGGGGCGCACCCCGGGGCCTTCGAGAAAGGCCCAGAGCTCAGTCTGGCTGGGGCCAGCCACCACTCCTCCTGGGCGGCACAGCCAGAGGGACAGGAGGTTGGGGCGCCCCGCAGGTGCTGTTGGGGCCCGGAGAACCCCCAGGGGGTAAGAGCTTGGACTCCTTCCTGGCTCTGTGACCTGGAGCCGGTCGCCCGCCCTCCCTGGGCGTCCGTGACGTCACCTGCAGAATAGCACGGGCGAGCTCACGGGGTTCCTGAGAGCCGAGGGGTTCTTCGAGTCCCCGTCCCACCCCCAGGCGCCTGCTCCCACCTCCGGGGTATGTCCGCGAAGGTCTCCCCCCAGAACTGGGGTCGTTTTCCGAACCCTCCTGTTAGGGACTCTGAGGCCGCCATCCCAGCACCTCAGAACACTGGCTCCGCCGAGGGCTCGACCCTCCTGGCAGGGCCGTGACCCTGGGAGCCCGTTTCCCTGCCTGCACCATGGGGCCCTCGCCCACCGTGCCGTGTCCTCTGCAGCCTGAAGCTGGAGTGTGACAAGCTGGCCAGCGAGAAGTCGGAGATGCAGCGTCACTACGTGATGGTAAAGCCCCTGCGCCCTCCCCAGGCAGCTGCCGCCCCCAGCCTCCCCGGGGAAGCACGAGGACGGGCCCCCTTCTCCGTTCAGCCCAGCTGCCCGGTGGCCTGGCTGCCGGCCGAGGCGGTGACCGGGATGCCAAACCGCCGGCTTGCAGGGTTGCCAACCCGCCGGCTTGCAGGCCTGGCCGCCAGGCCCCCCCAGGAGGCAGCACCGGCTGTGGCGGCCAGGATTGGGAACTTGGGAACTGACCGTCCCCAACCCGCCCCCCACCTCCCGGTCTGTCACCCTCAGACTTAACCCCTCATGCCCCAGCCCGGTCGGTGGGGTCTGTGCATGACACCCTAGACCTGCCCTTCCCCTTCCAGCCAGAACCTCCCGCTCGGGGCCGCTCCGGGCCATCCCTGCCAGGGGTGGTCTCTTGCACCTGGTAGTGGCCCAGCCCGGGGTCGCACAGGGTTCAGCCAGTGCCCCCCTCCTGGCCAGCAAGGCTGGGACCTAGGACTCCGGGAGGGGGGCGGGTGCGGGGAGGTGCAGACTGGAGGCTCCTTGGAGAAATGGGGCCTTGCTGGGTCCTACTGGACAGGCAGGCCCAGGAACACCTTGGCGGTTTCCCCTGGGCTAATGGGGAGCCAGGGGAGGGACGGGGGCCCAGCTGGGGCTTGGGAAGGGGCTGTAGGCCACCAGCCAGACCAAGCAGGCTCCCTTGACCCTGAGATATTTATACCCAGCGAGGCAGCTTCCCTGGGGCCTGGGTCCACGCAGACAAGACACAAAGACGAAAGATTAGGAGCCCTGGAATGTGGGTGGGAGCCCCGCTGCTGCCTCCTGAGGCTGGGTGTGGGGGCCTCTCCCATCTCCGAGGTCTTCGCTGGCTCATCCCCGTCTCTCCCTGCAGTACTATGAGATGTCCTATGGGTTGAACATCGAGATGCACAAGCAGGTAGGCCCCCTGCCCCAGGCCCTCCGGTCCCACCTCTCCCGCTGGAGTTGGGCCTGTGCACCCCCGGGGACCCCTAGAGCGCCCGAGCCCCTCACCCTGACTTTGCCGACTGCCTCCCGCCAGAGTGCTCGCTACCCCGAGGCTGTGTCCAGGGCCCAGCCACTTCGGGGTGCCAGCACCAGCCTCCCAGCCCACGGTGGCACCCCACGGA
>NW_006209806.1:872889-873941 GCF_000334495.1 Tupaia belangeri chinensis | reverse complement strand
CCCCCCCCCCCCCCCCCCGCCACGCCCTCCTGGCCTCCCTGACGCTGTGTGTTGCAGGCCGAGATCGTCAAGAGGCTGAACGGGATCTGTGCCCAGGTCCTGCCTTACCTGTCGCAGGAGGTGAGCAGTGGCCCTGGCCCCGGGCGCCCCGGGAGGGATGTGCAGGGCCCCCCACCCCTGGCAGGACGCGTGCACAGGCGCACACAGGTGGCCCACACGTGTGCAGTGTGGAAGCGTGCGGGCGTGCACGTGGGCACTGGCGCCGCCTCGTCCTGTTCCGTTCACCGGGCCGAGACTTGGCGTGAGCCCTGCCCCCGCACACCAGTGTCACCGCAGCTGCCCTGCGCCCGTCAGGGGCACGTCCTCACCGGTCACTCCCTCTGCCAGCCGGCCACACCTCACCGCCAGAGCGGACGTGAGACTCCAGAGGGAGCACTTGAGCCCAGACTTGTCCCTCAGGCACTTCCAGAGCCGGGGTACAGGGGAGAGGGCCGGAGGGCAGGAGGGCAGGGCTCTCGGGGCCGCTGCGGGAGGACTCCCATGGCAGTCCCCGAGCACAGCCTCTGGTCCGGGGAGCGGGCTGGCCTCCATGTGGCTGCGTGTGGTTCTGCGCGTGCACTCGGTCCTGCTCCAGGGTCCCCAGGAACCCCCAAGGGCCTCCCCTAGCTTCCAGCACCCTGTCGGTGTTTCTGTGCGTCTCCCCCTTCGCCCCATTTGCCCAGTGCCGAGACTGAGGCTCCGTGAAGGGAAGAGGCCGTGGTGGGGTGAAGGGCCCACCCCAGCCCCTGCCCCCTCTCCTGCCCCCTTGCAGCACCAGCAGCAGGTGCTAGGAGCCATCGAGCGGGCCAAGCAGGTCACCGCCCCGGAGCTGAACTCCATCATCCGGGTAGGTCCGGCGGGCCTGCGGCTGCTGGGCGGGCAGGTGCCGGGCGGAGGCTGACTCTGCCCCCTCCCCCTGCAGCAGCAGCTCCAAGCCCACCAGCTGTCCCAGCTGCAGGCGCTGGCCCTGCCCCTGGCCCCGCCGCCTGTGGGGCTGCAGCCCCCGCCGCGTC
>NW_006209806.1:869076-872716 GCF_000334495.1 Tupaia belangeri chinensis | reverse complement strand
CCCCCCCGGCGTGTGGGCCGGCGGCCGCCGTCGCTGCCGGCTGTGAGCGCGGGCTCGGGCCTGCTGTCGCTGTCGGCGCTGGGCTCCCAGGCCCACCTCTCCAAGGAGGACAAGAACGGGCATGACGGCGACACCCACCAGGAGGACGACGGCGAGAAGTCAGATTAGCGCCCGGGCGGAGGGTGGGGAGACAGGCACAGGGCGAGGGCGAGGGAGGTCAGCGGAGCCCCAGCTCGGGTGTGCCGGGCGCCTGCCGGGACCCCAGCCCTGCCCTGTGCTGCCCCTCACTCTGGCTCCCACCCCGTCCGGCCTCCCTCTTCCCCTGCAGCCCAGATAGGTGAGCACCCGCTCAGGCCACAGGCTGAGGCCTGGAGGGGCTGCGGGGGCCCAGGTCCGAGGGAGCAGCACCTCAAGCAGCCCAGTGTCCCCGGCACCCCCGTCCGCAGTCCACACTCCTGTAACTGACAGTCCGCCCGGCCGGGCCTCCACCGCACTGCATGCGCCGCTGCCCCTCCCGCCTGGGCGCCCCGCGGTCCGGCCCCAGCTGTGCTCCTCCACCTCCCGCCCCACGCACCTCCTCGCTAGCCCCGTACCCCCTGGTCCTCGCCCCTCGCCCACGACGGGACAGAGAGCAAGATTGGCGGGGACAGCTGAGGTGGGGTGGCAACCAGGATTTCCCTCCCCCTTCCCAAATAAAGATGAGGGTACTGAAGCCGTCTCGTCTTCCTTTTCGTTTCTCTTCCAGTACGCTAGTTGACTTTGCAGAGGGGATATTAAAAAGGAAAAGAAACTTGTGGAAAAAAAAGCAACTCCCACCCCGTGTCTGTATAGTCGCTGTTGGTTGTGTTCAGGCGCGGGTCTCTGTGGAGAGGGTCTCTGGGGAGATACGAAGCGCTGTGGAGGGTGGGCTTAGCTGTGCCTTTCAAATAAAGACTGTGAAGTCGCCGCTGTGGTCGTGCGTCTGTGTTGTGGGCTACCCGCGGAGGACGGGCAGGAGGGCTCGGCCAGCCCGGCAGCCACCTCCCCTTGACCGTCCGCCCAGAGTGGGCGAGCGGGCGCGCTAGGTCGCACAGCACAGTCCCGGGGCCGGACGGCGAGGCCACCGTTTGGCAGATGGGCGGAAGGTCAGCGCGCTGGTACGTGGCCAAGCTGGCGTCTGAGCGGAAATGCATCCTTCCCAGGGACCGGCTGTGGAGGCGCCGGGAACTGACACACCGTTTTTCTTCCTCTGCCAAAGAGCACAGCCACGCTGCAGTCCCTTCTCCGGTTGGCCCTCCTCTGGGGACGTGGGTGCACACGCACCTGCTGTTTCTGGACCCCCGGGGGATCCAGCCTCTTCACCGCCACGCCCCAGGCTGGCCCCGCACGGTGCAGGCCAACCTCCAATCTGCAAGTCTCCAGCCACCCACGCTGGACCCCTGGAAGAGCCAGCAGGAGGGGGACTGCCACCAACCAGTGGCCTGGCCCTGGCGTTGGAGGGTGCCCGTCCACCCTCGGAGCTGGGACCTTGGTGGGGCACAGCGACCCTGAGGAACGTTTTGCTCTGGGCGAGAATGGCCAGGTGCCCACACCAGCCTGCTGCGGGCCCAGCCCTGCCCCTCTACAGCCCAAACACAGCTGAAAACGGCATCCCGTGGAGTACACGAGTTCAAAACCTGACCTCAGGCCAGCTTTGTGATGCAGCAATGTCCTGCTCAAAAGGAACCAGATTCCAGGGGGCAACCCTGGTTCAAATCCCCGGCCTGGTCAGCATGAAACACGCTGGGTCTGTGCATGAGTCTCCAGGATCTGGCAGGGTGGGGGCTGGAAGGAGGGGCCAGGGGTGACTGGGCCTGGGAGGGGCCTTCTCTGTCTCTGTCTCTGTCTCTATCATGAATAAAGAAACCCTGAACTCGCCTACATGGGAACAGGGGTCACATGCCCTCGGAAGGCTGTTGGGCACCCCATAATCAGCAACACCCCCCTGGGTCCACTCCTCAGAAATACCAGGAATTCACCAAAAAGACGCAGTCATTGCTGGCCACAACCGCCTGACCCAGAAACCGTGGTGGGGCCATCCCCGCCCAGAACAGTGGACTGTGTGGACCATGTGTGGCTGCGCTGGAGTACTATACAGCCACGAAAAGGGACACTACTGCGTCGCACACGGAATCTCCGCCACGTGGGGTGGAGCTGGTGAGATAGACGCCGACTCACGTCCAGGGCTGCCCTGGGGGAGGCTGGCCAGTTGCTAACCAACTGCTCCCATTTCTTTCTATCCTTTTTACAGTTTTAAAAAACATTTATCTATTTATCTGTTGTGCTTTTTCGGGCTGCTGGGACTGGGACTTGAACCTTTGGCCATGTAGGAGCCCAGCACCTCAAACATGACACCACCTGCCAGGCCCTCGCTTCTTTTTCTTAATGGTGCTGGAGACAGGCGTCCCTTCTCTGCCCCCTCCCCAAGGCCATGGACATGTGCATCCTTTGTGCTGAGTGGCCCTGGGACACCAACCTGGGACCTCCATGGCTACTGCTGCAGCACTGCTGCTCCGCGGTGCGTCTGACTTGGGAGCAGACTCAGGGCTGTGCTCACTCCGGGTGGTCCACCAGACTACAGCCTGCATGACCCTGCTCAATTTCAATGCTTTTTGTTGCTTTCGGGTTTTGCTATAGTGAGCATCTCCTCACCAGAGAGAGAACAAAAGAGAACCCCCCCCAGGGGTGACCACGCTGCAAGCTCTTCTCCAGCCTCCTCTTGGGGTTTTAGACAAGCACACACGTGCCCCGGAGTGTTTTTCACGCTGGTGGGTCCAGGACTTGAACTTGGAAGTCAGTCATGTGGGATCCAGCTGCCTTAACCACCGCGCCACTGGCGGGCGCCCGATAATCTTCTAATCCGTTTTTCAAATGTGAAAAACCACGCCAGGTGCATGTACCTGTATGTGCCCCAACCCCGGCCCAGATGGAGACCGGCTGCCACGAGCTGGCCCCGTGGGAATGCTGTCTCCCTCCGTCTCTGTCTCTGGCCAGCGCACTGGCGTGGTTACTAACCCGGAAGCAAACAACAGGCCATCTTTGGCGCTCAGGCCTTTGGAATCATTCTCATCTCCCACCAGGCCAGCCACCGGCCCTCCAACGGCCGAGCAGGGGCAGGCACCTGGCTCTGGCCCGCCCTGGCCGGTCCTCCCTCTGCCTGAACAGCGCTCTTTCCCGCCCGGTCTCTCCTGTGACATGCCCTGGAAGTCATTTTCGGAAGGCCTCCCCGACCAGGGTTCTGGGACACGCTCCCATCTGTGGGGTCCAGGCTAGAGGCCTGGCCTCCCGAGTCTCGGTCTCCCTGGTGGGGAGGTCACAGCTAACCTGAGAAGTGCTTAAAGCAGAGGCTGCGACATTTACTCATTTCCTGAAAGTCCCCGTCCCAGAGACAGGGCGGGCAGCAGGAGGGAGAGGGGGACGGACACACCTGGGGACCGCGCGCAGGGAGCGCCTGGAGGGCGAGGCCCTTCTCGCCCTGCGCTTCTCGGGGATCGTGGAGGAGCACCCCGCGAGGCCGGGCTGTCAGCTGACAGCTTGCTGTCATTACCGACCTGCCGCGGAGGAGGGCGCCGCGGGGGGCGCAGGCCCGGCTCCCCCCCCCCGGGGGGGGCGCCTCCCCAAG
>NW_006209806.1:860731-868030 GCF_000334495.1 Tupaia belangeri chinensis | reverse complement strand
CGATGCTCGCGATCCGGGCCTAGGACTGCAGGGGAGAGGGCAGGGGGCTGGGGTGAGCCCCGCCCTGCTGAGACCCTGCTCCTAGCCCCTCTGGGCCGCGGCCCCCACCTTTATGCTGACGGTCCAGCGCAGACCGGCGCTCCAGGGGTACGGGGACCCCCGGCCTCTCTGCGCCTCCATTTCCCCATCCACGGTGGTTGTCCCTCTGTGTGCAGAAGCCCACAGGCCCCAGCCCCGGAGGGAGCCACAGCGCCTGTCCCCCCACAGCCACTAGGTGCCCTGAGCCCCTCCTTCCATCACAGCCCCCTGGCCAACATCTCCAGCCCTGCCCGGCGCCCCTAAGGATGAAGGCAGAGAGGCTGCAGGGCCTTGGTGTGGATGGACAGAGCCTCCCCACGGGGGAACTGAACCCAGAAGGGCAGGGGCGCCCAGAGCGGGACCCAGCAAAGCTGCCCTCAGGGTCACAGCCAGGTGGACGGGGGTCCTGCTGGCCCGCATACTGGCCAGGGCCCGGTGTCCCTCCGGCCTGGACAGTGTCCTGGGAGAAAGGGTCTGTTCTCGGGTGGGGAACAGGCTCAGGGACCCCGAGGTGCTGGGCCGTCAGCCCCCGGGTCTGGATTCGGGGCACTCGGGTCTCAGCATTGGTTTGAGAGAGACCCGCCTGGCCAGGGGAGGTGGGGTGGAGGAGGGCTGGGAGCACAGGGGCCCAGGTCCTGGGCAGGGTCTCAGTGCACCTGGACAGGTGAGGCAAGGGGCTCCCTGGAGGCTTCGCCCCTCTGTTCATGTCCTGGGCTGGCGAGTGCTGGTCTCAGCCTGGCCTGGCGGACACAGGCTGGCAGAGCCCAGTCCCACCGCAGGGCACCTGCCTGGAGTTCGGGCATTTCTGACCCCCCACACCTCAGCTCTACCTGTACTGAGGTCCACCGCGCCCGGACATGGCAGGTGATTTGGGAGAAAACCGAGAAAGGGCGGAGGCCAGGGGACCCGTGGGTCTGGGCCACCCTGCCTGCCAGGCTGGCCGTGGGCACAGGAGCCATGGTGTTTGAGCACACTCAGACGCGCACTCCGGCTTTGCAAGACCCTTCTGGGGACGCCAGGGACAGAGCTAGAGGGGAGAAGAGCAGGAGCTGCAGGAAGGAGCTGGCCCACCCCGCCCCCGGCCCAGGTGGCCCCTCAAGTTCTCTGGGTGTCTGTGCCCCCATCCGTCCTGGCCTGCGGGTCCAGCAGTCTCTCCAGCCCTCCATCCCCTCTCCTTTTCTCCGGGCTTCCACCATGTCCTTCAAGGTCTTTCTAGGTCTCTTCCTGCTCTCCCAGTGTCCCCGGGCTGTGCCCCTCCTCACCACCCCCACCTCTCAGCCCTCCCTGGCAAACCACTCACACCCACCGGGCCCCTGGGCCTGGCCTTGGGCGCCTGCCAGGCCTGGAAGCCTGCCCCACCTTCGCACTCCCCCTCCTCCGCTTTGTCCCCAGTTTCCTGCTGTCGGCTCCTCCCCCCCAGCCCCCGCTCCCCTGCTGGGCCACGTGGCTAATGGTGGGTCCTCAGTGGCAGGGATGGGCTGGCAGCAGGCCCTGCAAGCTGGGATGCCAGGCCCCAGGGCCCGCAGAACAGTGCATCCCTGTGTGACCCCAGGCAGGGCCCTGGGTGTCTCTGGGCCTGGCATCCCCAAGCCAAAGCACCCAGCCCCCAACTGGGGAAGGAAGGCCGCCCTCCCTGAGCAGGGCAGGCCCTTTCAGGCTAGGCCAGGCTTTACTGGCCTGTACCGTGTGCCAGGGACCAGTGTCCAGGGAAGGTGAGCCAGTGGAGGGCCGGGGGAGGCAGCTGGAACTTGGCCGTGGAGCGGGGGACAGGACCGCCTTCCTCCGTGGCTGCTGGCCCCCAGCCCCCACCCGGAAGGCTGTCCAGGGAGTAACCTGCCAGGGAGACCTGGCGTCCACGGCACAGCCCGGCGGGGTGGTGGGCTGGAGGGGTGGGTCGTGCCTTTTCCCGGTGAGTGAACTGGGGCCCAGAGGGGCTGAAAGGGCTCCCTTCGAACCAGAAGCTGGTGGTGGTGGTGGGGCCCTGGATGGGGCTGTGCCTCCCAGGGCTGAGGGGTCTGGGGTCCAGCAAGGAGCCCCCAAGAGGGGCCGGCAGGGGGCATGGTGGTTAAGGCACTGGACTCCCACATGGCCGACCAGAGGTCGAGTCCCAGACTTGCTTTCTCACTTTCCCCCTTTTTCTCTCACTCTGTCCCTCTCCGGTCAAAATTAAAAGGAGGCCCCAAGAAAGGGGAGGACAGAGATGGGGGCGGGGAGCGGTGGGAAAAGGGTGGAACTGCAGCAGGTCATGAGGTGGTCAGAGTGCGGGAGCCCACGGGGCTGACCGCACGGTTCGAATCCCATCCCTGGTGGTATGGAAAACACACCAGGTTGAGACCAGCAGATGGAGTAATGGTTATGTCGCTGGACTCCCACGCGACTGACTGCAGTTCGAGTCCCAGACCCGGCCACTTCAAACTCATACTGGGTGTGCGTGCGTGCGTGCCCAAGATCCCAAAAGCAGAACGGAGAAGAGATTGTGGCTTGGCCCTTATCTCTAGGGGGTGATTTCTCACTTTCAGTCTCTCTGGCGAGCTCACACACCCTGTAGCAAAAATCTCTCTCTCAAAAAAAAGAGGAACAATGGGATGCCAGAAGCCTAAGAATATGTGTCCCCAAGTCCCTCCAGGATCAAGGGAGAGGGACCAGCATGTGTGTCCCCAAGTCCCTCCAGGATCGAGGGGCAGGGACCAGCATGTGTGTCCCCAAGTCCCTCCAGGATCGAGGGAGAGGGACCAGCATGTGTGTCCCCAAGTCCCTCCAGGATCGAGGGAGAGGGACCAGCATGTGTGTCCCCAAGTCCCTCCAGGATCGAGGGAGAGGGACCAGCATGTGTGTCCCCAAGTCTGCGTGCGTGCGTGCCCAAGATCCCGAGAGGAGAGTGGAGGAGAAGGGATTGCGGCGTGACCATCCCCCCTGGGGGGTGAGTTCTCCCTTTCTGTCTCTGTCTTTCTGGCGAGCACACATGCCCTAGGAGGAGACAGGGTTGCCAGAGCGACTTTGCCCCACTGGGGTGTTCTCTCCCTTGCTGTCTCTTCAGTGCAAACACACACCCTCTGTCAATAAATGAAAATGGAGAACCCAGCCACGAAAGGGGGTTATCTTCTGTGGGGAACCCCACATTCTCCCAGCTGGGCCACACACCCTCACAGCGCAGTGACAGCTCTCCCAGCTGGCCCGCACACCCTCACTCAGCAAGGGCTCTCCCAGCAGGGCCCACACACCCTCACTCAGCGACAGTTCTCCCAGCAGGGCCCGCACACCCTCTCAGTGACAGCTCAGGCCTTTCCAGATGCTGAGCTCTGTGGGCCTGGGACAACCGGTTGACAGCCCCGTAACTGCCATCACAGGAGCACGGTGACACAGCGGACAGGTGGGTTCAAGCCCAGGCCTGGACTCCGGAGTGCTGTCCCTGGGTCTCAGCTGTCCCCAACAGGCCCTGCAGGCTGGGAAGCCAAGGCGCCTGGGGCCCCACCCTGGCTGGAGCCTGGCAGGACCTGGGGCGGCCTTTGTGTGGCAGCGGAGAGAGCAGGGCAGGCATGGTGGGGCTGGGAAGTCTGGAGCGTGTTCTGAGAGGGGGAGCCTGGGAGGTGGCAGCCCCAGTGTGGGCTGTGAGGTCGGGCTGGGAGAGAAGGGCCCTTCAGGAGGGGCGGGCGCACATGCAGACTGGCTGAGCACGCCCCAGGAACTGTCCAAAGTATTCCAAGGTGAAGGCTTAGCTTACCCGGGAGCCTGCCAGCAGCCGTTTTCCAGAGGCGGACACCCCGCCAGGGTGCCAGGCAGAGGCCATTCTCGCCCTGCGTCGTCCCCCCACTGCCCAGTTCTTGCTGGGCCAGGCAGGAGTTTCTAAGAGCCTCCTGGCTGCCCTGGCCCTGGCCCTGAGCCCCCTGTGGCCTGGGACCCATGCAGAGAGGCACCCCAGCCCTGCACCCCATGGGGAACCCCCCCCCAAGTCACAGCAGGCAACAGGCAATGTTCACCGTCCACCGAGACCAGGCTCCTCAGGCTCCTCAGTCCCAGGGCAGGAATTAAGATGGCCCCTCGGCCCTCGGAGCCAGCCCGTGGTGAGAGGAAGGCAGCTGGGTCCTTCCTGGCCGACTGGCGGTTCGAGTTCTGTACCCAGCAGCTGGGGAAACGCACTGCACACATGCACGTGCCCAAATCCAGAAAGGAGAGAGAGGTGGAGAAGGGACTACAGTGTGGCCATCCCCCATGGGGGTGCTTTCTCACTTACCCCCTCTGTGTGTCTCTTCACCTGTGCACTCACTGTCTGGCAAATATAAAAAGGGGAAAAAAAGATGGCCTCATCCTTCTGGCCACACGGGCTGGGGTGGCTCTAACAGGCAGTTCAAATGAGCGGACTCCTATGCATTCCACAGAGCCCCAGCCTCAGTGCCCAGTACCACTCAGCATCAGGAAGTCTTCCCAAGTTCCCAAACAGGGCCCCCACTTCCACCTCTAGCTATAGACACTCCTACCGCAGCCCTGACCACAGGGGCTAGGAGTGCCCCGCTGCCCCTCCTAAACTAACTCAGGAGCCCCTCCATGAGCCCCCAGCATGACCCGGTGCTGACGGGCCACAGGCAGAGCAGGAGTGTTGGATTCCGGAGTGAGTCTTGTCCAGCCGCCTCACTGTGCAGGGGAGTAAACTGAGGGCCAGCGAAGGGCCAGGGTCTCCAGGTGGGCGTGGGGTCCGCTAGAACTTAGGGAGGGAGCCCCCATGCCTCTGGGTGGAAGGAAACGTGTGTGTGATCTTTCCGGGAGGCTCACAGCCAAGCGTGGCGGGGAACCGAGGCTCAGAGGTCACCCGCAAGCCCAGGGCCAGCGGGAGGGGACAGGCCTGGCTGGTGGCCCAGCAGCGCGGCTGGGGGTGGGGGGCGGTAGGCAGAGGTTGGCGGTGTCGGAAGCCAAAGGCTTGGCCTCCCCGAGGGAGCCGCTTTCCCGGCCCGGGTCGGATCAATGGGCTGTAATTATACCGCGCCGGGCCCGGAGCCGGCGGGGAGGGAGCGGGAGCTGGCAGGAGGGAGGCGGCGGGCGGGGGAGCGCGGGCCGGAGAAGGACCCACGTTACTTTGACTGACAGCCCGGCAGGCGCGGCGCGGGGGCTTCTGGGGATCGTAGTCTTTCCGGAGGACGCCTGCCCCGGTCTTAGGCCCTCCAGTCCGCACGAGGGGGAAACCGAGGCAGTGCCGACGCTGCCGCCCCGCCCACAGCGAGGCTCCGCCCCCCCACCGGACCCTCTGCGGGCCAGGCTGAGCAGGTGCGAGGGTTTCCAGTCCCGCGAGTCTCGGCGCTTGCCGGGCGTGCAGGGTACTCCGCTTCTCTTCCCCTCGGTTTACCGATCTGTGAAATAGGGCGAAGGCGCCTCCTCCGCGCCGCCAGCCGGCCCGGGAGCGTGTTGGGTGGGCGACGCTTGTTTTTAAGGGGAGACCTGCCAGACTTAGGGGGCGGCGCGCTTCCCTCGGTTTTCGGATGATATCCGAGCCAGGTCCCCTGCAATCCAGCCAGGCCGGAGCGTCCACGAGGGTCTCAGCTTCTCCTAGGGCGGGGGACAGCTGCGCTCGCACCCTCCGCCCGGAGTGCCAAGCCCCCTTCCGATTGGTCCAACCTCTCGTGGTGCCTCCTGCCATTGGTTGCCGGGTTCCTGATCCCCACTGGTCAGTGCCTATTGTGACGTCACGGACCCATGTGGGAGCGCCGCGAGTGGATTGGCTGGCGCGCCCAGCCAACCACCGCGGAGAAAGGAATTTCCACAGTAGCTGGGGCGGCGAGGCTGATTTAAGGTGGTCTGAGCAATCGGGGTCCCAGCGCTGCTTCTCAGCTTTTTCCCTTTTTTTTTTTTTTTTTTTTTTTTGAAAACCTACATCCAAATAATAAAAACCCATCCAGGAGCCAGGAGCTGAGCTTTTCTGTAGCGCGGGAGGGGAGCCATCGGAGGCTAAGCCCTTTCGCCCTGTTGCAGCCTCTTGCCCGAGTTCACAGCAGGGAAACTGAGTGCCAGGGGGCGGGAGCAAAGCCCAGGATGCCAAGGAGCTGGCTGCTAAAGTCCTCTGGGTGACAGGCGGGGCCGGTGCTGGCCTCTGCCCGGCTGGAAGTGACGCCTGGCCTGGCGCTCGGCTCCCTGCTTCCTGCCCTGGCCGGATGTGGCATTTCAGGGAGCTCTCAGTAGCAGGCTGCCAGGGGGTCCCCCAACATCTCACAGTCTGCTCTCTGCTGAGCTGGGGATGCCACCGCTCAGAGCAAGCACGCCCCTCCTTCCTGGCAGCTCACACTCACCACGCCAAGAGATTGTGCGTGTGCGTGTGTGTGCGTGTGTGTGTGCGTGTGTGTGTGTGTGTGTGTGTGTGTGGTCCTGTGGCTTCCCTGGTGATCCACAAAGCTGTATTTACCTTCCTGTGGCGTGTGCCTGGCAGAGGGACCTCAAGACTGGTGGGTCCGGCTCCCCCCCTGCAGGAAGCCTTCTGGGACCCACCAGGCACTGAAGCCCCTGCTTCCCGCCAGCCCTTCCCTGGCAAGGCCTGGGGCTGCCTCCTGGGTAGGGCCCTGGCATTTTCCCCTCTTCCAGTTCAAGGAGGTGGTTAGATTAAACCCCTGGTGAGAGGGCTGGGAGGCTGGGGGCCATGGCTTTTGGAGGAGGTGCCTGGGGGCCAGTCTCTGGGGCTGGGCCTGGAAGGAGTGAGCTTTCTCCAGGCAGAGGGGGGAGGATTCCCAGAAGCTGAGCTGACTGCACTGGAAAAGCCCCGAGGTGCCAAGGGACACCCATTGGCAGGTGCCCCTGGCAGAGGGAGGGGTGTGAACTGGTGTCCAGGCGAAGCTGGCCTGGCCAAGCGGTGCTGGTTTCCCCAGTGTGGACAGCTGGGCATTCGTTCCCTAGGGCAATAGGGAGCCGTGGGGAGGGTTTGAGTGCAGGAGGAGGTTTGTGGTTCACAGGAGGGTTGGCCTTGGAGGGAGCCACTGGGGGCAGGTGACAGGGAGAGGAGGCCAGGCCCATGCTCTGGTTTGGAGTCCCACAGGTGGGGACAGACCTAGGGAGGGTGTGCGTCCAGGGTCTGGGAGGGCCAGGGGAGAGGCCTAGCTGGTGGTCGGATCCTTGGGGTAGGGACTGCACCAGAACAGGGCCAGCGTTGGGAGCCAGCCATGTGAAGGGCTGTCTCAGCCTGGGCAGCTAGGTGACATTCGGTGACCCGGGTAAGGAAGGAGGACCAGGGCCAGGTGGGTATGCAGC
>NW_006209806.1:857274-860555 GCF_000334495.1 Tupaia belangeri chinensis | reverse complement strand
CGCCAGACAGAGAGAGACATAGAGACAGAAAGCAAGAAATCACCCCCCAGGGGGGATGGTCATGCCACAATCCCTTCTCCATTCTCCTCTCGGGATCCTGGGCACGCACGCACACACACCCGGTGTGAGTTCTAAGCCACCGGGTCCGGGACGCGAACCGCGGTCGACTACATGGGAATCCAGCGACATAGCCATTACGCTAACTGCTGGTTCCCAATAAATAATTCTTAAAGAGCGAGAAGGCCGGCAAGGAGGGGCCTCAGTCGAGGGGGTATGACCCGGGCTGAGGAACAGAGGGAGGCCAGAGGGGTCTTGTGGGCTGTGGCCCAGGCAGGGAGACACAGGCCTGCCGGCCTCTCAGGAGGTGAGCCACCCCAAACCCCGGGAAGGGCTTGGGATCAGGGCTGCCAGCCCCTCACAGCTGGATCACCCAGCCTTGCCTTGTGAAGCAGGCATGGGGCTGGTGTTTTATCTTTGGTATAAAGTATGCACTTTCACGGGGGTGGGAAAGTGAGAAGGCACCTCACCTCCACCTGGGGGGGTGGGGGTACAGGGGGGTGGCCAAGGCTGCAACCCCTTCTCCTCCATTCTCTCAGGACTTCGTTGTGTTTTGTTCCGCTGGAGGGTACACGCGCTTGCCAGAGACAGAGACAGAGAGCAAGTGGGAGCTGCCTCCCAGAGGCGTCCAGGCTGCAGTCTCTTCCCACCCTCTCCAGGTCTGGGTGTGCAGCCGGTATGATTTTCTTTTCTTTCTTTACTTTGTTAAAGAGAGATTCTTGCTATAGGCTGCGTGCGCTTGCCAGACAGACAGAAAGTGAGAAATCACCCCCAGGGGGATGGCCACGCCGCAGTCCCTTCTCCTCCATTCTCCTCTCGGGATCTTGGGCACGCACGCACACGCGCCCGGCGTGAGTTTAAGCCGCCGGGTCCGGGACGCGAACCGCACAGTTGGCCCTGTGTGATCCAGCCGCTTTAACCTCCACGCCACCTGCTCACCTCGCTCTCGGGATGCTGGGCACGCACGCACACGGCCCTGGTGTGTTTCTCAAGCCGTCGTCACCCATGGGGCCCCTGATGCTTTAACCACCACGTGGGCCTGGCCAGCGCTCCCTGTCTTAGGCAGGGGTGTGGCCCCCTCAGCCCTTTCTCCTCCACTCCTCACTCTTCCTGCTGTTCATCGGCTGAGCACCTGCTGCGTGCCAGGCCAGCCCCACAAAGCCCCTGAACAGAACCTCCTGAGGCTTCGCCAGGTCAAAGGTCGGAGGTCAAAAGCAAACCCTCAGAGGGCGCTAAGGAGGGAGGTTGGGAGTCGAAGCAAAGGGTGGCGGGCACTAGAGCTGGGCCTGAGTAACTGACCAGGAGGAGAGGGGTGCCCCAGGCAGGGGGGACAGCAAGTGCCAAGCCCTGAGGCTGGGCTGGGCCCACCTGTCGGAGGGAGCCAATGCAGCAGGCCAGGGTGAGCCAGGCCCGAGGGGCGGGGTGGGGTCGGGGCGAGCATCGAAGCAGGGCCTTGTGAGAAGAGAAAGGGGTGCAGCTTTTATTTTATTTATTTATGGAGAGGTTTCTGCTATAGGGCGCGTGCGCTCTCCAGAAAGACAGAGACAGAGACAGAAAGCGAGAAATCACCCCCAGGGGGGATGGCCACGCCGCAATCCCTTCTCCTCCATTCTCTCAGGATCTTGGGCACACACGCATACGCGCCTGGCGTGAGTTTAAGCCACCGGGTCTGGGACTTGAACCGCGGTCGACCACGTGGGAGTCCAGCGACATAGCCATTATGCTAACTGCTGGTCCCTTACTTTACCTGTAATGATTACTCAGTTTCTGTAGGGCTCCTACACTCACCACAAGAGACAGAGAGATGGAGAAACCCCCCTCAGAGGGATGGCCACGCCGCAATCCCTTCGCCAGTTTCTTCTCAGGGATTGGGCCAGGCCGTCAGGTCTGAGACTCGAACCACGTAGGTGGCAGGTGGGATCCAGCAGGACCCCCCAGCCGCACCACCACGCCACTGGCTGGCCCACTATTATTCTGGGAAATTCGTCCTCCTTTATTATGAGACGGTGTGTACACGCATGCGACAGGGAGCTAGGCAGGCAGAGCTGCCCTGCACAGAGCCTGGCCGGCATGAGCCCTTCCCCAGTCCCCCAGCCCACTGGACCCTGGGTCCTCTGCGCATGTCCAGCGGGTCTCGGCCGACCTGGCCGGAGGTTCAAGCCACAGTTGCCATATGGGGTCTGGCTTCTCTTCTGCAGCACGTACCTGCGGGTTGATGGCAATAGGGAGCCATCGAATGCTCCAGCCCACCGCACACACGAGTCCTCACCCTCAGGCTCCCCTCCCTTGCCCGTCCCATGGCTGCCTGATCTCCCAGGGCTGCCTGATCCTGTTCTCCAGGGCTCCCCGGCTGTCAGCCTCCAGAACGGAGTCCCCTCTGATTAATCTCTGTCCGTCTCCTGAGCCCCTCCTTGGAGACACTGGCCATTCCAAAATCACAGCCACGCTGTGCTCTAGTCCTGCTCCGTCCCTGAGCCCGGGGTAGGGGTCTGCTCTTCCTCACCCTCCGTGTTCCTGGCGCCTGGAGCCCAGAGACAAAGCCTCTAAGTTTCTTTTTTAATTTTTCAGAGAAGCAGCATGGGTAGCACGTGGACTTCGGCCCTTTCAGCTTCAGTGGGTTTTGTCCCCTTACGGGTGGAGGGCCTGTGCACCCTTGCCCCTGCCCACCAAGGCACAGGTCTAAATGTCCACGTGGGGGGCTCTGTCTTGTGACACCCCCCAGTGCCCCATCCCGGGGACCCTGTATGTAAACCTGTATGTAAAATGGCCGGATCGGCCCACCTCCCAGGTGAGCGGAGGGTGTCTCTCCAGAGGTGGGGCCCCTGCCCTGGGAGGGAGCCTGCAGCCCTAGTGGGAGATGGCCGCTGCCTTCTGGAAGCCCAGGGTCCCAGGAGGGGAAGGACCCGGAGGGGCGGTCCTGTCCCGGGCCATCTCGTTTAGAAACAGCCCAGCCCTGCAGGTTCAGAGGCCATGGCGAGCCCGGAGGGCCAAGCTGGGAGCTCTGGGCCGCCTCTGCCCCTGCGCAGCACGTTCGGTTCCCTGGTCCGCGTCCTTGCCCCGCTTCCTCCTGCCCCTCGGACCTCGCCCAGGGTCACTTGCGGCGGAGGTGGGGGACAGCCGTCCCGGGCGGCCCCTCCCCAGCGGGCTCCCCGGCCCGGCGTGCGTCTGTTCACTTGCCAGCTTTCTGCCCCCGGGAGGGGCCGCGGACGCGGGTGCTGGGCCGG
>NW_006209806.1:841971-853243 GCF_000334495.1 Tupaia belangeri chinensis | reverse complement strand
GAGGGGCCGGCGTCGGGAGCTCGGACCTGACGCCCCCTCCAACCCCCAGACCCCGCTTCAGTCCGGCCAGCCCTTCAAGTTCTCCATCCTGGAGACCTGCGACCGCATTAAGGAGGAATTCCAGTTCCTCCAGGCTCAGTACCACAGGTGAGGGCCGGGGCGCCCTCCGGCGAGCTCACCTGCGCCCCGGGCGGGCCCTCGAGGGACGGGGGAGGGCGTCCAGGTGCCTGCGCAGGTGAGCGCATGACAGCCGAGCGAGGGCGGGAAGGGGTGCAGGAGGGCGGGAAGGCGGCGGGAAGGGGGCGAGCCAGCCCGTGACTTTGGAAACTGGGCCCCCCACGCGGGGCGGGGGCCGTGCCCTCTCTCCTACCCAGCCTCAAGCTGGAATGCGAGAAGTTGGCCAGTGAGAAGACGGAAATGCAGCGACACTATGTCATGGTGAGGGTATTACGGCAGGGTGGGCGAGTGGGGAGCAGGGCTTGGCTGTGAGCGAAGCCTGTTCCCCCCCACTCCCAGCCAGGCCGCTCCTGGTCAACCGGGCTGTCTGGGTTCCTAGGCTCTGGGGCACCCTCCCAGCTCCTGAGGAGGCCTCCCGGTGGGCTGGGGTGTCTGCAGAGGGGCCCTCCAGGCAGAGCCCCTATTTCATACTCTGGGACCCCAGGTGGCATGTGCTGTGGGTCCCTGGGCTGGGGGCTGTCCGCTGGCACCCCCCGACACCCCAACATTGCCTTGCAGTACTACGAGATGTCTTATGGTCTCAACATCGAGATGCACAAGCAGGTAACTGTGCCGGGCAAGGCTGGCCCAGGGGGGCCCTGGAGCCGGGAGGGACCCAGGAACAGGGGTCACACTCCGGGGGCTCTGCAGAGGTCCCAGGGGACAGGTGGCAGCCTCGGGTCGATAGTGACCCGCAGCAGCAGGTGGGCAGGCACCCTGGGGTGATTTCTGTCCCAGGATGGGCAGTCCCTTCCATCTCTGAGTGGAAGTTTGAGGTGGCCCTGAGATTTCCTGCAGCCTTGCAGGTTCTGAGACTGGGCCCGGTGGACCTGGTGGGAAGGTTCTGTAGGCGCTGGGTTTGGTCCCAGGGGTCAGACAGGCCCCATCGCGCCCAGACAGACTTCAAGACCTGGTCTGTCCTCACGGTTCTGAGACGGAGCCCGATGGAGCCCAGACCTATGGGCTTCTGAGATGCTTCCTAAGTTTCTGAATGTGAGCTCCGGGCTCAAGGACAGTCCTCCGGGTTTGGGGACAGTCCTCCGGGCTCTGGGACAGTCCTCCGGGCTCGGGGACAGACCTCCGTGCTCGGGGACAGACCTCCGGGCTCGGGGACAGACCCCTCCAACCCCCAGACCCCGCTTCAGTCCGGCCAGCCCTTCAAGTTCTCCATCCTGGAGACCTGCGACCGCATTAAGGAGGAATTCCAGTTCCTCCAGGCTCAGTACCACAGGTGAGGGCCGGGGCGCCCTCCGGCGAGCTCACCTGCGCCCCGGGCGGGCCCTCGAGGGACGGGGGAGGGCGTCCAGGTGCCTGCGCAGGTGAGCGCATGACAGCCGAGCGAGGGCGGGAAGGGGTGCAGGAGGGCGGGAAGGCGGCGGGAAGGGGGCGAGCCAGCCCGTGACTTTGGAAACTGGGCCCCCCACGCGGGGCGGGGGCCGTGCCCTCTCTCCTACCCAGCCTCAAGCTGGAATGCGAGAAGTTGGCCAGTGAGAAGACGGAAATGCAGCGACACTATGTCATGGTGAGGGTATTACGGCAGGGTGGGCGAGTGGGGAGCAGGGCTTGGCTGTGAGCGAAGCCTGTTCCCCCCCACTCCCAGCCAGGCCGCTCCTGGTCAACCGGGCTGTCTGGGTTCCTAGGCTCTGGGGCACCCTCCCAGCTCCTGAGGAGGCCTCCCGGTGGGCTGGGGTGTCTGCAGAGGGGCCCTCCAGGCAGAGCCCCTATTTCATACTCTGGGACCCCAGGTGGCATGTGCTGTGGGTCCCTGGGCTGGGGGCTGTCCGCTGGCACCCCCCGACACCCCAACATTGCCTTGCAGTACTACGAGATGTCTTATGGTCTCAACATCGAGATGCACAAGCAGGTAACTGTGCCGGGCAAGGCTGGCCCAGGGGGGCCCTGGAGCCGGGAGGGACCCAGGAACAGGGGTCACACTCCGGGGGCTCTGCAGAGGTCCCAGGGGACAGGTGGCAGCCTCGGGTCGATAGTGACCCGCAGCAGCAGGTGGGCAGGCACCCTGGGGTGATTTCTGTCCCAGGATGGGCAGTCCCTTCCATCTCTGAGTGGAAGTTTGAGGTGGCCCTGAGATTTCCTGCAGCCTTGCAGGTTCTGAGACTGGGCCCGGTGGACCTGGTGGGAAGGTTCTGTAGGCGCTGGGTTTGGTCCCAGGGGTCAGACAGGCCCCATCGCGCCCAGACAGACTTCAAGACCTGGTCTGTCCTCACGGTTCTGAGACGGAGCCCGATGGAGCCCAGACCTATGGGCTTCTGAGATGCTTCCTAAGTTTCTGAATGTGAGCTCCGGGCTCAAGGACAGTCCTCCGGGTTTGGGGACAGTCCTCCGGGCTCTGGGACAGTCCTCCGGGCTCGGGGACAGACCTCCGTGCTCGGGGACAGACCTCCGGGCTCGGGGACAGACCTCCGTGCTCGGGGACAGACCTCCGGGCTCAGGGACAGACCTCCGGGATCAGGGACAGACCTCTGGGCCCTGGGACAGATCTCTGGGCCCTGGGACAGACCTCCGGGCTCAGGGACAGTCCTTTGGGTCCTGGGACAGATCTCTGGGTCCTGGGACAGACCTCCTGGATCGGGGACAGACCTCAAGGTCCTGGGACAGACCTCCGGACCCTGGGACAGACCTCCGGGCTCGCCACAGACCTGCAGGCTCTTGACAGCTCCTGTGAGCTGAGCCGGGTCACAGGGTCCTAAGCCTGTCACCCAGTTTCTGAAAGTGACCTTGAGTGTCTGAGATAGACATGGGGTTCTGGAATTGACTCCAGAAGTCTGAGATTAACACTGAGAGGGACCCCAGGATTCTGGTGCTGCTGGACTCGCCCATCTGTCCGTCAGAAGGAGCTGTAGCCGAGCGGAGCGGGGGCTTGGTGGGCTGGAGTGTGGGTGCCCGGGCGTCTCGCACGCTGTCCCACGTGCTCCCGGGATGTGCTGCCTCCAGTGGGTAGGAGGCTGCTTGTCTGCTTAGAGCTTGGCTCGGCCCCAGGCGTGCCGTGGGCCCGTAGCGGCGTGGGAGCCTGGTTCATGGTGGGGACGCACACGGCTCATCTGGACCCAGGTAGCGGCAGAGCCGTGGCCGTCGCGCAGGCGAAGCCTCGGTTATCGCGCATGCGCAGCTTCTTGCCCGCAGGGCTTCTTCCTGGCCCAGAGGAGTCCCTGAGGTCCCCAGCTGTAGATCACCCCCAAAGGGCAGGCCCGACCCGGAGAGGGTCTGAGCTGGGAGAGGTGGCGCCCAGACAGGCGGAGACCTGCGGATCGGGGTGGAGGCTCACCCCGCCGGTTTAGAACGGCCTGAGCCTCTGGGTGGTGGGTCTGAGCCCTGTCCGTGCAGCTGCTTGCTGCGTGGGCGGTGGGGCTGGGACGAAGGCCCTTAGCCGGGTCTCCTGGCTGCAGTCCACCCTGGGCCTCCGCCGGGCCCGCCGCTGCACCAGCGGGGACAAGTCCTCGCCCTCAGCCTTGCAGAGGGGTTGCTGCGGGGCCAGGGCCGGATGGCGGCTCTCCACCCCCTCCACGCCTGTGTCTTCCTGCCAGGCCGAGATCGTGAAGCGCCTCAGCGGCATCTGTGCCCAGATCATACCCTTCCTGACCCAGGAGGTGAGCAGTGCGGCGGCGGGGACGCAGGCCTCCTCTGCTGGGGCTGGAGGTGTTGGAGGGGGAGGCAGGGCGTTGCCCCCTTCAGGGGGAGCAGGCGCAGAGCGGAGCCACCCAAACCCTGCAGCTGCGTGGCCTTAGGCAGGTGGGCCCCTCCCTGCCGCCAGGAGGTTGCCCAGTGCACAGTGTCCCGGCCACCCAGTGGTCAGCCCTTCCTGTCCCCATGACATGTCCCACTCACGGGACGCGCCCAGAGCCACCAGGGTCACAGAGACAGCAGGACAGGTCTGGGCTGGGGGCTAGGGAGGGACGTGCCATGGGGACAGAGCTCCAGTTGCGGCTCCAGCTTCGGGAGGAGGAGGTCCTGTGCCGGACGGTGGGCACGCACACGGCTGCTCAGTGGTGCACCCACTGCACCGGGAAACGGTGGCTTTAGGGCATCGGAAATGACCTATGCAAAACCGCGCCATGACTTCCCCAACGACCTGATATATTATGAATTTTTACCACCACCGTTGTAAAAAGATAGGCCTAGGACAGCTATACTTGAAGAGCACTTTTTTGCAATGTTGGGGCTAGCAGGTGGAGTGGTGATTAGGGCGCTGGACTCCCACATGGTCAGCCACGGTTCAAGTCCTGGACCCAGGGTCTTGCTTCCTCAGTTTTCTGTGCTCTCTCGTACCAAAATTAAATCATAATAAATAAAATTTATTATTTTACACAACAGTCGTTTATGCCAACAGTTGGCGTAATGGCTATGTTGCTGGACTCCCACATAGTCGACCATGGTTCGAGTCCTGGACCCAGTGGCTTAAACTCATGCTGGGCATGTGTGCATGCATGTGCGTGTGCGTGCGTGCCCACGATCCCGAGAGGAGAATGGAGGAGAAAGGATTGCGGCGTGGCCACCCCTTCGGGGGGCGGTGATTTCTGGCTGTCTGTCTCTCTCTTTCTGGCGAGTACACGGGCACTGTAGCAAAAACCTCTTTAAAAAATTAGCACTTTATTGGAATGTAAAAAAACAGTTAGAGGCTAGCAGATGGTATAGTCATTAAGGTGTTGGACTCCCACATGGTCAACTGTGGTTTGAATCCCAGACCCGTCAGCTTGAAACTCATGCTGGGCACACGTGTGTGTGCTCAAAATCCCGAGCGGAAAACGGAAGAGAGGGGATTGCGGCATGGCCATACCCCCGGGGGTGACCTCATTTTCCATCTCTGTTTCTCTAGCGAGTGTACACGCCCTATAGCAAAACTCTCTGGGGAAAAAAAAGTGGGTAAAAGGTGTTTTGGAAGGAGTGAATGAAGGCAGCAGCAGCACCTTCCCTCCTGTCCAGGAATCAGCAAAATGTAGCCCACTGGCAAGCCCGGCCCGCTGCGGCTTTTGTAAATAAAGTTTTATTGGCACGCGGCCCCACGCACGTGCTCCATCTGCAGTGGCTAGCCTCGGCCCTGGCAGGGTTGAGTGGAGGCAGCAAAGGCACAATTTCTTTTATTATTTTTAATTGTGAACCTACCAGGGTGAGACAGAAAGGGAGAGGGAGGAAGCGCCCCGAGTGGGGCGTGGTCACCATCATCCCATCTCCTCCATTCCTCCACCCTGTCAGGATTTGGGGCACACACGCACATGTGCCTGGCATGTTTTTCAAGCTGGTGGGGCCAGGATTTGAACCCTATTCTGGGCCTGTGAGTTATAGCTACCTTAACCACTAGGTCATGAGACCGGTCCTGTTGTTAAATTCATGCTACAGAGTGCATGTGCGTGGGTGGGGGAGAGGAAGAAGACACCCCAGCCGCCACAGCCCCCTTCCCGGCCCCTTCCCGGCCCGCCAACTCGGCAGGGTCTAGCACGTGCGCACATGCACTTGGCATGTTTCTCAGCCGACCTGGGGATTCGAACCCACCCTCGCCCATGCGGCTTCCAGCTCTCATTTCAGTTTGCTGCTGATGGGGCCAGGCTGGGCCTTACAGGAAAAGACAGGCACCCCCAGTGAGCATCTTAGCAGCGGCTAGCCCGGGGCAGGCCGGAGAGCAAGCAGCCTGTGTCCCCGCGGGCAGGCCACAGCCGGTAGCCGCCAGCCGCCGTTCCCAGGGCTGTTACCGC
The DNA here is from genome assembly GCF_000334495.1 of Tupaia belangeri chinensis. Lineage (NCBI taxonomy): Eukaryota > Metazoa > Chordata > Mammalia > Scandentia > Tupaiidae > Tupaia > Tupaia belangeri. The sequence continues at coordinate 847,322 of NW_006209806.1, read as the reverse complement.
GGCTGCTAATTTGTATTTAAATACTATTCCGAGCTGGCCTCACCGCCTAGGTTACGGGAGCCAGAGCATACGTGTGACCACAGTCCTGCTCTTCATTCTCTTTTCTTTTTTTTGGAGAGGTTTTTGCTATAGGGCGCGTGCGCTCACCAGACAGAGACAGAGACAGAGAGACAGAAAGTGAGAAATCACCCCCCAGGGGGGATGGTCACGCCGCAATCCCTTCTCCTCCATTCTCCTCTCGGGATCTTGGGCATGCACGCACACGCGCCCGGCGTGAGTTTAAGCCACCAGGTCCCGGACATAAATTGCGGTTGACTACATGGGAGTCCAGTGACGTAACCAGTACACCAACTGCTGGTCTCCCGACCCCGGTTCGAATCCCAGCCCAGTGGCTTTAAAAACACTTAGGTGTGCACACCCCACATCCCAGCAGGAAGGAGAGGTGGGGAGCAGGGTCGCAGCAGGACCGCGTCCCGTGGGAGACACTTCTTCCCTCGCCCTCTGTCTCTGACGGGCGTGTGGGCCCTGGCAGTTCAAAAAACTGGCATTTATTTATTTATTTAAATTACTTATTTTTTTTTAGAGAGATTTTTGCTATAGGGCACATGCACTCACCAGAGAGACAGAAAGCAAGAAGTCACCCCCAGGGGGATGGCCACATCGCAATCCCTTCTCCTCCATTCTCCTCTCAGGATCTTGGGCACGCACACATGCTTGGTGTGAGGTTTTTTTTTTTAATTAATTAATTAATTCATTCTTTTTAATTTGACTAGAGAGGAACAGGGTGAGAGAGAGCAAGAAAGACAGAAAGTGAGAAAGCAAGCTACCAGGTCCAGGATTCGAACCGTGGTCAGTCATGTGGGAGTCCAGTACTCTTAACCACCACATCACCTGCCAGCCGCACTCCGTGTGTTTCAAGCCACCGGGTCTAGGACTTGAACCGTAGTCAACTATGTGGGAGTTCAGCGACATAACCCTTAAGCCATCTGCTGGTCCAAAAACTGACATTAATTTAAACTTGATACGCCAAGCCCCATTCCCGGGCCACTGTGAGGGTGCGAGCAGGCAGCCAGGGCTCCCCGTGGGCCAGCACAGACGGCGGGTTCTCCCAGCTGGAGGCCCACAGCCCTGATGGCCCCAGCCTGGTGCCGATCAGGCGGAGAGCGTTAGGTTGTGTGAACGAAGCCGGGCGGGAAGGAGCCAGAGTCCCCAGCCGGGTCTCGGGAACCACGGGGACGTGGGAGGAGGCCCTTGGGTGGGGCTCCGAGGGCCTTCCAGAGGGGCAGTTTCTGACACCCGGCCAGGAGGGGTACCTGGGTACTGGGTACCGCGGTGGCTCTGGACTGGCAGTTCTGCCCAGGGGACATGTGTGATGGGGGCAGGGACGCTGCTCAGCCCCTGCAGCGCCCAGGACAGAGACTGACCCACCCGGTGCCCACAGTGCCGGGAGGGGAGAGACAGAGACGGCAGGCGGGGCCAGGCAGCCGCACCTGGAGGTCTGCCCGCCGGGACCACAGGGGAGCCCAGGTTGGAGCCCAGGCTGACCTAGGCCGGTCCAGGGGCGCCTGTGGTCCCAGTGACTTGGGGAGGCCAAGGCAGGAGGGTCCTGAGCAGGAGACCAGCCTGGGCTGTACCGCCTGACGGCCCAGAGCCAGGCCTGAGGGCACGGCCTGCTGTCCGCGCTGGGAGGCGGAGCCGGTGGGCCGAGGTGCCCTGAGACCCCGTCTTCAAGACAAAGACCAGACCGTGGGCCAGCTGGTGGCCTGGAGCTTAACAAGGCCGGGTCCCACATGGCCAACCGGGCAGTTTTCTCGTTTTCTTAAAAATTATTTTATTTAACTTTATTTATTTATTTATTTTAAGAGAGGGCCAGAGAGAGAGAGAAAGTAAAAGTGAGAAAGCAAGCCGCCAGGTCTGGGACTCGAACCGCGGTCAATCATGTGGGAGTCCAGGGCCCTTAACCACCACGCCATCTGTGAGTCAGGTCCAGCGGCTTAAAAACACTCGGTGCGCGTGCGCGCGCCCAGAACCCCGGGAGGAGAATGGAGAGGGTCGCGGCGGCCCTCCCTGGGGGTGACTTTGCCGTGAGCGCGCACTTGAGCGGGATGGAAAGCGGGGCGGGAGTGCCGAGCCGGGTGGGCTGCGGGGCAGAGGGGCTCAGCGTGTCCCCCGTACCCAGCACCAGCAGCAGGTGCTGCAGGCCGTGGAGCGCGCCAAGCAGGTGACTGTGGGGGAGCTGAACAGCCTCATCGGGGTGAGTCCTCGCCCCGCTCTGCCTTGGGGAGACGCCCAGCCCCGGGTCGGGATGGAAAGCGGGGCGGGAGTGCCGAGCCGGGTGGGCTGCGGGGCAGAGGGGCTCAGCGTGTCCCCCGTACCCAGCACCAGCAGCAGGTGCTGCAGGCCGTGGAGCGCGCCAAGCAGGTGACTGTGGGGGAGCTGAACAGCCTCATCGGGGTGAGTCCTCGCCCCGCTCTGCCTTGGGGAGACGCCCAGCCCCGGGTCAAGAGCTGGGGTGGCGGGTGGGCAGCGGAGGTGCCATAGGCCCCAGCCCTGCCCATGTACCCCGGCCCGCCCACCCACGCGGGGCACTGCAGGCCCCTCCCCTGCTCACGCCCCGCCCCGTGCAGGCCCCGCCCACGTGCCCTGTCCGCCCCCCATGAGCATCGCAGGCCCCGCCCCTGCCCACCGCCCCTGTCCTCCAGCAGCAGCAGCTCCAGCCGCTGTCCCACCACCCCCCCCCTGTGCCCCTCACCCCGCGCCCTGCGGGGCTGGTGGGCGGCAGTGCCACGGGGCTGCTGGCTCTGTCCGGAGCGCTGGCTGCACAGGCCCAGCTGGCGGCGGCCAAGGAGGACCGCGCAGGCGTGGAGGCCGAGGGGTCCAGAGGTGAGCGGGCGGAGCAGGGCAGCGGCGGGGGGGGCCGGCCTGTGCTCCATCCCCGGCTTTTTTTTGCTCCATCCCAGCTTGCGAGCGTGGGTGGGGACGCAGCGGGCGACGGGGGCGCCCTCAGCTGGCTGGGTGGGCAAGTCGCTCCCCATCCCTGGGCATCTGCGTGGACAGGGCGGAGAAGGGACATCCCCGTCCCCTGCTCGCGGGCAGGAGGGAAGGCTAAGGGCCGGGCCAAGCTTTGTAAGCTGGAGGGCGGGCCTCTGGCGCCAGGGCACGGAGACCCTCATTCTCCCTCCTCTCTTCTTATCACACCCCACCTGGCAGCGGACAGAGCCCCGAGCAGGGTAAGTGGGGGCACCCAGGGAGGCTTGCATTCCTGGGGGCTGAGGTTGGCTATTCGACATGATGGGACCCAATCCTGACTGTCACACTGTCACCTGGAGGCTGGTTTTTTTTTTAATTATTTACTTAATCCCCTTAATTATTTAATCTGATCAGACAGAGGGAGAAGGTAAGAAAGTAAGCCCGGGTCCGGGGCTCGAACCACAGTCGGCCATCCGGGAGTTCAGCGCCTCAACCACCATGCCACCTCTGGTCCTCGGAGCCTGGTTTTTAGAAAGGAGCCTGTTTTATTTATTTATTTATGAGAGGTTTTTGCTATAGGGTGCGTGCACTCTCCAGAAAGAGAGAGAGACAGAAAGCGAGAAATCACCCCCCAGGAGGATGGCCACGCCACAGTCCCTTCTCCTCCATTCTCCTCTCGGGGTCTTGGGCACGCACGCACATGCACCCAGTGTGAGTTTAAGCCACCAGGTCCAGGACTTGAACCGTGGTCGACTACATGGAATTTCAGCGACATAGCCATTATGCCATCTGCTGGTCCCAGAGCTTGGTTTTTAGAAATTGTCTCAGAGCACATGTACCTGCCAGAGAGACAGGAAGGGAGGGAGAAGGCCCCGGCGGGGCGGCTGCGCCCGGCCCTGCCTCTCCGCCCGTCGGAATCGGGGGCACACACCCCAGAGTGCTTTTCTTTTTTAAAATAATTATTTAAGTTTTTTTAAGTATTATTTTAAAATTTGCTATAGGGCACGTACACTGACCAGAGACAGAGAGAAAGTGAGAAAGCAAGCCCAGGCCTGGGACTTGAACCGTGGTCGACTCTGTGGGGGTCCAGCACCTGGCCCCAGCCCAGCATGTTTTTCAAGGGCGGGGACTCACACTGCGGGAGCAGCGCTGTCTGCCCCTCCAGGTCTGGGCCTGTGACACGCCGGCTGTCCCTGGTCCCGCGGTCCCGTCTGTGAGGGCGCCGCCCCTCGCCCCCGTGACTGAACGTGAGGCCCAGAGCCACGCCTGCAGCCTGCCCCGCAGCCCATCCCCACGTGGGCAGCTCGCGTTGCAGACAGCACCTGGGCCCTCAGCCTTGTCTGGACCAGGACACGAACCCCGTCCCTTCTCTGCAGAGCGTGTCCCCCTCGCCCCCCGAGAGTCTGGTCGGAGAGGAACGGCCGAGCGCCCTGGGTGGCAGTGGGAAGCAGAGAGAGGACAAAGATCTGGCAGGGCCTTATGTGAGTAGGGGTGGGCGGCAGGGTGGGGTGAGAAGGGGGTGGTCTGGGCCCTTTGGAGCCTTCCGGAGCCATGACCCTCACTCCGGAGCCTTCCATAGCTCCCCACTGCTCCCAGAGCACCGACCCACCAGAAGAGCCCACGGCTGTCGGCTGTAGGGCTTAACCCTGGTTTTCTAAGTCGGTGGCCGCGGGCCTGGCCGCCTTCTCTGACCCTGGAGCTTTTACTTTGGCTAACAAAGCCCCCGCTCCACCCCCGCCTCTCAGAAACCAGTTTCTCCATCAGGACCCAAACGCTGCCTCCTGCAGGAAGCCTTCCCTGACTCCTTCCGCATCACAAGACTCATACACGCCTGTAGTTTCGAGCCAGCACTCCAGGGGCCGGCGAGCCTGGGACGGGGGGCCCTCCGGGGCTGCTTATTGGTCCACCTCTCACTATTTCTCAGAAGCTGACGTCTTTCTTGTTACACAGTGGCTCGTTTTATAAACGTCAGCCACCAACCTTCCCGGAAGGAGAGGGCCTGGGGTGGGAGTGGGTGGAAGAGACCCCTGTGCCGGGAGGCTCGGGGGCGGGACCAGCCTTGCTTTCTGGCCGTCTCGGCAGCTCGGTACAGGATGGCGGAGGGGGTGGAGCTTGGTCTTTCTCCCAGGGCCCTGAGGAGCCATGGCAGGGTAGGGCTTGGGGGAGTCTGGGGCCAGCTTGGAGGGCCCTGGAGGGACAAGGCTGGAGGTCAGGAGCCCAGGCCGGAGCCGCGCCAGGGCCCTGGGAGGCAGCGGGGGTGACAGGCCCGTGCCGGAGAGCGAGGGGGGAGGAAGGCGACTCCTGGGGTGAACTGAGGCCGGATCCTGGCCGGGGCCCTCCCTGGAGCCCCTCCCAGCGGGCGGGGCGGGGGGGGGACCCCC
>NW_006209806.1:835233-841734 GCF_000334495.1 Tupaia belangeri chinensis | reverse complement strand
CCGCCCCCAGAGCCCCGCCCCACCAGAAGAGCCCACGGCTGTCGGCTGTAGGGCTTAACCCTGGTTTTCTAAGTCGGTGGCCTCGGGCCTGGCCGCTTTCTCTGACCCTGGAGCTTTTACTTTGGCTAACAAAGCCCCCGCTCCACCCCCGCCTCTCAGAAACCAGTTTCTCCATCAGGACCCAAACGCTGCCTCCTGCAGGAAGCCTTCCCTGACTCCTTCCGCATCACAAGACTCATACACGCCTGTAGTTTCGAGCCAGCACTCCAGGGGCCGGCGAGCCTGGGACGGGGGGCCCTCCGGGGCTGCTTATTGGTCCACCTCTCACTATTTCTCAGAAGCTGACGTCTTTCTTGTTACACAGTGGCTCGTTTTATAAACGTCAGCCACCAACCTTCCCGGAAGGAGAGGGCCTGGGGTGGGAGTGGGTGGAAGAGACCCCTGTGCCGGGAGGCTCGGTGCCGGGCACAGCCTTGCTTTCTGGCCGTCTCGGCAGCTCGGTACAGGATGGCGGAGGGGGTGGAGCTTGGTCTTTCTCCCAGGGCCCTGAGGAGCCATGGCAGGGTAGGGCTTGGGGGAGTCTGGGGCCAGCTTGGAGGGCCCTGGAGGGACAAGGCTGGAGGTCAGGAGCCCAGGCCGGAGCCGCGCCAGGGCCCTGGGAGGCAGCGGGGGTGACAGGCCCGTGCCGGAGAGCGAGGGGGGAGGAAGGCGACTCCTGGGGTGAACTGAGGCCGGATCCTGGCCGGGGCCCTCCCTGGAGCCCCTCCCAGCGGGCGGGGCGTGGGGGGGACCCCCGACAGCCCTTTCCCTGTGTCCCGCAGGAGAGCGACGAGGACAAGAGTGACTACAACCTGGTGGTGGACGAGGTGCGTCCGGCCTCACCCCGCTCCGCTCGGGGCACAGCACAAGTGGGGGTTCTGGACCGAGGGGCCCAGAGGGTGGAGTGGCGGGAAGGGGGCCTCGCACAAGGACACCAGGACTTGCGAGCGAATTATAGCGCCGGGAACACGGGGAACGGCCGCTGTGGTGGCTTTGAGCGTGGCCCGCACGTGGGGTGACACCCCTTCCCAGGCCTCGCCTTCCCCATCTGTCTGGGGGCGCCCAGCCCAGGCCCTGTCACAGGCCGGGCTGTGTGTGCAGGAGACCTCCGGCCCCTTCCCCAGCTGGGTAAACCGGCCCTCCCGCGGCAGGGCGTAGGCGGCAGCGCAGAGGTCCGGGTGGGAGTCGGGAGTATAGGACGGTTCTCTCCGCCCACTTCTCCCCGTGTGCCGTCACGTCCGGGGACGCAGGACCAACCCTCAGCGCCCCCCAGCCCGGCCATCACCCCCTGTGGAAAGGCAGCAGCCTGTGTCCCCACCCGCCGAGAGCTCGTGGACAGTCCAGCCTCCTTGGCCTCCAGCCTCGGCTCTCCACTCCCCAGAGCCAAGGAGCTTGTCCTGGTAAGGAGCACGGAGGGCCTTGAAACTCACTTTATTCACACAGGGGGGCCTGAAAACAGATGCACCACGTTAGAAATGTGTAGGGCAGGTGGAGTCTATGCCCTTCTGAGTCTTTTTCAAAGATGTTTTCTTCTTGGGGCCAGCAGGTGACATAGTGGTTAAGGTGCTGGACTCCCACATGGCCAACCACAGTTCAAGTCTCGGTCCCAGCGGCTCGATATACACCAGACACGTGCACACGTGTGTCCAAAATCCCGAGAGGAGAGTGAAGAAGGGACTGCGGCGTGGCCACTCCCCTGGGGGTGATTTCTCACTTTCCCTCTCTGTCTCTCTAGCAAGCGCACGTGCCCTATAGCAAAACATCTAAAAATAATAATAAATTGTCTTCTCTATTCGGGACAGAGCGTGTGCGGGTGCACGTGAAAGACAGCGAGGGAGGGAAGACCCCACGGGGTCTGATCACACGTGACCCCCGTGTAGCCCCTCAGATCCTGGACACGTGTGTTCAGGCTGACTGGGCTGGGGATTCGAACCGTGGCCGCCATGTGGGACCGGGCTTCTGGGCAGTGCTTCGCAGCTGGCCCCCGAGTGTTCCTCCCTGGCCTCGCTTGGTTGAGCCTCAGGAAACAGCAAAGAAGATCGGAAAATGAGCCCTTGCGTAGACACGGAAAGGTCGGGGACGGCTCTCGCAGTGACGAGAAATCCCGTGGAGTAAGCTTGGCGAAGCCTGGCAGCAGCACCAGGGTCCTCACTGGACGCCAGGCTGCAGGCGGGAGGGTCTGCGAGGGCCCAGGGGTCTTGCCAGCCCAAGCTGAGATGCAGCCCGGCTGGGGAATGGATTAGAGGGGCCGCGTGCCCACCACCGCCAGGGTCCGGGCCAGGGGCAGGGACCCCCAGAAGCGCCCTAGGCATTCTCTGCAGAGCCCCCGTTGTGACCCCCCCCCAGGTCTCCCCTAGACCCTGCCCTGCACTAACCCAGGGAGATGTTAGTTTCCAGGCCTCCCACCCACAGGTTGCCATGGCAACCTCCAGCAGTTGGGGCTCCGTTCTTTGGTAAGTGCCCTCCTCCCCTGCAGGGGACCTTGGGGGCGGGGCGCTCCCATCTGCCAGAGAGCCCCCCCACCGAAGGCCGTCCCATCCACCGCTCTCGGGCGGGACTGTCACTGTCACGGCTTGTGTGACCCCGTGATGCTCCCGTGCTGCCAGCCACCCAGGACAAGGACGCAAAGTTGCTTGCAGCCGGAGGAGCTGAGGTGACAGAGCTGATTCTAAATAGAGGCTTCCCCGGGGGAGGGACAGCTGTAGGACCCCTCCGGCTGTGCGTGACACCCCCTGCATGGGGAGCCGGGAGGACCCCTGCCGCCACAGTGGAGGCTCCCACGTGGGGGAATCGGTAGCTGAGTTTCCAGCCGGGCTGCATTTTAAAAATTATTTTATTTTATTTTATTTATTATTATTCAGTTTGACCAGAGAGAGAGTAAGTGAAAGCAAGCCACCAGGTCCAGGACTCAAACCATGGTCAGCCATGTGGGAGTCCAGCAACTTAACCACCATACCACCTGCCAGCCCCCAGCCTGGAGGGTTTTTTTTCTTTTTGAGAGAGATATTTGCTATAGGGCACGTGCGCTCGCCAGACAGAGAGAGACAGAGAGAAAGAGAGAAATCACCCCTCAGGGGGGATGGTCAACTCCCGTCTCCTCCATTCTCCTCTCGGGATCTTGGGCACGCACACGCGTCTGGCATGAGTTTAAGCCACCGGTCTGGGACTCAAACCGCAGTCGACTACGTGGGAGTCCAGCGACACAGCCATTACGCCAACTGCTGGTCCCTCCTGCCGTTTTTTATCATTTTGCCGGGGTGCACATGCGCTGACCGGATGGCGACAGGGGGGAGGCCCCGTGGGCGTGGTCCTGTGGGGAGTTTGGGCACACATGCACGTGCACCTGGTGTGTTTTCCAAGCTGCAGGGACCAGGATTTGAGCCGTAGTCGACCAGGTGGGAGCCAGCTCCCCATGACTGGTTCACGACTTCCTTTACGGCCAGAGGGCACACGGGCACACACAGACTGTGGCAGGGCCTGGTCACGCCAACGCCCCTTCCTGCCCGCTTCCCCTTTCCGGCCCTGTGTGCCAAGGCCCCATCCCCTGAGCAGCCACGCGGGCCCCAGCTTCCTGTCGGCAACTCTAGCCCCCGGATGGGGCATCGGCAGCCCTGGGGACCCTGTGCCCTGTGTGTCGTTGCTGCCATGACACAGGCATGCTGGTCACTTGGGTGCACGTGTGTGGGCACGCCTGTCCCCACGGCCACGTGCCTGGTGCTGTGGGCCGTCCCTGGTGCGTGTGCCCATTGCGATGGGAGGGGAGGTGCCAGGAAGGCTGCGGATTGGGGGACAGGGCAGACAGCTGACGCGGCGCACCGGGGCCCTGGCTCGGCCAGTGCGTTTAGGTGTGACGGAGCCACGTCCCTGAGCAGTGGGCAGCTGTGTCCAGCTGGGACCCGGGCCTGCAGGTGCCAGCCCACCACGCTCAGCCTGGCCCTTTCCTGCAGAATGACCTTCCGGCCAGCACGCCCGCTTCGAAGTCCTGTGACTCCTCCCCGCCCCAGGACGCGTCCACCCCGGGGCCCAGCTCTGCTGGCCACCTCTGTCAGCTCACGGCCAAGCCGGCGCCCTGCACAGACAGTGTCGGTGAGTGCCCTGGTGCCTGTGGAGGGCTCCCCTTGGCGTAGAGGGACTGGTGCGGGCAGAGGCGGGAGGTTGGGGTTCCAGCCTTGTCCCCGACTCTGAGCTAGCAGCGGCCTCACTTCGGGCCTCAGTTTCCTTGTACTGGCTTGACGTGGGGAGACTGAGGCCCATGGCATGGAGGGACCTTCCTCTGCAGCTTCAGTGTGGTGTGCTGGGGGAACAGGCTTTGGCGTCAGACGCACTTGGGTGCAGGTCAGGTTTGGGCACCCGAGCCGTGTGACCTGAGACCAGGGCCCGGCCTCCTGAGCCTCCGTTCCCCATCAGTAACCTGGGGGTGGACTGTGACTTTCTGTGTGGCCAGCCCCTGGCTGGTTCAGCTTGGAAACCCACCCTCAAGGTGGCGGGGAAGGAGACCCAGACCCCAAACTCCCTCTCAATGATCAGAAGGGGTGGGAGGAGGGCCCTAGGATGGGCAAGGCTGCAGGGGGGGGTGATGGGGCTCATGGAGGTCCCTGAGATGGTGAGGGACACTAGGTCTGGGTTTTGAGGGATGAGTAGGAGCTCACCAGTTGCAGGAAAAAGGAAGGCATGCCAGCCGGGCAGTCTCTGTGGAGGCCCGGCGGTGTCCTGGGGTGTGGCCACTCCTGGGCCGAAGCTCGGGAACAGTGACCGTCCGCCCGAGGGGCCCCGAGGCAGCGTGGAGCAGCCCTCGCGCCAGGGTTTCTAAGACTTGTCCCCACCCCTTCTTGCCCAGCCCTGAGGAGTCCCCTGAGTCTGACTGGCCCCTTCACCACGTCCTTCAGCCTGAGCTCCCATGGCGGCCTCAACGGGGACCTCTCTGTGCCCAGCCCCTACGTCAGTCTCCACCTGCCCCCCCAGGTCAGCACCTCCGTGGTGTACGGCCGCTCGCCCCCGGTGAGTGCTCCCGCAGGGCCGGGATGCGGGGAGGGACGGGAGCCCTGGCTCAGCTCGGGAGAGCGGACGGGGACCCGAGGGCCTCAGTGTCCCACAGGCTTCGTGGGGATCACTGACCGGTGAGCAGGGAGAGGGGCCAGCGCTGGCTGCGGGGTCTCCCCCGGAGAAGTGAGGGGGGCCAGCGCTGGCTGTGGGGTCTCCCACGGGGTCTCCCCCAGAGCGGCGTGTGCAGCCCTGTTGTAGACCAAGTCTGAGCCTCGTCCCATGCATCCGGGGTTCTACGGTTCCCTGGACAGAGGCTTTGGGGCCCCCTCAGGAGAGCTGGGATCTGGGAGAGGAGAGAGCCGCTCTGGGGAGCTAGAGATGAGGCCCCTGAGAAACGGGACAGGCAGAAAGTCTTGGGGGGGCCAGGTGTCACCACCCCGGTGTCTCGGCAGATGGCATTCGAGTCTCACCCGCATCTCCGAGGGTCCTCCATCTCCTCCCTGCCCAGCATCCCTGGTGGGAAGCCGTGAGTATCGGGGGGCTCTCTGTGGGGGGAGCCTGGGCCCACCCCCTGTAATGACGACTTCCAGGGTTGCTCCTAGCAGGTCCAGCTTCGAGTCCCTAGAGCTGTCTTGTCTTTTTTTTTTTTGAGAGGTTTTTGCTGTAGGGCGCGTGCGCTCGCCAGGAGGACAGAGACAGAGAGACAGAAAGTGAGAAATCACCCCCCAGGGGCATGGCCACACCGCAGTGCGCTCGCCAGGAGGACAGAGACAGAGAGACAGAAAGTGAGAAATCACCCCCCAGGGGCATGACCACGCCGCAGTCCCTTCTCCTCCATTCTCCTCTCGTGATCTTGGGGACGCACGCACATGCGCCTGGCATGAGTTTAAGCCACCGGGTCCAGGACTCTAACCCGGGACAACTACATGGGAGTCCAGGGACGTAGCCATTACGCCACCTGCTGGTCCTGTGTCCCTAGCGCTTTCTGCAGTGCTGGGAGTGTCCCAGGCCTGCTGCTGTCCCATCTGGTTGCTACCAGCCACGTGCGGCTTCTGAGCCCTAGAGGGAGGCCAGATGCAGGTCACTTAGGATCATTGTGGGTGACAGTGGGCCGCCGGTCCAGCAGCTCTGGACCCTCGGGGCACTCACGGGGCCACTGTTCACGAAACTTCCGACCACACCTCTGCCAGGCCTGCAGTCAGGCCGCCCTGCCCGCCCGGAAGGCCCTGGACACGGGCAGCTCCCACCCGGGCGTGGGGTCGGGGTGCAGCGGGGCGCGGGCGGCCTGGTCACGGCCCTCTCCGTGCAGGGCCTACTCCTTCCACGTGTCTGCCGACGGCCAGATGCAGCCCGTGCCCTTCCCGTCGGACGCGCTGGTGGGCGCCGGCATCCCGCGGCACGCCCGGCAGCTGCACACGCTGGCGCACGGCGAGGTGGTCTGCGCCGTCACCATCAGCGGCTCCACGCAGCACGTGTACA
>NW_006209806.1:830519-835059 GCF_000334495.1 Tupaia belangeri chinensis | reverse complement strand
GGCCCACCGCAGCGCTCGTTCCCTCTGACCCAGAACCGGGACAACTACATCCGCTCCTGCAAGCTGCTGCCCGACGGCCGCAGCCTGATCGTGGGCGGCGAGGCCAGCACCCTGTCCATCTGGGATCTGGCGGCGCCCACGCCCCGCATCAAGGCGGAGCTGACGTCCTCCGCCCCCGCCTGCTACGCCCTGGCGGTCAGCCCCGACGCCAAGGTCTGCTTCTCCTGCTGCAGCGACGGCAACATCGTGGTCTGGGACCTGCAGAACCAGGCCATGGTCAGGTGGGTGCCCACCCCCTCTCCCGGGCCTGGGCAGAGCCGGAGCAGCCCAGCCCTAGGAAGGACGCCTGGGCCTCCCCCTGCAGGCAGTTCCAAGGCCACACGGACGGGGCCAGCTGCATCGACATCTCCGACTACGGCACCCGGCTGTGGACGGGGGGCCTGGACAACACGGTGCGCTGCTGGGACCTGCGGGAGGGCCGGCAGCTGCAGCAGCACGACTTCGGCTCCCAGGTGTGTGCAGGGTCGCTGGGCCACACTGGCGGCTCCGAGGCCGGACTCCTCTGCCCTGCCTCCCAGCTGCTGGCAGGGCTAAAAACCTCTTTGTGCCTTTCTTGTTCTCCAGACAAACCCACAAGCCTTCCCCTTTAATTCTCCAGGGACACAGGGAGGCATAAAAAGCCAATTCCTGATAAGCCAGGGGGCCACTGAGACCCTCAGATCATCCTCCTGCAGTGGGCCCTCCATCTCCAAACCCCACTGAGAGCTCCGGAACACCCCTTTCCCCAAGGGAGGATTTACTGTGGGGAGTTGGCCTGGGGGACAGGAGGCCCGTAGGCGTGGGGCATGGGATGTCCCCCTGAAGGTGCCGTGGGGATCCAGGCTAAGATCCACGAAGGGGCTGGACAGAAGCGGGGCACCTGCTGGGGCTGCTCAGAGCCAGGAGCGGTCTGCAGGTGCTCTGGGTTCAGACCTGCATGGTGCTTGGGTGGGGTGCGAGGGCCTCGGTCTGTCCTTTGGTTCCGTGGGCTGGCCTCACACGGTCCGTACCTGGGACACCGGGAACCCTCTGCGTGTGCTGTTCCCGCAAGCTGACGCGCCTTTCTCTAGTCGCTGAACTCCTACTCATGCTTCAAGACCCATCTCCGTTTGCCCATTGCATGAAACCCAGGGAAGCTAGCTCCAAGCTCTTTCCATTCTACCTACCTTTGTCTTTGTTTCGGTTTTTGCTAGAGGGCTTGTGCCCTGGCCAGAGAGCTGGCGAGAGACAAGCACCTCCCCAGGGGAATGCCACGCCTCCATCCCCTCCGTCCATTTCTCCTCTCAGGATCGTGGGCACGCATACACATTCGCCTGATGTGGTTTTCAAGCCACCAGGGTTGGGATTCGAACTGGGGGGCTTCATGTGGGACCGGGCTCCCTGCACGGCAGGGCTGGCCTGGCCTCTTTCCTCTTCCTGCCCAGGGTGGGAGGGACAGCAGAGCAGGGGGACGCTGAGTCCCGTCAAGCGGAAACGCGCACAAGCGTTAGCTGGGGAGGCTCCGAGCCCCGGTCAGGCCCGCGGGGCTGGACCCGCCTGGCTCCCGCCATCTGCTCCAGGCAGCAGTTGCCCCGCCGTGTCTGTCCCAGGGCTGCTGGAACCGAGAATGGCCATGCTCCGGGCTCTGCGTAATTCCGATGAATATGAATGACCCCGCACACGGGCCTGCTGCCTCGGCCGGGCCAGCTGCCTCTGCGGCTCCCCCCCCGCCCCGGGGCCGGCCCCCCCCCCCCCCGCCTCGCCTCCCTGTCACCCAGATCTTCTCCCTGGGCCACTGCCCTAACCAGGACTGGCTGGCTGTCGGCATGGAGAGCAGCAATGTGGAGATCTTGCACGTCCGCAAGCCCGAGAAGTACCAGCTGCACCTCCACGAGAGCTGTGTGCTGTCCCTCAAGTTCGCCTCCTGCGGTGAGTCCCTGGGGCCGGGCCGGGCCGGGCCGCCTGAGCGGGGCCGCCTCGCCAGCACGCCCGCGTGCTTACACTAGAAAAGGTCCATCCGTCCGTGTATCCCGAACATCACGTGGGATGCAGTCACCGAACGGGTATGTTCCAGGCGCTGTGTGGGATGCTCCTGCCGCTAACATCAAACCCTCCGGGACCAGCAGTTGGCATAATGGCTATGTCGCTGGACTCCCGTGTCGTCGACTGCAGACCTGGTGGCTTAAACTCACGCCAGGCGCGTGTGCGTGCGTGCCCAAGATCCCGAGAGGAGAATGGAGGAGAAGGGATTGCGGCGTGGCCATCTACTGGGGGGCGATTTCTCACTTTCTGTCTCTCTGGGGAGCACACGCACCCTATAGCGAAAACCTCTCCAAAAAAAAGATCAAATGATCCGTTCGTGCGAGTATACCCCAAGCATTGCGTGGGACACACTTACAGTAAAAAGCCGCTAATCCGTGAGCCGGCCGGTGGCATGGTCAACACGCTGGGTCCCACACGGCGGACAGCACAGTCCCCTGGACCTGCAGCTCAGACACACACTGAAGCGCGTGTGTGCCCACAACCCCGAGGGAGGATGGAGAAGGGCTTGCGGTGGCTGTCCCGGGGGGTAGGGGGTCCTCACTTTCCCTCTCTCTCTCTCCGGGGAGCGCGCACGCCCTGTAGCAAACTTTAACAAGAACGAAAAAGCAGACGTCGAAGTCGCGCCACAGTCTGTACTAACATTGCTTTGGTGTCTGCGACACGAACCTCGCTGGCGTCTGTGTTCGTCTGTGTCCCTCCCCGAGGGCTCCCCTTGCCCGAGGGCCATCGAGAGCGGGGGAGACTGAGTCTCAGGGTAGGGTGCCGGAAAGGAAAGAGAGGCCAGGCCCCGCCCGCCGGCTCCTCCAACCCCCACTCCGCTCCCAGGGCGCTGGTTCGTGAGCACCGGCAAGGACAATCTGCTCAACGCTTGGAGAACGCCCTACGGGGCCAGCATTTTCCAGGTAGCTGGCTGGGGTCCCCACCCGCGGGCAGGCCCTGGACGGGGAGGCCGCCCTGGGTGAGAACTGGCCGCGCCCGGGCGTCCCTGCGCACTCAGGGGTCTCCGGACTCAGACGCGGCTTCCTGCGCCCCAGTCGGCGGCCTCTGCGCCTCACCCCTGTGTCCTGTCTGCCCGCCTTCCGGGAGTGTAGGAAGGTGCCAGGCAGTAGGTACGAGGCACAGGCTGGCACCTCAGGCAAAGCCCGACCCAGCTGACCAGCTGCCATCAGCTCCGTAGGAAGCCCGCGGACGCGGGCAGGTCACTGTGCACAGCCTTCTCCGAGCTTCCCAGGGCCACTCGGCTGTCCTGCTCTCCGGCTGTCCGGAAGGACAGAGCTCCAGTCTCCTCCCCGGCCCCAGCCCCGGCCCCTTCCCTCCTCCCGTCCACCCAGGGCTCCCTGCCTCGGCCCCGGGCCCCTGGTGCTCAGGGCCCACGCCTCCCCTCACGCCCTTTCCCCCCCTCGCGGTCTGCAGTCCAAGGAGTCGTCCTCTGTCCTGAGCTGTGACATCTCCAGGAACAACAAGTACATTGTGACCGGCTCGGGGGACAAGAAGGCCACCGTGTATGAGGTCGTCTACTGAGCCCCCGTCTCCCTGCACCCGCCCGACCCCTGCGGAGGGGCGTCCGGGAGACCGCGGCGGCCTCCCTGGCCACAACGTGAGCGCTGGCTCCTGCGGTCCAGCTGCCTCAGCCCTGGGCAGGGCTCGGGCAGGCAAATAAATGTATTTATCACGGTGGCCTCTGTCATGGCCGGGGACTGGGTGTGTCACTCCCCCCGGGCGCTGTGTCTGAGGATGCACTTCTGGCTGTGCCCGGAGCAAACTCCTTCCCGGGGAAGCACCAGGACGAGACAGGTGCATCCGGCAGGGTTGCTCGTGGGCGCCGCGTAACAAACAGTCCCTAGGATCTCAGACATTTGAGCACTTTCCCTAAAGGACAATGGGACCTAGAGCAGCTGGAGGCAGAGGGCGGGACACCCTGTGCTGAGGCCCAAAGGGGGGACCCAGTGCTGGTGAGAACCGGGCAGCTGGGTCCTGGAGAGGGCGGTCTCGGACGAGCCTGGGCCCGTGCGGGGCGGGGTCAGTGGCGAGCCCATCCGCCTGTTCTGGAAGCCGATGGGGGCTATCACACGCCGCCCAGGCTGGGGTGCAGAGGCCGTTCTAGAGGTCGGGTCCCCACTGGGAAGAGGACAGGGCTGCCCGCGTGGGCTGGGCCTGGCTTCCGTCCGGAGCCCTCCCTGAGGACACGAGGCACTCATGGCCCAGGACTCAGGGTGGACCACGGCATCGAACCCTGCTGGGGACGCTGTCTCTGTCTCTTGCTTGTGGGAGAAATACACCTTAAACGCAAACCCAGAGAACACCTGAAGACCTCACTGGGAGACACAATGACTCCAGTTCGAGCCCAGCCCCGGGGGAGGTGCTGCCTGGGCCAGCAAGGTCCTGGCCCGGAGGTGGGAGGGCAGGCCAAGGGTGGAGCCACCATGGAGACATTCAGGCTGACACTGCGGTTGCTGGAGAGGCTCGCCCGGGGGCGTCC
>NW_006209806.1:827137-830496 GCF_000334495.1 Tupaia belangeri chinensis | reverse complement strand
AGCACCTCAGTTGGCACCGCCACAGACATCTGAGACCCCGCCCAGGTCCCCCCCCCTCAGCATCAGCGTCAGAGCTGCCGGGAGCCATCCCCACGTGGCCCGTGGCCCCACAGCAGGCTGGGGGCTCAGAGCACGGGGGCCCAAGCCCTTTCAGAGTGTGCCTACAGGACAGGGCCACGTTCGGGGTGGGGACGCAGGCCGGCTGGCTGCTCTTCACGCTAAGGGACAGCCAGAGGCCACCACCCGGACCTGGTGTGCCACCGAGCCCTTCCATGCACCTCTTCCTCCTCCTCGATGCCCTGAGCAGGGGCGGGGCAGGGGCGACAGCAGGAGGCCCCTCAGGGCCTGTGACAGTCAGGTGGTCTTGGGTACCTGGCAGGGCGTGGGGCAGAGTGGCCTGGGGCTCCCCTGGGTGCACGCCAAATCTCAGCCCTCGGGCTCAAAGCACAGTCTCCTTGGGGCGGCCTGGGCCCCTCTGTGCTACCCGGGCCACTGTGGTCCCCGAGGGCAGACCAGGGCACTGCCACGCTGGCCTGAAGGGGGTGCCCGGACGCACCCCTGCCTTCCCCCTGGCCTGGATGGGTCTGCCCTGGGGATCAGAGAGGAGGGGGCGGGGACAGGAAGCCCAGGGGCTGGCGCCGGTCCAAGACCAGCGATGAGCTCTCCAGTGCAGGGGGTGGCACGGCACAGACTGCCACCAGGAAGGCACCGCTGACAGCAAGGCCTGTCCCCAGCTGTAAAGTGGGAACAAGCCACACAGCCGGGCGGCGGAGGGTTTCCTGACCAGCAGTGCCCGGCACAGGCAGGTCGGAGGCAGGAGCCTCAGCACTGGGAGAGGAGACCGCCCCCGGCCGCCGAGCCCACGGGGCTGACCGCACGAGTCCCAGCCTGGTGGCTTGAGACACGCGGGCGTTGGTGCCTGAGATCCGAGGAGCAGGGAGAGGTGAAGGGCCCGTGGCGGGGCGGACAGCACACTGTGTCCCCCCCTCCCTCTCCCTGGCCGTTACCAGTGACTGGGGCAGCAGATGCCGTAACGGTTACAGCGCTGGACTCCCACCTAGGCAGCTGTGGTTCAAGTCCTGGACCTGGAGGCTTAAAACTCACACTGGGCATGTGGGTAAAAAAGGAGGGTGATTTCTCACTTTCTCTCAGGCAAGCTCATGTACCCTACAGCAAAAATCTCTCCTTGAATGAAAAAAAAACAAACACAGTGACTGGGACCGGATAGTGTAATGGTTATATTGGTGGACTCCCCCATGGCTAAGCCCGGTTCGAGTCCTGAACCTGGCAGCTTGAAACTCACACCGGGTGCGTGTGTGCCCAAGATCCCGAGAGGAGAAGGGATTGCGGCATGGCCATCCTCCAGGGGGGGGAGTGATTTCTCGCTCTCTGTCTCTCTGTCTCTGTTTTTCTGTCGAGCGCATGTGCCCTATAGTGAAAACCTTTCCCAAAACAAAACAAAAACTAGAGGTTACCGGGGCCAGCAGGTGGTATGGTGGTTAATGCGCAGGACACTCCCAAGTGGCTGACCACGGTTCAAGTCCTGGACCTGGTGGCTGGCTTTCTCACTTTCTCTCTCTCTCTCTGTCTCTCTCTGGTCCAGTTAAAATGAATGAATAAATGAAATTTAAAAACAAGCTAGTGGTTGGAGTTGGGGAGAAGGGATGGTACTGACAAAGGAGAGCCCAGTAGGAGGGTTATCAAATAGCGTTCTAAGGTGAAGCCACGTGACCCCACTGGTTCCCACTGTCCCAGCGGTCATAAAGACGGCCGTGGGGACCGGCACGGGTGAGAGCCCGGTCACCACACACGGTCCCTGGCCAGTGCGGCCTGAGCCCAGAACACGCCAGGCTGCAACCTGCAGGGCCTCGGGAAGCGCATGGAAAACACACATCACTGAGAGGGAAAATAAGGCAGGCTCGGGGGCCAGCGGGGGGCGTGGCTGGGGTGCTGGATTCCCACGTGGCCAACCACAGTTCGAACCCCAGGCCTGGTGGCTGGTCTCCGCACTCTCCCTCTCACTTTCTCTCTGGCGCGTGCATGTACCCCACAGCATAAAAAAAAAAAAAAAGATAAAGAAATATTTTATTTATCTCTATTTATTAATGTAACACATCCACAGAGAGAGAGAGAGAGAGGAAGAGTGAGAAGGCAAGCCTCCAGGTCCAGGACTCGAACCACACATGGCCATGTGGGAGTCCAGCGCCTCAGCCATCACAACACCTGCTGGCTTGACTCAAGCATTCAGGACAGAGCAGCCGAAGGAGCTGGGGCAGGGACAGTCCCCTGGAGTCCTGGCCATCGGCACAGACACAGGCCCTGCCCCGTCTGAGAGGGCCCACCTGGCCCCCACCATCGCCCACTGGCTACCCTAACGCTGCTGCCTAGAGCTCAATCCAATAATAAATCTTAAAAAATAATTAACAGGACCAGCAGGTGCCGTAATGGCTGTGTCGCTGGACTCCTGTAGTCGACTACAATTCGAGTCCTGGACCTGGTGGCTTAAACTCACGCCGGGCGTGTGTGCGTGCATGCCCAAGATCCCGAGAGGAGAATGGAGGAGAAGGGATTGCAGCGTGGCCATCCCCCTGGGAGGTGCTTTCTTGCTTCTTTCTATCTCTCTGTCTCTGTCTTTCTGGAGAGCGCATACTCCCTATAGCAAAAACCTCTCTTAAATAAATAAATAAATAAATACCCATTTCTATGGCCCAGAGTAAGGCATGTGGGTCCCACATGGTTGGCCATGTGGTTCGAGTCCTAGACCCGGTGACTTAAACGCACCGGGCTTGTGTGCATGTATGTCCAAATCCTGAAAGGAGGGATTTTGAGAAGGGATTGCAGCATGGCCATCCTGCATAGGGTGGTTCTCCTCTCTGTCTCTCTCTGCTGAGCGTTCCTGTCCTCTGGTGCACACACATACACGCACGTGCGCATGCACACAACTGATGTATGGGTTTCAAAAGTTGTGCCAAAATACACTTGGAATTCCACTTGTTCATGAGCTTTCTGAAGACCCTGCGTATTTCGGGGGGCTTCTGGAATTCCCATTTTTCGGATGGGAACACAGAGGTGCAGGGAATTTGAGCAGGTAACAGTTCAGGGGAATAGAGGCCCCAAGGCCGACAGCTGCACCTGCACGGCCCCGCCCTGCCGCGTGTCGGGGCGGGGCCAGGGAGGGGGCGGGACTACACAGGGATGGGAGCCCGCCCCCCACCTGAGCCCGGGCCCCAGGCCCCGCCTCCGGGGCAGCTGCGACGGATTCCCCAGCTGCGCCCGCAGCACAAAGCCCAGGAGAGCCTCTCCAATTCACCCCGGCTCGTTAATGCGCAATTTACCGGCACTTTAATGCGCTCAGCAGG
>NW_006209806.1:822327-824271 GCF_000334495.1 Tupaia belangeri chinensis | reverse complement strand
CGGCTCCCTCCTGCCCGCCAGCCCGCCCTCCCTGGGGAGGGCTGCGGCGCCCTCGGTGGAAGCTGGAAGCCTAGGCTGCTGCCTGGGGGATGCAAACAGCGCCGAGAGGGGACGGGGCGGGAAAGCCGCAGGAGCTGAGGCGGAGTGCAGGGCAAGAGCCTGTGGAGGCCCTCCCTGCGGGACGGGCAGCCTCGCCCCACATCCCCCGAACAAGCCACAGTTCCAGGGTCCCCACCCCGTCTGTCCTCCCTGCAGACACCAGAGGGCGCCTGTGAGCACCCGGCCAGGGCCCGGCCCTCCTCTGCCCACAGCCCTGGGACTTCCACCTCCCTGGGGTCAAAGCCCAGGTCCTCCCTGCAGCCCACAGGGCCCTTCCCCGCCGCCCTCTCCTCCCACACACCACGCCCCTCCTGCCCCTGCCCCAGGGCCTTTGCACATCCGGACACCCACACTTCCTGGGGTTTCCTTCAAGCCTGTCCCCCCATCACCTCCAGCTGCTCCATCCCCCTTCCTGCCCGGCCCCCACAGGCTGTGTCCCCAGGGCAGGGAGGTGGCCTGTGCTCCTGTCCTCTCCCTGGCACCTTAGTAGGGCACCTGGCGAGGAGGGGACTTCGTGTCTGTTGAATGAATAACCACGTTCTGGTGGCCTCCTGGCGCTCGCCCCTGCCAGTCACCTGACTCAGGCAAGGCCCTGCCAGCACCTGCAGGGGGGAGAGGCCCTGACTGGAGGGCTGGCAGGACCTCCCCAGGACCCGGGCTCCTGACCACCTTGCAGGCCCTTCCTGTCTAAGCAACTGGTCCCCAGAGGCTCAGGGCACCACACCCGGATGCCCAGGACATCCCTGGAGGGGGCTTGGCTGGGAGACCGGCATGGGCAGGGACCTCGGTCTTCTGCCATGTCCCTAAACATCCCACTGTGGCCAAAATTGATGCCTACTTGAAACAGAAAAGTTTTCGTTTCTCAGCAAGATTTGTATTAATAAGAACTCACAGGGGCCGGCAGGTGGCACAGTGGTTACGGTGCTGGACTCACACATGGCCCACCAGGGTTTGGGCCCCGGACCTGGCATCCTGCTTTCTAATTCTCTCTCTGCCCCTCTCTGGTGAAATATAAATAAAAGTTAAATAGTAATTTTTTTGGAGCGGTTTTTGCTATAGGGTGCAAGCACTCACCAGAGAGACAGAAAGACAGAAAGCAAGAAATCATCCCCCAGGGAGGATGGGTACACCGCAATCCCTTCTCCATTCTCCTCTGGGATCTTGGGCACTAACGACCGCAATCCGCCTGGCGTGAGTTTAAGCCACCGGGTCGGTGATGCGAACCGTGGTAGACTACGTGGGAGTCCAGCGACATAGCCATTATGCTAAGTGCTGGTCCTAAGATTATTTTTTTAAGTAACCAGAAGATGGCAGGTCCTGATTCAGAAGGTGGGACAATGTTAGAGGCAGAGCGAAGCCCACCCCACCGCTGGGGCCTCCTGCACCCCACTCCAGGCTCCCAGCAGCCACCGCCTTCCCCCCGCCCTCTCCCGTCCCCAGGACCCCAAGCCTCACCCCACCGCCGGGGTGAGATCGCAGAATGCTTTATCCTCCCCACTGCGTGCTGGGATGCGGGAGCCCAGAACAGGTTCCTGAACTCAATTTAGTTCTGAAACAATTCCCTGAAGCACGGGAGAGCAGGCAAAGGGGTTTTGAGGAATGAGTAGGAGTCAGCCAGGTGGGCTCTGTCGGAAGGGGGAGGAGGGGGAGGAGCAGGACCAAGAGCCTTCCTAACTCTGTTCTGCGCCCCCTCCAGCCCGGGAACACTGGGGTCCCCTCCAGGAAACAGCCAACTCACCTCCCACGGGACACAGGGAGGAAGCCCGGAGGGCTCAGCCCGGCTCAGGCCGAGAGGAAGCACCTGCTCCCTCCCTCCCCGCTATTTGGCTCTCGGGCCCCGCCCCG
>NW_006209806.1:820732-822262 GCF_000334495.1 Tupaia belangeri chinensis | reverse complement strand
CGCGGCCGCTGCGGGGCTGTCACTCAGCGAGCCCCGAGCAGCCGCTTAACCCTTGCGGTCCCTCTGCGGGGAAGGAGGGCGAGCAGAGCCTCGGGCAGCTTGGGGTCCAGGCTGGGGCGTGGGGCTTGGGAGGCGGAGGGAACTCGTGGAGGGCACGGCGGCGAGTGGCTGCTTTGTTTGGTGAGGAATCTGGTCATTTGAATCCTCGCCACGGGTGGCTTAGGGCTGGGGTTGGAAGTTGGGCACGCTCAGCTGGTCCCTGGCCAGTCCTCGGATTAAACACAGCGCAGTGCCCCTTTCTGGAGAGCCCTTCCTAGCGCCCTCCACCCAGCCACCCAGCCGGGGCTGCACAACTTCCTCAGTGAGTTTTCCCGTCTGCTCCCCAGCCCGGTGATACTGGATCTGAGCAAAGGCCCTGAGGCTGGTTCCAGCTGCCAGGTTCAAGACCAGGGCCGGAAAGTACGGTATGGAGTCCAGGAAGGGCTGGATGGGCCTCGGATGATGCGGAGGGGTACCTCCTGGGGGTGTTGGGGTTCAAACAGGGGATCTACTTGAAATAGGAAGTGGGCGGGACCAGCAGCTAGCGTAATGGCTATGTCGCTGGACTCTAGTCGACCGCGGTTCGCATACCGGACTGGTGGCTTAAAACTCACGCTGGGTGCGTGTGTGTGCGTGCCCAAGATCCCGAGAGGAGAATGGAGGAGAAGGGATTGCGGTGTTCCCATGGGGGGCGGTGATTTCTCGATTTCTGTCTCTCTGTCTGTCTGGCAAGCGCATGCACCCTATAGCAAGAAAACCTCTCTGAAAAAAAAACAAAAGAAAGAAATACAAAGTGGGGCCCAGCATGTGGTTGGGACAGCTGGACCCCACGTGGCCCACTGTGCAAGGGAGTCCCACCCAGCGACTGTAAAAGCCAGGCCGGGGCAGGCAGCACGTTGCTGGTGGTTAAGTCGCTGGAATCCCACATGGCCGACAGTGGTTGGAGTCTCGGGCCTGCGGCTTGAATATCATGCCAGGCATGAGTGTGTGTGGGTGCCCAAAAGCCCAAGAGGAGAATGGAGAAGGTTTTGCGGTGTGGCCATGCCCCCAGGGGGTGATTTCTTACTCACACCCCCCCAACTCTTGGCCCCTGAGTGCATGCACCTTTTGACAAAAACGTTAAGATAATAGTAATAACCCCCCCCACACACCACGCTGGGGACCACCCTGTGCATGGGGCTCAGCCTGGCAGCTATACAAACACAGCGCGTGTGCGTGCGTGCCCAAGACCCTGAGAGGAGAATGGAGGAGAAGGGACTGTGTGTGGTCACCCCATTCTGCCCTCCGAGCACGCACACCCTAGAGCAAAATAAAAATTAAAAAAACAACAACACTGGGGATTTTTGGTATAGGGCACGTGCTTTCACCAGAGACATGGAGAGACAGAAAGCAAGAAATCGCCTCCCAGGGGGGATGGCCACGCCGCAATCCCTTCTCCTCCACTCTCCTCTCGGGATCTTGGGCACGCACGCACACGCGCCTGGCGTGAGT
>NW_006209806.1:809148-815438 GCF_000334495.1 Tupaia belangeri chinensis | reverse complement strand
GAGTAAACACAAAAAACACAAAAAAAACCCAAAAAAAAAAAAAAAAAAGACTAGGGACCAGCAGTTAGCATGATGGCCATGTCGCTGGACTCCCACATAGTCGACCGTGGTTCGAGTCCCGGACCCGGTGGCTTAAACTCACGCTGGGTGCGTGGGTGTGCGTGCCCAAGATCCCGAGAGGAGAATGGAGGAGAAGGGATTGCGGTGTGGCCATGGGGGGGGGTGATTTCTCGATTTCTGTCTCTCTGTCTGTCTGGCAAGCGCATGCACCCTATAGCAAGAAAACCTCTCTGAAAAAAAAACAAAAGAAAGAAATACAAAGTGGGGCCCAGCATGTGGTTGGGACAGCTGGACCCCACGTGGCCCACTGTGCAAGGGAGTCCCACCCAGCGACTGTAAAAGCCAGGCCGGGGCAGGCAGCACGTTGCTGGTGGTTAAGTCGCTGGAATCCCACATGGCCGACAGTGGTTGGAGTCTCGGGCCTGCGGCTTGAATATCATGCCAGGCATGAGTGTGTGTGGGTGCCCAAAAGCCCAAGAGGAGAATGGAGAAGGTTTTGCGGTGTGGCCATGCCCCCAGGAGGTGATTTCTTACTCACACCCCCCCAACTCTTGGCCCCTGAGTGCATGCACCTTTTGACAAAAACGTTAAGATAATAGTAATAACCCCCCCCACACACCACGCTGGGGACCACCCTGTGCATGGGGCTCAGCCTGGCAGCTATACAAACACAGCGCGTGTGCGTGCGTGCCCAAGACCCTGAGAGGAGAATGGAGGAGAAGGGACTGTGTGTGGTCACCCCATTCTGCCCTCCGAGCACGCACACCCTAGAGCAAAATAAAAATTAAAAAAACAACAACACTGGGGATTTTTGGTATAGGGCACGTGCTTTCACCAGAGACATGGAGAGACAGAAAGCAAGAAATCGCCTCCCAGGGGGGATGGCCACGCCGCAATCCCTTCTCCTCCACTCTCCTCTCGGGATCTTGGGCACGCACGCACACGCGCCTGGCGTGAGTTTAAACTGCCGTATCTGGGACTCGAACTGCTAGCCACTGCAAGGGAGACAGTGACATAACCATTCCACCATCTGCTGGTCCTCCATAGCAATTTTTTTTCTAAGAGGTTTTTGCTATAGGGCGCATGCGCTCGCCAGACAGACAGAGAGAGACAGAGAGACAGAAAGCGAGAAATCACCCCCCAGGGGGGATGGCCACGCCGCAATCCCTTCTCCTCCATTCTCCTCTCAGGATCTTGGGCACGCACGCACATGCACCTAGCGTGAGTTTTAAGCCACCGTGTCCGGGACACGAACCCCGGTCGACTACGTGGGAGTCCAGCGACATAGCCATTATGCTAACACCTGGTCCCCATAGCAAATTTTTTTAAATAAGGAAAAACTAAGAAGTGGAGAGTCTGGAACTCCAGAGAGAGGCTGAGGTTCCCCTGCCCAGGACCTTTGCGGGGACGTCCCCTCGTCCTGGGACAGCTGGTGGCTGGTCCCTGTCTTCCTCCAGATATTTCGAAGTCGGAGGAGGCCTCCCAGCCCTCCCTTCCCTGTGCCTCTTATTTTTTTTGTTTAGAGATTTTTTTTGTTTTGCTATAGGGTGCGTTTGCTCACAGAGACACAGAGACAAGGAGAGAGAAAGTGAGAAATCCCCCTCCCTCTGAGGGGATGGCCACGCCGCAGTCCCCTCTCCCCCACTCTCCTCCGGGGACCTGGGGCACGCACGCACACGCGCCCAGCGTGAGTTTAAGCCACCAGGTCTGGGACACGAACCGCGGCCAGCCATGTGGGAGTCCAGCGATGTAACCATTGCACCACCTGCCCTGTGCCCCTCCTGTCCGGGCTGCCTCCGGACGTGGTTCGGATGGAGCTCATCTCGTGACATGGCTGGCTTCCGTCACGGTGCTCTGGACCCTGTGGTACTCCCAGGTCATGTGGTGATGCCGAGGTTGCGGACAGTGACCTCCAGCCTGCGACCTCGCCACGTGACACAGACACGGTCAGGCCCGCTGACAGGGGCCCGAGCTGGCCAGCAGATTCTCTGTGGCCCCCGCTCCAGGCTCTGTCGCCCGGAGACAGGATGTCAGCGTCGGCCGAGCCCCCGCCCCAGGTCACCACGCAGGGCTTGGCTCGGTGGCTGGGCGTGGAGCGTGGAGGCTGCTGCCCAGCAACCCCTACCCCACCCTCCCTGGCCTCCCCGGGTCCTGCCGGCTCCTCGCCCACCCCACGCCTCCCCGACTTCCGGTCCGCTGGGACACCCTTGTCTCATGGCTGTTTACATGAAAATGAATTAAAATGAAATAAAATCAGAACTCCTGCCCTGGGCTTGCTCCATGGCGAGCAGCAGTGCACTCCTCAGGAGAAGCCAGATCCCACGTAGTGACCGTGGTTCGAATCCCCAGCCCTGGTGGGCAGGGGACCGAGGCGGGGATGGTGGCACGGCCAGGCCCTGAGGAGGGGGCTCCCCGCTCTCTCTTTGTCACATGTGCGTGCACACGCTCTCTCATGAAGAAAAATGTTACTGTTTTTTTATAGTTGTGGGATAGGGCATGTGTGCTTGCCAGAGAGGCAGAGAGAGACAAAGTGAGAAATCACCCCCCGGGGGATGGCCACGCTGCAGTCTCTTCTCCATTCTCCTCTCTGGAGTTTTTAAAAAAGAACTATTTTATTTAACTTTATTTATTTATTTTAATTTGACCAGAGAGACAGAGAGAGAGAGGGAAAATGAGAAAGCAAGCTGCCAGGTCTGAGACTTGAACCATGGTCGGCCATGTGGGAGTCCAACGCCCTTAACCACCATGCCACCTGCTGGCCCCACTCAACATGATTTCAAGTCACCAGGTCTGGGGCTCGAACTGTGCAGTCAGCCATGTGGGGTCATTTATTTAAGAGAGGTTTTCACTATAGGGTGCGTGTGCTCGCTGGAGAGACAGAGAGACAGAAAGTGAGAAATCACCCCCTGGGGGGGATGGCCACGTTGCAATCCCTTCTCCTCCATTCTCCTCTCGGGATCTTGGGCACGCACGCACACACGCCCTGTGTGGGTTTAAGCTGCCGGGTCCAGGACTTGAACCATGGTCGGACATGTGGGAGTCCAGCAACATAGCCGTTACACCGACTGCTGGTCCCCACTTATTTATTTAGTAAATACACTCCAGATAGGGAAGGCAGGGTCGTGTCCGCCCAGGAACTCCAGGGAGGGAGCACAGTGAGGTGGGCCGTGGGGACAGCATGGAGGAGGTGACATTGCATTCAGCTTCCTCCCCTCCCACGTGGCTCCTACAGGCCATGGACAGCAGCTGAGGCTGCGGGCGGAGCTGGGACGGCCTGCACGCAGGACCCTGGGGTGTCCCAGAATGCCAGCCTCAGCCAGCGATGACCAGGGCCACCAGGACAGGGACGCCCAGGGCCAGCCCAGCCCCAGGCGGGTTTGCTCAGGCAGGCTCACATTCCTTTCCTGTGACAGTGTCCCTGAACAGGATGTGTCCTCCTCCAGGAGGACAGAGGCCTCGTCTCCGAAAGCTCCAGGGAGGGTCCTTCCTGCCTCCAGCTTGGGGGGCAGCCATCCTGGGTTCCGGGTCTCACGGGAGCTTCTCTGCACTGTGTCCTAATTTCCTGTTTTTGCATAGGGATGCATGCGCTTGCCCGAGACTCAGAGAGACAGAAACAGGGAAAGTGAGAAATCACAGCAGCCCACGGCGAGGCCACGCTGCAGCCCACGGCGAGGCCACGCTGCAGCCCCCGTCTCCATTCTCCTGTCCCGATTTCACCGTGTGATTTTCCAGCCACCAGGTGAGGGCTTAAACCGCGTGGACCCTGTGGGAGGCCAGCGGCTTACCCAGCTCACCACCTGCACCGCACCACCTCTGGCCGCTCTATTTTTACGTTGTTTTCGTATTTTGGTATAGGATATGTGGACTTGCCGGAGAGAGGCGGAAATGAACGCGCGTTCCCCCAGGGATGGCCACGGTGCAATCCCTTCTCCTCTAGTCTCTCTCGCTCGCTTTTTTCTTCTTAATTTGCGTTTAATCACTGTACCTCTTGATAATGTCTACCGTGATTCGCCGGGTCCAGGACTGGAGCCGTGCCGTCACCCACGTGGACCTCGCTGCCCAACCACCATGCGGGCTGGCTAGCCCACGAATACCGCCACGAGGGTCCCCGTTTCCTCCTGTCCCAGGAAAGACGAGGAAGGCAGGTACACCTGTCTTCGAAGAGGGGACTTCGAACACTGTGTGGCAAGCAGAATTCAGACACTTTATTCTGGTGCAAAACAACTGGAAATCCGCACACAGCGTTTTCATAGCGCGCGCTTTGCAGCTTTTTGAAACCCCTTCCTCCCCTCCGTTAGCCCGAATGGACAAGGCGGGTTCCGAGTGGACCCGTGGTCTTTGGCGCCCTCTGCAGGCCACGCGTCGTTGATGCAGGGTTTCCGTAATGTGACGTCATCGGTGGCTTCAGCCAATGAGTGCAGCTGGACGGCCGTCACCACGACCCAATGGGAGCTATGTTTCGCTACCTCAGAAACTTGCCTTCTGCGTTTTGAGCTGGCTCTCTCTGTAGAGGCGGGCTTTCACCTTTTTTTTGAGGGATTTTTTGCTTACAGGGTGTGTGTACTTACCAGAGAGACAGAGAGAGACAGAGAAATTGGCCCCACCCCGCCAGGGAGATGGCCACGCTGCGGTCCCTTGTCCTCCACTCTCCTCCTGAGTTTTGGGCATACACGCACTTACCTGGCATAATTTTCAAGCCGCTGGGCCCCAGGGTTGAACCGCAGTCCAGCTGGCTTAACCATCATGCCAACTGCTAGCCACAGAAAAAAATATTGAATAAGGATTTTTCTTTTTTTTTTTTTTTTAAGAATTAATTGTATTTATTTTTCAATTTGACCAGAGAGAGAGGAAGAGGACATGACAAAGCAAACCGCCAGGTCCAGGACTCGAACTGCGGTTGCTCCTGTGAGAGTCCAGTGCCTTAACCACCAGCCCCAGGAAATGTTAAATGTTGCCAGCTGATCTCTGCACGTGTACGTGCTGCAGTGCACGTTTCTGCTAACGAACCTTTTCCTAAGCCCAGTCTGCGAAGACATGGCTCCTGTTTTGTCCCAGGTGTGTTCTTTTAGCTCCTGTGTGTAGGTGGCTGGCTTTGAGGTCACGCGTGCCTCTGCATTGGCGCGATGACATGCGGAAGACCTGCAGAAGGTTCACTCCCCCCCTAGATCGAGCTGCGAGTTCAGCACGGTTCCAGCCAGCTGGCTCAGCACTTCTGGGGTCCCCGCAGGGGCCCGAGATGGCGGCTCACAGCTGGCCCACCCCGGCCACCAGCCGCCCTCGGCCAGCCCTCCAGCACCAGGGAGAGTGGAGCCGGAAGCTGAGCCCCAGGTGGGAGGGCTATGCAGGCCAGAGGCGTCCCTGTCTGTGACTGACAGTGGCTTTGCAGGGCCTGGAGGAGGCAGCAGAAAGGACAGGCACTGCTCGAGGCCCCCCTGTGCCGGGATCTATTACATTATGATGTGGAGCACGTGTGCCGTTCCCTAACACAGGCAGATTCGGCCCGTCCCCTGGAATCTCAGGAGGGTGCGGGTCAGGACTTCGTACAGGGCCAGAGCACTGAGTTGGACATAGCAGGGGCCTACTGAATTGTGCTTTTTTAAAAAATAAATGTCTTTTTTTTAATTACTTATTTAATTTTATTTATTCATTTGTTTCAACTTGACCAGAGAGAGGGAGTGAGAGCGCAACCACCAGGTCCAGGACTTGAACTGAGGCTGGGGGCGTCCAGCGCCTTCCGCACGCCGCCACCTGCTGGCCCCTTGCTGGCATTGCAGAGGGAGCCGGCGGTTTCCTTGTGTAAGTCAGAGGCTGCGGGAAGACCATCCAAGGTGCTCCTCAGAAGGTGGCTGTCTCTGGCGACGGGGAGCCAGGGTCGGAAAGCAAAGACCGGTATCCCCTGACTTTCCCTGGGGTTCTCCAGGGCACATGACACAATGGTCGCAATGGGGTGGCCAGAACCGATGTCGGGACGCATTCCTGGGCAAGAGAGCTCCGGGTGGAGAAAGGCACGACCCCACGGTTGGATAAGACGCTCCTAGAAGGACGACTCCCCCAACGGGAACATCCTGTCCAGGAGCGCGTTTGCATGAGGCACATGAGGAAGAAATAAGCCTCAATCGCTCATTTTACTTTATCGTGGATCACGGGAACCCGGGGATCGCGGACTGCGCAGGAGACTACGCTGCCCCGCCCCATCCCCGGGCTCTTTCTTGCAGTTGCCACGCCCCTGC
>NW_006209806.1:808831-809084 GCF_000334495.1 Tupaia belangeri chinensis | reverse complement strand
GAGCCTTCAACGGTGCGCAAGTGTGACCCGGAGGACGGAGACTAGCGTTTTTCTGCTTAACGATTGGAGGATGTGGTTCATCCCACCCACCCGTGAGGATCCACCAATCCCTAGCCCAAGATTCACCCTCTTCCGCCCGCGGTAGACCCATTTTTCTGCTTAACGATTGGAGGATGTGGTTCGTCCCGCCCACCCGTGAGGATCCGCCAATCCCTAGCCCAAGATCCACCCTCTTCCGCCCGCGGTAGACCCG
>NW_006209806.1:797251-807252 GCF_000334495.1 Tupaia belangeri chinensis | reverse complement strand
GGTGGAGTGGCGGTGGGGCCGAAAGAAGTGGCGTACCAAGTTCCACCCCTTCCTCCCTCCTGTCGGTGCGGTCCTAGGGATTTCTGCTGAGATGTCTGCTGGCGGCTGAGGAGTGCATCCTAGGGACGCTTTACAGCCAGAATGGGGGACTAGGATTTGACCTCGGGACGTCAGGTGGTCAGACCTGAGCTCAGATGGCCTTGGGACATGACCTGGTAAGACGGAACTGGGTCCAGGGCCCGAACCGTGGTTGACCATGTGGAAGTCCAGCGCCTTAACCACCATGCCCCTCTAGTTTCAAACCACAGCACTCTTACTAATGTGGCCCCGGGCACTTGGCATGAGCCTAGAGGCGCGTTGCTTCCACCCCCGTGGGCCTCAGGTTATGTGACAGGCGTGGCCTCGGGAGTTCTTCCTGACTTTAGGGTGCATGAGTGTTCCCGGTCAGGGCCTTGGGGTCTGGGAGGTACTGTTACACACCGAACAGTGAGTTTCACCTTCCTGTCAATCAACGGCATTTTTGTTTCATTTTTTGATTTAAAAACAATCTTGCTCTCTCACTCTGTCCCTCTCAGGTCAATTAAAAATAAATAAAGTTAAGTAAAATCTTAAAAAAAGAGATCCAAACTTAGGAAAGGAGATACTATTACTTTAAAAACATTTAATTTTACTTTTTCATTCATTTATTTTAATTTGACCAGGGAGACACACAGAAAGAGAGAGGGCAAGTGAGAAAACAAGCCACCAGGTCCAGACTCGTCCTGTGGTCGGCCATACGGGAGTGTCCAGCACCTTGACCACCATGCCACCTGCTGGTCCCTTTATTTATTATTTCTTTTGCTCTAGGGCATGTGGGTTTGCTGGAGACAGAGAGACAGAAAGCGAGAACTCACCCCCCAGGGGGATGGCCCCGCTGCAATCCCTTCTCCTCCATTCCCCTCTGAGCAGTTTGGGCACGCACGCGCATGGTGTGATTTTGAAGCTGTAGGTCTGGGACTTGAACTGGGAGGAGCGCCCTGCCCCACGCCCCCCGTGGTGCTGCTCGCTGGGAGGGTGCTGAGGGA
The DNA here is from genome assembly GCF_000334495.1 of Tupaia belangeri chinensis. NCBI lineage: Eukaryota > Metazoa > Chordata > Mammalia > Scandentia > Tupaiidae > Tupaia > Tupaia belangeri. The sequence goes on along the minus strand of NW_006209806.1, from coordinate 806,188 downwards.
CTGGGTCCCCGTCTGATGGTGCTCTTTGCTCTAAACTGCATCTCTCCAAGGACTGGGGATGGCTCACAGGAGGGAATCGAGCAGCGTGAGCTGCTGGGAGGGCCGTGTAAACCTCACCTGGGAATGTTAGCAAACTTTTTTTCATTTAAAAAATCATTTTTATTCATCTATTTAACTGTAGAGAGAGACAGAGAAAGTGAGAAAGCAAGCCACCGGGTCCAGCACTTGAACGGTGGCTGGCCATGTGGGAGTGTCCCGTGCCTTCACCACCTGCTGGTCCCCCAGAACGTTAGCAAATTCAGACGTGTGGCTTACCGACAGGCACGAGCAGCCGGATGGTGTGCATGTGTGTGCACACGGCTCCGTGTGTCGTACTCCCCGGGACGTCTTTGGCGGTGTGGGACTACGACAGAATCGAACTGGCCTGACCGGGGCTGCTGAGTTCATGTGGTGGAGTGGCGGTGGGGCCGAAAGATGTGGCGTACCAAGTTCCACCCCTTCCTCCATCCTGTCGTTGCGGTCCTAGGGATTTCTGCTGAGATGTCTGCTGGCGGCTGAGGAGTGCATCCTAGGGACGCTTTACAGCCAGAATGGGGGACTAGGATTTGACCTCGGGACGTCAGGTGGTCAGACCTGAGCTCAGATGGCCTTGGGACATGACCTGGTAAGACGGAACTGGGTCCAGGGCCCGAACCGTGGTTGACCATGTGGAAGTCCAGCGCCTTAACCACCATGCCCCTCTAGTTTCAAACCACAGCACTCTTACTAATGTGGCCCCGGGCACTTGGCATGAGCCTAGAGGCGCGTTGCTTCCACCCCCGTGGGCCTCAGGTTATGTGACAGGCGTGGCCTCGGGAGTTCTTCCTGACTTTAGGGTGCATGAGTGTTCCCGGTCAGGGCCTTGGGGTCTGGGAGGTACTGTTACACACCGAACAGTGAGTTTCACCTTCCTGTCAATAAACGGCATTTTTGTTTCATTTTCTGATTTAAAAACAGTAAAATTGGGACCAGCAGCTGGTGTAATGGTTACTGCCACGTACTCAGCCATGGTTCAAGTCCCAGTCCCAGTGGCCTAAAATGTCAGGCACATGTGCGTGCATGCCCAAGATCCTGAGATGAAAGTGGAGAAGGGATTATGGCATGGCCATCCCCTCTGGCAGGTGATTTCTCACTTTCTGTCACTCTGTCTCTCTGGCAAGTGCATGTGCCCTATAGCAAAAATCTCTCTTTAAAAAAAAGTAAGAGAGGGAGAGACAGAAAGTGAGAAAGCAAGCTGCCAGGCCTGGGACTTGAACTTTGGTTGACCATGTCTTAGTCCAGTTTCTGCACCACCTGCTGCCCTGTTCCTGGATAATTATAATGACACAGACCCAGTGTGAAGAACCCAGGAGCTCATTCGACCCAGGGTTGATGTAGAAGGGGAGGAAGAAAATGTTAAACGTTTTTCTATAGTTCAGGAAGACCTACTTCTTCCACAAAATAAATATGTCAGCCAGTTATTTCTATGATAAAATATATTTTTTTAAGATTTATTTTTATTGAACTTTATTTTTCAGTTTGATCAGAGACAGACAGAGAAAGAGAGAGAGGGAAAGTGAGAAAGTAAGCCACCATGTCCGGGACTCAAACCACGGTAGGCCATGTGGGAGTCCAGCGCCCTTAACCACCACACCACCTGCCGGCCCCTACGATAAGACATTTTTAAACAATCAGATTTCAGGTTTCACTTCTAGGTGGTGTGGTGTGGTGTGGGTTTCATGGTGCTGGATTTAGCAATTACCTCTGAAGTCCAGGGACTGAGAACAGAATAACCCACTGTCATGAATTCTTCACCCAGCAAAAACATCTCTAGACTTAGCGGGCTTTGAAATTCACCAAGTCAAATAACATTGTTTTCTTGTGGATATGTGTCCCTTTCCTGGGGCCATAATGAGAGAAGATCTATTTCTCTGAGATTGTTTTCCCCAGGAGTATTCTCAAGGCGAGGCCCTGAAATGCCACTTGTCATCACCCTAAAGAAGGCAGCAGGTGTGGGAGAGAACGACACACCTGGGACCAGCAGGTGGCGTCATGGCTATGTCCCAACTCCAGGAGGAAGCAGCTTTCTCTGTGCTCGGTCCTGTCACTGGATGGAATGGCACCAGAGGAGGCTCCCTTTCTCCTAACCAGCAGCTGGCCACCTGGCGAGGCCTTGGAGTTGAGGGGCGACTGGGGGAAACTCTGCACTGCCCAGTGGAACGGACACATTTGTTTGACCACCCCCAGCATGGACGAGATCTCAGTGAGCCGTCAGCCTGACCTGAACTTGTCTACAAGTTCTGGACCCACCATCACCTGGTCCCGAATACGGAGCCAACAGCTCCTTACCTCTGGTCAACCCTTGGCTGCGGAGAACGCTGGTGGTCTCTTGCTTCACAGTCACTCGGACAGAAATCGTGCTTGCGCGTCTTCGGTACCTACGAGGCTCAAACTCCAGGGGCTCAGTGCCGTGTGCACCTCAGAAATGCAAGTCAACACCCCTGACTCTGTGCCACTAACCTTGTCCCAGAACACAGGCCATTGAAAGGCCATGACACATTCACACTGAAGACCCGGGCAAAGGACTTCTCTCCTCCGTTATGGTCATTGTAGAGACTGACCTGCGCTTCCCTATGTGGAAAGACACCCTCCTGCCAGTGGAGCTGATGCGGCATTGGTTCTGAGGGGCTCCCCACAGAGCCGACGGCAGGGCCCTGCCAATCTCGGCAGAGGGCACTTCCTATGTTCTGATCGTGGTAGACAGTCCCACCAGACATGCCCCTACCGAGGCCGTACATGAAGTTTTGATAAGACACTCCTTACACCTTGGGGTGAAGGAGACATTACGGACAAAGACCAAGACGGTTCATTTCTCACTCCGCTGCACTGGGCTTTTGAACAGGCAGGCACTCGCTGCGGTGTTCTCTCCCCTTACGCGCTAGGGCTGGACCGCTGCTGGAGCTAATGGCTTAGACCTTGCTAGCTCTGTACACAGGCAGGCCCGACGCCCGCTCTAGGGCATGTTGCTTTGTCCCGACCATCGGACTTACATCCTGTACAGCACTACCCAGACCAGATGCTTCCTTCAAAGGGTCACTCTCGTAGCTCTGGCTCCTTGCAGTAGTCCTCCACTGGCCCCTGCTCTTAATTCCTCCCTCTGAATATCACCTGTCCTGGGCATGCCCCGGAGCCAGTATTTCACCTGGCCACCCACTCTCGGACCTCTGGGGTATCTCAACCTAAGTGTGCGAATCCCATGACAACCGTACACGCTCGGCTTGCAACCGTGGACCAAAGGCACTATGCTAGGCCCACCTGAGGTCATTCTGCAATCTTAGGACAGAAAGCCATTAGGAAATGTCCACAGAAGCACATGCATCAGGCCGCTAAGTTTTAAATGCTCTGTGTGAAGGACAACACTCCCTGGTGGCCACAGCAGCTGTGACCACTCGGCTTGGGAATACTTATTGGCCAGCTGGAAACTTATGTTCCCTTAAAGCAGCTGCTTGCTGCACGGAGGTAGACAACACAGACGTGTTTTCACGATGTTATGTGGATGCTACTTAGATGGCCACCTGTAAAATATTCGTTGGCCTTTTTTTTTTTTTCTTTTAAATGGTGTTCATTGGTTTCTATTGATTTCTTTATATATACTGGACACTAACCTTTTTCATTTGTAGGTATTGCAAATATTTTCTTCCAGAAAGTGGTTTCCCTCCGTACTTTTAACATTTTTTTTTGAGAGGTTTTTGCTATAGGGCACATGTGCTCACTAGAAAGACAGAGAGACAGAGAGACAGAAAGCAAGAAATCACCCCCCGGGGGGGGGGAATGGCCACGCTGTGGTTCCTTCTCCTCTATTTTCCTCTCAGGATCTTGGGCACGTGTGCACACGCACTCGACATGTGTTTAAGTCACTGGGTCTGGGACTTGAACCGCAGTCAACTACATGGGAGTTCAGTGACATAGCCATTACGCTGACTGCTGGTCCCTGTGCTCTTTACATTTTAATGGGCTATTTGAATAGTTGAAGTTCTCAATCTCTTTCTCTGTAGCTTACTCACCTTTTCCCGTGTATCAGAACATTCTTCCTATTCTGGTTATTAAGATACCTGCTGCAACTTCTAAGATGTTCCAGTTTCTTTCCTCATGTGTAAATCTGCATTAAGTTAACTGTCGTTCGTGGAGGTGATAGGATGAAGATTCACTAGTCCCCTGTAGATAACCATTTGTCACTGCCACAAAGGTTCATGTGTCTTGACTTCCAGCTTTTTCTCCTTAAGAATTACTACCTTCGGGGACCAGCAGGTGACATGGTGGTTAAGGTGCTGGGCACTCCCACATGGCCAACTATGTTTCGAGTCCCAGACCTGGTGGCTTGCTTTCTCACTTCCTCTCTCTCTCTGTGTCTCTCTGATCAAATTAAAATAAATGAATAAATAAACTAAAATAATTCTTTAAGGAAAAAAAAAAGAATTACTACCATCCAAGGACTAGCAGGTTGGCCTGGTGGTTAAGGTGCTGGACACTCCCACGTGGCCAACCACAGTTCAAGTTCTGGAACTGGCAGCTTGCTTTCTCACTTTCCCTATTTCTCTCTCTGGTCAAACTAAAACTTAATGAATGAATAAATAAAATTAAGCATTTTAAAAAAAAGAATTACTACCATTCATTCAATGTGTATTTTACTTATATCCTTTGTTTTTTGTCTCAAGGAAATGAGTATTTTGTCTACTATGTTCACCACTTAGGACATGACATTATTTTAAAAAAAAGAAAGAAAAGAGAAGAACACCTTCATGTCTGGGCTCAACAGACATTCGCAGGAAAGGATTTGCGTACAAATGTCAACAGAGAGAACGTGCTGTCGTCCACCCCGCTGCCCCCAGGAAGCAGTTCCCGCTGTCCTGGTGGGGAGCGGCTGTCTGAGCCATCACCACCGACACAACAGCCCGAGGACAGGGTGAGCCCCGAGCGTCCGCCCCGGCGGGAGTCAGCTGCCGAGCCCCTCACGCTGCTCTAGAATCGCGGGAACGACCGCGACGCCAGACCCCACCGGCATCGCTGGGTCACCCCTGACGCCGCCACATCCGCTGACATCTCTTCTAACCGCTGCGGAGACTCCGAGGGGGTCATCCTGGGCTTTTCCCATCAGTCACCGCGGCCAACCACATCCGTCGTTGTGAGATGGCCGCCTCTCGAGCTTTCAGCCTGAGCCACGAGACATCCGGGACCCACGCTGGAAGCTGAGGTGAAGGAAGCGGAAAGGGGCTTTCGCTTCTTCCGGTATAGGTTTTCTCTCTATGGTCCCTCCTTCCGGTCTCTAGACTGCAATGTGCGCCTGCGCATTTCAGCGAAGGGGGCGCTCCCAGGCGTCCCTGGGGCACGTCTGTCGTGGACACGGGTCTATGGTGCATGCTGGGAAAGAGGGGCGGGCTCCCAGCTTCTGAGTGGCTCCTCCTTGGAATTGGCCTTCCCGTTAGCCAATAGGCAGGGGCTCTGCGCAGTGGCTTCTCCGGCAGGACTGCGCACGCGCTGCGGTGAGGCTGCTGGGAAGACGCGCCCTGGAGCTCCCGGAAGAGGCAGGTGAGCGACCTGGGGCGTGTGGACACCTCCGGGCTCGGTGTCTCAGACCCAAGTGCACAGACAGGTCGCGTCGAGTGACTAGGGGACACAGGGTGGAGTGACCGTTCGCCTGTTTGTCGGGGGCCCGGGGTGGGCGTCTTTGCGAGCTCACCGGAGGCGCTCACACCTGCGGGGGTGTGATTGTTTCTGGACGTCGAGTTGTTGCCTAGGCCTCCGCGAGAGTTGTGTGGTCCAGGGACGAGCAACCGCAGACCACGGTGAGGTGGGAGACGGGGACCCTGAAAATACACTTAGGCGATAGGCCCAAAATGGAATTACAAAATGGCTGGGGTTTCTCGTTTGGTTTTTTTTTTAGAGGGGTTTTTTCTGCAGGGCAAGCTCTTGTGGGAGAGACAGAAATAAAGCTGGAAGTCACCGCACCGCAGTCCCTTTCCACGCTCCTCTCGGGATTTTGGGTGCACGCGCACCTGGTGTGCGAGTAAAGCCGCGGATCAGGACTCAAACCGCGGATGGCCATGTTGGAGCTACGTACCATTACACCCTCTGCTGGTCCCCGAAATGAATTTTAAGATGGGGACAAAGCAGCCCGGCTGCTTGCTGGGGAGAGCCGCCTTGTCGGCGATTGACCTAGGCAGCCTGATCTAGAACGTCAAGGTGGTGGTGAGAGACATGGACGTGAGATTGCACCTGAGCCTTATGTGGTCAGGACGTTGATAGCTTTGCACGTGGGGGGAGTCCCGCAGAGCCGAGGCCAGGGTGTGGGGCCACTGTGCAGACGAGGAGAGCAAAGTGCCGCGGGGCGGAGTCCGACACAGGGCCCCCGCGTCTAAGCGATGTCGCAGAGCGGCCAATGGAGTCTCTGGGCCACAGTGTAGCTGTCGAGTTTGTCTTACCTGTGGCTAGCAGACATTGGCACAGCTTCTGGTATGCAGGGAAAGTAGGCTTCTAACTGGCTAAAAACTGCGAGTGGGGCTGTGCCCATTTGCTGTGTAGGATCAGTAGATGGCGTAATGGTTCCAGCCATGGACTCCCACATAGTTGACCGCAGTTTGAGATCCGGACCCAGCAGTTTAAAACTCATGTCAGGCCCGTGTGTCCAAAATCCTGAGATGAGAGTGCAGAAGAGCTTGTGGTGTGGCCATCCCTCTGGGAAGTGGTTTCTCTCTTTCTGGCTCTCTTTGGTGAGGGCACACACCCTATAGTTTAAAAAAAAAAAATCTCTTTAAAGAAAAGAAATATTAGATGGGTGAGCATTTGAGGTTGGTGTGGAACTAAGCAATCCAACAGCAAACGTTGTTAAAATATGGGAACAGCAGGAACCAGCAGGTGGCATAGGGTTACATCACTGGACTACTATGTAGTTGACCACATTTGAGCCCCAGATTTGGCTTAAAACTCATGCTGAGCACATGTGTGTGCATGCCCAAAATCTCAGGAGAAGAGACTGCAGTGTGGCCATCCCCCCTGGGGGGGAAAGGGGCTGATTTCTCACTTTCTGTCCACCTTTCCAGCTAGTGCACTCACCCTATAGCTAAAATCTCTTTTAAAAAAAGTTATGGGGACAGCTAGGGAAATTGATCACTGTGTAGAGGGATGAATGTCCTCTGTTAACATGTAAACACAGTGTCATACTTATGCTGAATGAATATATCTTCAGATATTCAAGAATGAAGCAATATGCTGAGAACTGCTTCAAAATTATCTAAAGGGAAGTGTGGGTGGTGAAGAAGAAAGGTTTTGGAGGCAGATAATATGTGAAGTTTATAGTATTATCTATACTTTTATAAGCTTTAATTTTCCCCAAAAAGGACAGAGAACTAATTGAAGGAAAACTTTGTTTAGTCTGTATAATTACGCAAAGGAGTCTATGCCCTCTAAGGACCGTCTTACATTTTGGTAGATTGTGTTGTGTGCATTTCTAGAGGGAGAGTCTTGCTGTATTGTCTAGGCTGGTTTTAGACTCACAACCTGCCTCACCACACCACATTGTAGGGGTTTTGTCCTCAGTCTCTGCCTAACACGTGTTCCCTCTGGCACACACACACACAAAAGACTTGGGGAGGGAACCAGCAGTTAGCGTAATGGCGATGTCACTGGACTCCCACGTAGTCAACCGCGGTTCACGTCCCGGACCTGGTGGCTTAAAACTCATGCCAGGCACGTGTGCGTATGTGCCCAAGATCCCGAGAGGAGAATGGAGGAGAAGGGACTGCGGTGTGACCATCCCCTCTGGGGGGTGATTTCTTGCTTTCTGTCTCTATGTCTCTCTCTGTCTGTCTGGCGAGCACACACGCCCTATAGCGAAAACTTCTCCCCCCAAAAAAAAGACTTGGGGGAAACATGGTGCCAAAGGATTTTAATGCCCTCAGGTGAGGGACCGCTAGGAGCCGACTATGGAATCCACCTTTATGTCACTTTTGGTAGGTGCTGGTGTAGATGTAAAGATTCCAGGAGATGTATCCCTTCTCTCCAGCATGTGAGAGGTGTGGGCAAGCATGACCCTGCATGGCAGTCCATAACTCCAGACTGGATTCCTACGATTTATGTAAGACACAAGTCCTTCATCTCTTCCAGAGAAGGGTCCTAAGGTGGAGAGGATCAAAGGTCTTGTTACATACTTATATATCAAGGTTCAGGGAAGTTTTCAGTTTCCACTTAGCATATTGAAAGCATATCTGCTTAATTGAGGATCAAAGGTCTTGTTACATACTTATATAGCAAGGTTCAGGGAAGTTTTCAGTTTCCACTTCAAATATACACCGAGTAAAGGTGCTATTTTAAGATAACCCTGTGAGTTTTCACAATTCATTGTTTACATGCCATAGCCTAGATACAGAAGACTCTGTCACCCCAAAAGAACCGCCTATTGCACATTTGTACTCAATCCCCCACCCGTGAGTGTGGGTCTGTTTGAATACACTAAATACACTACACTCTTGTCTGTGTCATATGAAAGAAATGCCGTAGAGCCTTACACGTCTTTCTGAACAATGTGCTGCTGTATTTGTGAAATCGAGTAGCTGTACTTGCTCTCTCGTGTCCTAAATTAAAAATTTCCAGGGCTGGCAGATGGTGTGATTGAGGTGCTGGACTCCCACATGGCCAGCCACAGTTCAAGTCCCAGACTTGGCAGCTCGCCTTTTCACTTTCCCTGTCTCTTTCTTGTCAAATTAAAAATAATAATAATAAATTAAATGAAATAAATAATTCTTTTAAAATAAATGCTTACAGATGGCGTAATGGTTATGCTGCTGGACTCCCATATAGTTGACTGCGGTTCAAGTCATGGACCTGATGGCTTGAAACTCATGCCAGGAATGTGTACGTATGTGG
>NW_006209806.1:795009-797220 GCF_000334495.1 Tupaia belangeri chinensis | reverse complement strand
TTGTGGGCACCCCCCCCCCCCCCGTGCTGTCTGTCTCTCTGTCTCTATCTCTCTAGCAAGCGCATGCACCCTATAGAAAAAAAACTCTCTAAAAAATGCTTTAAAATGTGTTCAATAGTGTCTGTTACGGATTAAGCACAGAGGAAGTCTTCAGATCTGAGAGCAGCTATGAGCTGCATGATTTTACATGACTCTATCTTTCCCTGCTTGATTTTTTTCATCCATGTGATGGGAAGGAGAACATGCATGAGATAATAAAAAATCATCACATTGCATCGATCTATGGAGTTTTATAAAATGTTAAGTTAGGAAGATAGTGGATAAAGAGCAAATATTGTTTGCTCTTTAATAAAACACTAAGGTACAGGTTGGTGGTCCAGCAGGCACTGTGCACAGGAAGCCAGCTCCCACGTGGTTGAACCTTGCTGGACTCTTGGCCACGATCCTTATGGAATGGAGAATTGGAGGAAAGGGGATTAGGGCATGGCCAGGTCCATGTGGGCGGAGGGTGCTTTTTCATTTTCCTCCCTCTGGTGGTGATGAGCACATGCACCCTCTAGCAATTTTTTTGTTTGTTTGTTTAAGATTTTTGCCATATGGCGTGTGTGCTCGCTGGAGAGACAGAGAAATAGAGAAGGTGAGAAATCATCTCACAAGTGCTGGGGAGAAGGCCACCTGGCAATCCCTTCTCTTCTGTTCTTCTGCGATTTGGTGCATGCACACGGACTCTCCCAACATGAGTTTCCGGCTGCTGGATCCAGGACTTGAATCATGGTCAACTACATGGGAGTCCAGTGCCTTAACCACTACACCTCCAGCTGACCCCCTCTTGCAAAGTTTTTTAGAAGAAGAAAAAAATGTCATATGTAGAGATTGACATGCACATGAAGAGAACATCATGTAGAAATTAAGAGTTATGCTGGCACAAGCCAGGGACTTCCAGAAGCTAGGAGAGGCCTGAGTTTTAAGTCACCGGGTCCGGGATGTGAACTGTAGTCGACTACGTGGGAGTCCAGCTACATAGCCATTAGGCCAACTGCTGGTCCCTTGTCTAGTTCTTAATTATAAGCAAGGGTAACCAGCAAAAGGCAAACATTGAAAATAAAAATTCACTTGAAACTATACTCTTTAAAGATCTTTGCATAATGACAAATTTATGCCAGCTATAGGAATATGGAAAAGAGTTTCTCTGACCCAAAATATATACTCCCAAGTAATAAAAGTGGAAAATATAATAGGTAAGCCAATATCCATACTAAGAAAAAAATACTAAAATGTTTCAATAACCCCTTACATAGAGAACAATTTAAGAAGTGAAATAAAAATTAAACCTACTTGTATGTTAAAAGTATACTTGAAGCAGATGGTGTGGTTGTTAAGGCACTGGACTCCCACATGGCCAACTGCAATTCAAGTCTTGGATCTGGTGGCTTGCTTTCTCACTTTCCTTTTCTCTCTCCCTTTCTCTTTCTGTTTCTCTGGTGAATTAAAATAATAGTAACTAAAACTAAATAAATAATTTTAAATACTTCAAATCACCCATAAGTCCAAGAAATTATAAAGTTCTGTTTACTGAATTGTAAGAAAAAAAAACACTACCTGTCAAACTGTAGCTAAAAGTACTTAATTGAATTATTTTTTACCTGAATCCTTATATGTAAATGAACCATGAATATAATCCTTATGTGTCGACTTTAAGGATGAGGAATTCATAAAGACAATACCACATTTACAGCTTTTGTAAATTTGCTTTCCTGGTGTGAGTTTTCCGAAGCATTGTACATAAAGTCATTTGCAGGGGGACATTCCACTTTACACCTGAAATCTTTTTCTGTAATGTGTATTCTCATGTGTCTTCTTGAGGAGGAGGAGCAGCTGAAGGCTTTCCCACATTGTTGACACTGATAAGGTTTCTCTCCAGTGTGCAGTCGCATGTGGATCGGTAGAGATGACGGCCATTTGAAGACTTTCCCACATTCCTTACATGCGTAGGGCTTCTCGACAGTGTGTGTCCTGACGTGCTGCTGCAGAAGTTCAGGCCAGCTGAAGGCTTTCCCGCACTGCTTGCACGTGTAGAGTTTCTCTGCAGTGTGCCTCCGCATGTGTTTCTGTAAGGGAACGTGGCAGTAGAACGTTTTCCCGCACTGCTTGCACGTGTAGAGTTGCTCTGCAGTGTGCCTCCGCATGTGTTTCTGTAAGGGAACGTGGCAG
>NW_006209806.1:781725-788790 GCF_000334495.1 Tupaia belangeri chinensis | reverse complement strand
GTAGAGTTTCTCTGCAGTGTGCCTCCGCATGTGTTCCTGTAAGGGAACGTGGCAGTAGAACGTTTTCCCGCACTGCTTGCACGTGTAGAGTTGCTCTGCAGTGTGCCTCCGCATGTGTTCCTGTAAGGGAACGTGGCAGTAGAACGTTTTCCCGCACTGCTTGCACGTGTAGAGTTGCTCTGCAGTGTGCCTCCGCATGTGTTCCTGTAAGGGAACGTGGCAGTAGAACGCTTTCCCGCACTGCTTGCACGTGTAGAGTCTCTCTGCAGTGTGCCTCCGCATGTGTCTCTGTAAGGGAACGTGGCAGTAGAACGTTTTCCCGCACTGCTTGCACTTATAGGACTTGTCTTCTGGGCACATGCTCACATGTTCCCGGAAGCGAGCAGACAAGCCGAAGGCCTTTCCACATTGCATACATTCGTAGGGTTTCTCTCGTGTGTGTGTTCTCATGTGTTTCCGTAAGGATATTGGCCAATTAAAAGTTTTCCCACATTGCTTGCACCCGTAGGGTTTCTCCCCAGTGTGTACTCTCACGTGGCCCCGGAAGGATGAGGGGTGACTGAACGCTTTTCCACACTGGGTGCACTTGTAAGGTTTCTCTCCGCCATGCATCCTTTCATGTCTTCGGAAGGACTGGGGGTAAATGAAGGTTTTCCCACACTCTTTGCACTCATAGGGTTTCTCTCCAGTATGAATCCTCTCATGTCTTTGGAAGGACTGGAGGTAGATGAAGGCTTTCCCACACTGCTTACAGTCATATGGCTTCTCTCCAGTGTGCGAGATCACGTGCCTGCGAAAAGCTGAAGAATAGCTGAAGGCTTCCCCACACTCCTTACACTGATGTGGCTTGTCTCCAGTGTGCAAGATCATGTGTCTGCGAAAAGTGGAGGAATAACTGAAGGCTTCCCCGCACTCTGTGCATTTATAGGGCTTCTCCCCAGTGTGTGTGATCACGTGTCTTCGGAAAGTGGAGGAATAACTGAAGGCTTTCCCACACTCCAGACACCTATATGGTTTCTCTCCAGTGTGGCTTCTTCCATGACTAGTAAGGCTGGGAAAATCAATGAAGGCTTTCCCACACTGCTCACAGTCATAGCTCTTCTCTGCAGTGTGAATCCTTACATGGCGATGGAGGGAAGAAGTGCGGGGGAAGGTTTTCCCACATAATTTACACGTGTAGGGTCTCTCTCCATTGTGGGTTCTCATGTGCATCCGTAGGTGTGAACAGCAACTGTAGACCTGCTCACATTCCTGGCACTGGTGCAGTTTGGGTGCTGTGTGAACTGTAATGCGACTCTTGAGGGATAAACGGGGTGTGGAGACTTTTCTATATGTGTCGTGTTCATATTGTGGGACTCCAGCAGGGATTTTCTGGTGTGGATTAGGATTTCGGATCTGGCTGAAGGCCTCTCTGCACTGACTGTTAATTTCACAGAGTCTTTCCACCATGTGACCTCTATTAAAAGTGAGGAGCAAGTTATTAATGGCTTGATTAATAATAGTTTATTAACACTTATAAGTACTAGGATTGCATTTAAATCATTTTCAGTGAAAGGGTCGATTCTCTATGTAAACTGTTTAAAAGTGGAATAAACTGGAGGCTCTGGCCAAGGGTTTGACCATTGCCATTATGATTTTTTTATGCCAGAGAGAGAAAGAGCACACACTTTCCCAAAGGGCCCTTGTCACATCATAATTCCTTTTTCCCTCCATTTCTCCATCCCATCAGCACTTGGGGCTGTTGTTTTTCAGGCTGCCAGGGTTGGGATTTGAACTGCAGTCCACCACGTGGGAGCTGGCTCCCTCTGCACAGTACTTAGCCACTGCACTGCAGACCTTGCCAGGGCATTGCTATTATTAAGTTTCTGGACTAGCCATGGTGATGCAGCAGCAGTACCACACTCCACAGTGTTGGAAGCTGTATTGAGTATCAGGTCTGGTTCCCAGGTTCCCTGTGTGTGTGTGCCCATGATCCTGGCTAGCTAGGAAGTTTGGGGGAGGGCTATAGCATGAGACCCTGCTTTCTCTTTCTCTTATGAAAGAGAGAAACTTCAAAAATAAATAAGTGAGGGGCCAGCAGACAGCATGACAGTTAAGGTGCTGGATCCCTAATGGCCAATTCTGTAGTTAAAGTCCTGGACCCACTGGCCTGAAAGACATGCCAGATGTGTGCGCATGTGTGCCCAAAACCCCGAGGAGAAAGGACTGGAGTATGCCTCTTCCGCTCCCGTGTGTGTGTGCGGGGGATATCTCACTTTTCCCCTTTCTGTCTCTTTCCAGTCAGCACATGCACCCTATGGCAAAAAATCTAAAACAAAACCAAAAACAAGATTGTTCCTTATGTATGGGATGTCTTGATAATTGTTTCCAACTGAGTTATGTTTCTGACACTCTGTAAGTTATGTTTGCATAAATTTTTTTGGTGAAAATTCTGTGACTACACAAAACTAGGCTTAGATGAGTTTTCTGTTTGCTTGCTTTTTATAGTTCAGGATGTATTAAGATTTTCTCCTGGACTATTGCTTTCTCTTGTGAATGCAACTCACCTCAGATTCTGCCCATGGTTTGTGTGCTGATCTTCAAGGCTAAGGTCTTCCCATATTTTTCTTAAAACAGAGGCCCAGGAATGATTTCTGGACAACTTTGCTATTTGAGGTTCCTTGAGTATTTTTTCTCCATAAATATCCTGCTGAGGAACCAAATCATTGGTCTTAAATTGAATTTCATCATCTGAAACCAAAAAATGAACAAACCTGTTAAGAAAGAAGGTACTGGGACCAGCAGTTGGCGTAATGGCTGTGTTGCTGGACTCCCATGTAGTCGACTGTAGTTCGAGTCCCAGACCTGGTGGCTTAAATTCATGCCAGGCACGTGTGCGTGTGTGCCCAAGATCCCGAGAGGAGAATGGTGAAGTGATTGCATGTGGCATGGCCATCCCCCTGGGAGGTGATTTCTCACTTTCTGTCTCTTTGTCTCTCTTTCTGATGAGAGTATGCAGTTGTTGCTGGACTCCCATGTAGTCGACTGTAGTTCGAGTCCCAGACCTGGTGGCTTAAATTCATGCCAGGCACGTGTGCGTGTGTGCCCAAGATCCCGAGAGGAGAATGGAGAAGTGATTGCATGTGGCATGGCCATCCCCCTGGGAGGTGATTTCTCACTTTCTGTCTCTTTGTCTCTCTTTCTGGCGAGAGTATGCAGCCTATAGCAAAAACCTCTTGAGAGAGAGAGAGAGAGAAAGAAAGAGAAGAGAAGAAAAGGAAAGAAAGGAAAGGAAAGAAAGGAAGGACCTGTTAGCCAGAAGACACTGAGTAGTTTAGCTGTTTGAAGACTTCCTTAGGCACAAGGGGTCAGAGTGGTGAGCAATTTAATAAGCCAAAGAAAATTTTCACTGGGTTGCAAAACCAAACCTCTGGCCCGATGCAACCTATATCCACAATAACGACACCAATGGAGCTTTCTTTACATCAAGAAAATTTCAGTTTAATACATAGACTCCTATGGGAAAAATAACTATTCGATTACAATTCTGCGATAGTGTGACTATGTCTGTGTTATTTCAGTGTATTCCCTTTCTACCTTCCAAGTCTTGATATCCAAGAAACCCTGGTTCTCCAGATAACTAGGTGAAGGGATGGTGCCGCCCTTACCTACTGAGGCCAGGTTCTGGAAGGTCTCTAGCATCACATCTCTGTAGAGGTCCCTCTGAGTATGGTCCAGCAAAGCCCACTCCTCCAGGGTGAAGTCCACAGCCACGTCCTCAAAGACCACTGAGCCCTAGAACATCCAACATACGTGCAGGAAGTATGTATGTACTCAGTTCATATGATATACAAGATTCTGGGTCTCCAACTGCCCTGTGAGTCAGCTGTCGACCTCTTCCTCTCTGTCTCCACTCCTTTCTTCAAAGATATGGTCAGAGCAGCACCAGCATGCAGAGCGTATACCTACGTATGTACACGCGACGACGTCAAGTGGAATAACTCTCTTCCCAGTGCTCAGACCGCACTGGAGACAGCAAGGGAATGCTACACAGAAAGCAAGGCTGCGTTTTAAGGCTCTTTGTTCCCGGGACGACTACTGTGGCTGCTTTCCCCACTGCACACGTGCCTTTCAGCACCACGTGCAGTGTGGGGTCAACCCTGGATGAGCATTTGAGGAATGACACACGGAAGGGCAGAAACGTCTCTTCCAGGTCTCCACCAAACACGAGGCCGAGGATGAAGCACTCTGCAACGAGGGCCAGTGTCCTCGAAGAAATCCAGATCCAACTGGCCGAGTGAGATTGTTTCAGAGAAGTTTTCATTTTATTTCATTTTTAATTCTTTAGGTTTTTGCCATAGGGCACATGTGCTCACCAGAGAGAGGCAGAGAGAGGGGGAAGGTGAGAAATCATCGCTCCCCCCAATGACCATGCCGCAATCCCGTCTCCATTCTACTGGGATTTTGAGCACACAGGACAAGCAGCTGGTGTGATTTTCAAGCCATCAGGTCCGGGACTAGACAGTCGGCCACATGGGAGTCCAGAGGTTAAGCACCATGCCACCTGCTGGTCCCTAGTTTTAAACTTTTGAATCCTTGCTTTAACTGCCAGTAGGCACATGCCCTCAGTAGAGAGAGAGGGAGAAGGCACTCCCCAATGGGGCATGGTTATGCTGCAGTCCTTTATCTACTGGGCTCTGGGACGGACACACGCATACGCGCGCACACACACACACACACACACACACACACAGGCCCAGTGGGTTTTTTCAAACTATCGGGGCCAGGATTTAAACCGCAGTCAGCCTTGTGGGATTTGGCTCCCTTAATCACTAGGCCATGGGGCTAGCCCGAAGTGTTCATTCTAGAAGGATGCTGATTAAAGGAAATGGAAGTGCAGGTAGTGGGGAGAGCAGTGTCTGGCGTTCTAAGACAGTGGGAACAAGGAGGCCCCGGATGTGTAACCTGAGTTGCTGCGGACCTCGAGGTAGCCAAAGGGAGGGTCCTGGGTACTCCCAGCAGGAGTAGTGGCAGACGGCGGAGGCGGTGCCGTGTACTGTAAAGTCATACGTAGCCCAGTTACGCAGTATTTCAGATGTTTAAAACTTAATCTCTAAAAATTAAGGAATTGAAATGTCGAGAAGTGCTTCATGTGTGTGTGTTACTATCTGGGCTCAGTCTCTACTCTTCCTCTGTCTTCATGGAAACAGGGTTAGTGAAAAATCGGATTTCAAGAAAGGAAAACCACGTGAGAACTTAAACCTCCACATGTCCCCACGCTCCTGAGCCTCAGTGTGGAAGCCTACCGGTTTCTGAGCTTCCTCTCTCTCTCTCTCACACACACACACACACACTCACTCACTGCCTTTCAGAGTACCCATGGGGATGAGGGGAGTCCCTAAAACCCTTACGTGTGGGTTGACTGCAAGGAAGCTTAAAGCTAGGAAATTTTAAGCATTCCCAGCACACACAGGTTACACAGACAGTGTGAGGTTCTACAATGCCAGAACAACCCTTTCCATCACGGCCAGAAAAAAATTCTTGCTCAATATTGAAGATAAGGTTAAGAGACCCTATGTTACACAGGGGTTAATAAGTCCAAAACACACAACTGTGAGTTTGCTATGCGTAAGAAAGACACAGGGTCCAGCAGTGCCTTCCTGGAAAACACTTCCGCTATGGTTTACAGCAGTTTGTGCTCCACAGCTTAATGTTCTGGAAGCTTGGTCCACGGTGTAACGGCTTCGGGAGGTGGTGAGCCCTTTTACAGGGGGAGCCTAATGGAGGGACACTGTCCAGTCACCAGGAGCATGGGAGGGGCAAACAGCATAAGTGGGAAAGTCTGGCCTCCCTCCCTGCATGTGGCCGCTGCCCTGCCTGCTTCTGGCAGTGGTGTTGTCATACTGAGTCTACGCGGCTACCAGGATCATGAGGCAAATAAACCTCTATTAATAAATCACCCAGTCTCAGGTATTCTCTGTGTGTTGCCTCTATGCATGATGTCTATCAAAATACAATAAATATATGAATAAATGTCATACTTTAAAAAATTTTTGCTATACGGTTCATATGCTCACCAGAGAAAGTGAGAAATCATCCCCCGGGGTGGGGGACTGGCCATGCCGCAATCCCCACCTGTCAGGATTTGGGGCATGCGTGTGCACACTGGCATGATCTCCAAGCCTCTAGGTTAGGACTCGAACTGCAGTCAGCCCTGTGGGATCCAACACCTTAACCACCAGGCTACCAGCTGGCCCGCAATGTTTACCTTATCTTCCAAGCTCTGTTAGTCAAGTTACGTTTGCGACAAGGGAGGCTCTAGTCAGTGGATAACCTCTTTCCCAGGACAAGCCTAGGCCTCCTTGTACTGAGCTGGACTCAGGTGTGCCAGAGCAGGGGTCCCGTCGGCCACCCTGCCCCCGGGCCTGCCCTCTGAAGTGTCATCTGAACGAAAGGCGCTGGCTCTGGGTGTCTGAAGTCCATTGCTTTGCCTTTTTGTTTGTTTAAGAATTTTTAAAAATTTAGCTTTATTTATCTACTTATTTAGTTAGACCAGAGAGGGAGAAAGCCACCAGGTCCGGGGCTCCGGCTGCAGCCAGCCGCCACCTGCCGGCCCTGAAGTTCATTGCTTTTCAGACCCTCTCCCTCCTCCCCGGTGTGGGTCTCTGGTCTCTTCGTTGGTTTTCCTCCCTCACTGGCCTGTGAGAGCCGGGGGCCAGGTTCATTCCTGCCCTTGCCCCTGATGACAGGCCAACCACCAATGTCCCCAGGGAGAACCGGGGCAGGGAGGTCACCGTGTCGGTGGAGGTGCATCGGGCCCTCCTTGTCCCGGCCACCCCCACTCGACATCGACGGGAGAGGTGGCCCGGGGCTCCCAGAAAGGCGGCAGCTGCGGGGGCTCTCGGTGGCCCGAGGAGGCCTGTGCAGAGGGGCGCCGGGGCGGAGTCGGAGCAGATCAAAGCCCGGAAAGCAGCCTGTGCCCGCGGCGCTGGGCCCTGAGCCGGGCTGGACTTCGGCCGAGGCCGGCCCGGGCTGCCGCCGGGGAAACGCGCCAGGGGCGGGGGGGCCCGAGAGAACCCCCCGACC
>NW_006209806.1:758834-763343 GCF_000334495.1 Tupaia belangeri chinensis | reverse complement strand
CGGGGCCGTCCGGGCAGGCCCGCCCCGCCCCCGGGCCCTGATTGGACGGCGTGTCGACGTATGCACTCCTGATTGGGCCTCTCCTCTGGGAGGGGTGGGAGGGAGACCGCTCCTCCCGGGGGGCTGGGGGTCCGCTCCTCCAGGGGAGCTGGGGGGACCTCTCCTGGGAGGTCCGCAGGAGGCCAGGGCTGCTCCCCGCCAGGGGGCGCCTGCCCAGGCTCACTGCGTAGTTAACTACGTTGGGAATCCAGCGACGTGACCACTGCGCCGTCTGCTGGTCCCCAGGGCTAACGTCCGGCCGTCCTCATCCTCCAGCTCGCAAGCTGCGTTCGAGTTCAGTAACACCCTTCTTCCATCTCGGGGAGGCCCCGGCCCCCATGGTGGTTTGCAGGTGCCAGGAGACGGCCCACACCAGCCTGCGTTGGCACAGGTGGTTTCTGGGACTGAGCTGGGTCCCCCTGACCCTGAGCTAACGGGGCACCAGGGGACACAGAGCCCAGGGCGGGGATGAAGTTAGGCCTGGCCTCGGCCTGTGGTGACTGGCAGAGGACCGTGGCCTGTGTGCCCCACGGTGAGGCTGGTCTCCCAGGGAGCCCCCAGGTCCCAGCCCGGTTGGAAGCTCCACCTGGAGACTTGAACCCGGACCCCATCTCCTAGCCCAGGAGCGGCCCATCAGGATCCAGGGTGAACTTGGGTCCCTGGCAACACCGCCGGTCTAGGACAGGATCCAGGGTGAACTTGGGTCCCTGGCAGCTCCGCCAGTCTAGAAAAAGCTGTCCACAGATGCTCTGCTCAACCTGTGGGTCCCGGGGAGGGGACTCCGGCCCCACAGGGAGGGGGGGCAGTGTCCTGAGGGCCCAGCACACACCCGTCCATGGAAGGCCTGCCGCAGCCCTGCTGTCCTCCAGCAAGGGGGCCCCCAGGCTCTCAGCCCCTGCATCCAGGCGTGGATGGCTCTCGCCTTTCCTGAGCCTGGGTACCCCGCAGTGACCTGGCCCTGGGGTGGATCCCTCCTCCCCGGCCTGGCCCTCTGCCTGTGGTACAGACAGCTTGGCCCAGAGTATGCCCTGGCCGCCGGGGGGAGTAAGACATGGCGAGCCGGGCCAGGGGTGCTAGGGTGCAGCTCAGGCCGTGGCCACAGCCAGGCTTGGGGGTGGAGGCACACGGCAGAGGTCCTGGCCAGGCCCACACGGGTGTCCGCAGCGCCTGGCAGCTGGGGTGCACGGGGGATGTCCACCTCCCTCTGGCATGGGCAGGGGCCCAACCAGGTGTCCTGGGCCATGCTGAAGGGTTAGCGGAGGTCCCAGAAAGGACCCCAAGCCCAAAGTGCCATCTGTAGCCGTCAAGGGAGCGGAGCCATCGGGGCGGGGAGCGCCCACAGTGCCCTAACTGGGGGTGCCCACCCGAATGTTGGCCCTGACGCATCCTCGCCGGTGCTCACTGCTGGCAGTCGGGGTGCACAGCAGGGGCGCGGGACGAACCCCGACTGGGACTGCCACCAGGGCCCTGTCTGTCACCGAGGGGATGAGGCGAGCCAGCCTCCACCATCTCAGAGAGCCAAGAGCAGACCAGTGGTTTATTTCTGTGTGCCCGCGGGACTTCCAGACTGGCTGACCGGGGAAGTGCAGCCGCAGGCGGGGGGGGGTGTAGACTCGGGTCAGCACGGGCTCGGGAGGCGGTGCCCTTGGGCTGCCTGTGCACACCCGGGTGGCCCTGCCCAGAATCTCCCAGGGGAAATGTCCCGGCGAGTGCCCTGCTGCCCAGCCTGGTGGGCAGACCTGAGGCCCCTCGAGGCTCCAAGTCCCGGCACCCTCGCTGCTCAGCCACCCCCCCCCCGGGGGACCCAGGTGCGGCAGTAGGGACGCTCAGGAGGACACGCCCGATGTGGCCCGGGTCAGCCCAGAGGGCTGGCTGGGGTTGCAGCCACGTCCGGCCACCCTGAGGGCAAGGCCGGGCCTGTCCTTGCGGCCTGCTTCCTGCAGTGGCCATTTCAGGGCCGCCTCATGGGCCGAGGGCTCCCAGGAGGGACGTGTTAGTGCAACAGAGCTGAGGCCCTGGGCGGGCATGCGCGCCGGGCACCCTGGGACCAGGCGGGGGTCTGGAAGCTGGACCAGGACCGGGAGGGGTGGACCCCACGCTCCCCACCAGTCCAGCCCCACCCTGGCCAGGTGCCGAGGCCGCGCAATCCGATCCGTTCTGACCCAGTCCAGGAGGGAGGTAAGGCACCAGGCGGCGGGCGTGGGCCCGGGCAGGGGTGTCCGGCGGGCGCTGGCAGTGCCGTCAGCAGGTGGGCGGCTCGCTGCCCTCCACCTGCAGCCCTTTGCTCAGGAGGAAGGCGTCCTGCTTGGGGTCCCGGCCCAGGAAGAGCTTCAGCATGGCGCGGGCGTCCTCGGAGCCGCCCGGTCCCAGGATGCAGCGTCTGTAGTCCATGCCGACCTGCGGGGACCCGGGACACAGCTGGGCTGGCAGCCAGGGCTGGCGGGGCTCGGGGGGTCTGCAGGTCCCCGACTGGCCCCAGAGCAGCCCTGTCCCAGACCTGAGGTCGCCTGCATCAGCCGAGGGACGTGAGCTGCCGTGGGGCGTGCATGTGTGCAGGCGTGTGCAGGAGGAGCCAGCAGGCCGAGGAGCCAGCACTCTGGGCCGAGCCCACAAACAGCACTGGGCCTCCACCATGGCTGAACCCAGCTGGGACACGGAGCACTCAGGCTCTGGGTCCAGGGCCCGCGTCCACCCGCCCTCCCCTCCCCTCGCCCGCTGGGACCCCAGCGAGTGGCTGTGTCCGTCGGGGAGCCCCGCCATGGAGGGGACAGCCGAGGCCAGGCTCTCTGGGCGCCCTGGAAGGCAGTGGGCTTCTGACTGTCCCTCCAGGGCTTGCCTTCCTGCCGCTCTAAGGGAGCAGCTGCAGCAACTGCAGCCCCCAGCACTGACACCGACGCGAACCCCAACCCCAAGCCCAGTCCAGCTGACCCACGGTGTCCTGCAGGACACCGGGATGCTACTAAGCGGCAGAGGCGTGAGTTCATGGTGGGCGTCGCCACCCCTACTCCATAGGGAGGAAATGAGGTGTAAAGGCCACAGCAGGTGCCCCGGTGAGGAGTACCTGGACCTGGCGGTGGGCGCCCCTGCACCCGGAGATAACGCACCCTGGCTAGCGGGCCCGAGGCAGAGGGCAGGCCGCGGGCACTCGGCCGGGGGCATGGGCTGAGGACCCGGCGTAGTCCTGGATGCGAGGCCTCACACCTGGCCATTCCGCCAGCACCCTTCGCAAGCTCTCTGGCCGGGTCCTCGCCCGCCTTCGGGACCCCCGGGACCCCCCTCCCGCGCTCCACTGCACCTTGCTGCTGAGCACGCCCTCCTGCTTGAAGCGGGTGTGGAACATGTCCATGGAGTACACCTCGCTCCACAAGTAGCCGTAGTACTGAGCGTCGTAGCCTCCCGCCAGGTGGCCGAAGGTTGCAGGCATGTTGGTCCCTGGGGTGGAGACAGCCAGGCTCAGACTGCGGCCTCCACCTGCGAGCCTCAGCCCCAGGAGCCAGGTCAGCACGGCCTCTTCAGAGGCCCCATCCAGTGCAGGGTGGAGGGCGACAGCAGGGCCATGTCACTTGGCCGAAGGGGCTGCCCCCTGCCCACTCCCCACAGAAGGACAAGGGCACTCGCCCCCACGCTGGCTGCCAGGACACACCTCCATGGCGAGACATGGATGGCTTCGGGTCCTTTGGAAGGTCTTAAGAAAGGTCAATCTAACCCAATAGACCCCGACATGTTCTGCAACCCCGGTATCTTCACTCACCCGTTCACATGAGCCCGAGTGGGGACGGGGACACGGACACTACCTTAGAACCTGCGTCACAGGTCTCCACGTCCCCGGCTGCCCTCACCACAGCTGGGGGCCAGTCTGTGCCCCCCACGGGCAGTGCTCAGCCAGCCTCATGTAGGGTGCAGGCCCAAGGCCCAGGAGGTGCACACTGGCACCTGCGCTCCAAGCCCAGCCAGCGTGGGCAGAGCCCAGCAGAGCGAGGGGCAGAAGGCATGCAATGCCCTGTGCTGTGGACACGGGGCCAGCTCACCTCCGTGGGCTGTCCTGTGCCCTGCGGGTGCTGAGCAGCGCCCCTGCTCCATCCACTCCACGCAAAGGCACCTGGTCCTGGTGGCCAAGGAAGCCCCGAGGAGCTGCCCCAGAGCACACGGGTGTCCAGGACCTCTGCAGCGCAGCTGGCAGGCCTCACCTGGCGTGGCTGGAACCCCGAGGATCTCCTGGGAGAGCCGGGCGTACTCCTCAGCAGGGTCTGCGTCGGTCTGCGTGTGCAGCGCCTGGTCCACCTTGGCCAGGACAATCTGGCGCAGGTTGAAGAGGCCTGGGCGAGAGGAGGGGCGGCTGGCCTCAGTGCGGAAGCTCCGCGGGACACACTTCCCCCTCTTGTCCCGTGTCCCCCCGCCCTCCCGGCTGCGCACCCGTGTTGGCCTGGCGGGACTCGACGAGGTTCTCCAGGAGCTCCCCCGGGGTGCGGG
>NW_006209806.1:757146-757506 GCF_000334495.1 Tupaia belangeri chinensis | reverse complement strand
CCCTGGCGGGACTCGATGAGCTTCTCCAGCAGCTCCTGCGGGACGGCGCTGCCCGTGCGGTAGTGCTGGGACATCCGCTGCAGCGGCTCCTTCTCCCACACCCAGTTCTCCAGCATCTGTGACCGCGCCTCCACGAAGTCCCGCTCCACGTGGGTCCCGCTGAACATGGCGAACTCGGCCTGCGGGCGGGTCCTCGTAAGCGTGGTGTGGGTGAGGATGCGGACAGAGACCACTGAAACAGGGCGGGGCCTCATGGGGCGGGGACTGAGGGGGTGGGAGCAGAGCTCCAATGGGACAGGGCGGTCCCATGAGGGGCGGAGCCTCATGAGGGGGCGGGGGGGGGTTGGGAGCAGAGCCCCC
>NW_006209806.1:755487-756980 GCF_000334495.1 Tupaia belangeri chinensis | reverse complement strand
GTGAGGGGCGGGGCCTCGCGAGGGGCGGACCGAGGGGTGGGAGCAGAGCCTTGTGGGATGAGGGTAGAGCCTCCAGAGGGACAGGAGGAGCGCAGCCTGGGGAAGCCCGGACCCTGCTGCTGGTCCACTCTCATGACACCCAGGTGGGCGTCACATGCTAGGTGACCCCTCATGAAGCGCGGACTCTGGCGGGGACGGATAGAGCCCTGGCTGTGGCTGGCCGGCCTGCCCAAGTCCAGACCACACCTGAAGACAGCAGCCACTCGCCCCTCTCCCATGCAGCCCTCCAAGAGCTCGCGGCTCCAGGACAGGGCTTCCCGCGTACAGGCGGGGCAGCGGCTGCGAGGGCACCCACCTGGGAGCAGAGCTGGTGCATCACGTGCCCGAACTCGTGGAAGTAGGTCTCCACCTCGTCGTGCTGCAGCAGCGACGGCGTGTCCGGGGTGGGCTTGGTGAAGTTGGCCACCCGGTGGCGTCGTGGCGGCTGCCGCCCCGCCGCAGGCAGCCTGGCTGCAGACCGAAGCAGGCCGCGTGCCCGTACTTGCCTTCCCTAGGGAGCGAGGCAGGGTCGGGCTGGAGGGCGGCCCGCCTGCCCCGGAGCGGCGGCTGCTCGGCCCACCTGACGCCCAGGCCCTCCTGTCAGCAGAGGTGTGGGTGCTGCCCACACAGCCCCCACGTGGCCCCCACGCCACAGGCAGAGCCTTCCAAGGGGCCCGGCTCGGCAGGTCGGCGTCAGGCCCTGGGCCAGTCCGCTCCCGGCCCCGCGGCTGCGAGCGAGACCACACCCACCTGGGGTAGAGGTCCAGGTAGAACTTGCCGACCACCTGCCCCGAGGCCGTGTCCCGCACGGTGTACAGCTGCACGTCCTCGTGCCAGGCGGCCGCGCCGTCCTCCAGCTCGAAGCTGAGCCCTAGCAGCTCCTGATAGATGCCCAGCAGCCCGCGGGTGACCGCCTGTATGGGGAAGTACTCCTTGAGCAGGTTCTGGTCCACGCGGTAGCGCGTCTCCTCCACCTGGTTCATGTAGTAGCGCATGTCCCACGCGTGGATGCACCCGTCGAACTCCAGGCCCCGCTTGGCGCACTCGGCCTTCTTCAGCTCCAGGATCACGGCCCGCTCCTGCTCCCCCAGCGGCTTCAGCTTCTGGGCCAGCTCGTCTGGGCAGGGGAGAGGCAGCCCGCCTCGCTGCGGCCCGGCGCGTGCCCTGCCTGTCCCCGCTCCCGCCTTCCCCAGGGGTTGAGGTTCCTCCAGCCCAGGGGCCACCCAGGGCAGGCCGTGGGGTTACCGAGGAAGGTGGCCACGGCCTGGCTGGTCTGGGCCATGTTCATCTCCAGCACGAAGTCGGCGTGCGTGGGGAAGCCCAGCAGGCTGGACTTCTGGGCGCGCAGGGCCACCAGCTCCTTGAGGATGCTGCAGTTCTCCTGCCGGAGACACAGCACGCTTGCCAAGGTGCTCCCCTGCCGGGCCGCCACGGCTCTGGACAAAGCGGCCCCC
>NW_006209806.1:747526-754932 GCF_000334495.1 Tupaia belangeri chinensis | reverse complement strand
CACTTTCTGTCTCTGTCTCTCACTCTGTCCCTCTCTGGTCAAATTTAAATAAATATTTATTTAGATTTTTAAATATTTATTTATTGGAGAGGTTTTTGCTATAGGGCACATGCACTCGCCAGAAAGACAGAGAGAGAGACAGAGAGACAAAGTGAGAAATCACCCCCCTGGGGGGGATGGCCACGCCGCAATCCCTTCTCCATTCTCTGTCAGGATCTTGGGCACGCACATGCACCCGGCCCGGTGTGAGTTTAAGCCACTGGGTCTGGGACTCAAACTGTGGTCGACTACATGGGAGTCCAGTGACATAGCCCCGTCCTCCCCGGGGTGATCTCTCCCTTTCCCTGTCTCTGTCTCTCCAAGCACATGCGCCCTACGATAGACATCTTAAACTAGCAAGACGCCTGGGCGCTGGCCCGCGCCCACGCCCTGGAGCTCAGGCGCCCTACCGAGCTCGTCGCGGGTGAAGGGCAGGGAGGTGGCGTCCTCGTTCAGGTTCTTGTTGAAGTCGATGCACAGCAGGCTCAGCTTCTTCTTGATGCTCTTGATTTTCTGCAGGGAGGAGGCCACGGCCCTGGGAGGAGGCCACGGAGACGCGGACCCCGCCCTGTCAGGGGCCTGCCCGGGTGCGGCTCGCCTCCCAGGTCCAGGCGGGAAGCGGAGACGGGAGGCCTTGCAGTGGGGGGACCCTCACTGTTGGGGGTGCAGGCCTGCGCCCACCGGCTGCTGAAGCTGGCTCTGAGCCTCAGGTACAATGGTGGGAGGCAGCGCAGGAGGGTGCGACTGGGCGGACCCACGGGGGACACGCCGGGGTGCACCCCGCTCTTCCTGCGTCCCTGTCTCACGGAAGAACCGAGCCGACCCTGATACCCATGACCCCTTGGCCAGTCCTGAGGACGACGGGTGACAGCTACAGGATGAGGACCAGGGTGAAGGCTGAGTGGTCCATGACAGGCCGGCAGTGCGGTGGGCAGAGGGGCGAGGCAGTGGGTCAGGCTGCACCAGCCACCCACCTCGGCCTCCAGCAGGCCTGGGGCTTAGCTCTCAGCCAGGGTGTCCCTACTGAGGACAGTGACGGGGAGCAGGTGCGGGGGGACGGGGAGCAGGCGTGCCGCGGGAGGACAGGGGTGGATGCAGGGAGCCCCGGCCTGCGTGTGGGGGCAGCGGGGAGCCCCGGCCTGCGTGGGGAGCAGGCACCATTCTAAGCAGCCACACGAGCTCAGCAGGGCTGCCTGTGCAGGGCTCCAGACACAGCCACGCCTCCAATCCCTGAGTCCCTACACCCACAGGAGAGTCCTGAGTCGGGGCCCAGCGGCTCCCTCTTCCCCAAGGCCTCGCTGACAAAGGCCCTCAAGGCTGAGATGAGGGACGTGGGGGAGCCAGCTCCGTGTACCCGTCTTTCCTGGGCCAGGGGCCTGGGGCTCTGGGAGCTCACCACACTGCGGGGGTGGGGCAGAGGGTGCGGCGGGGGCAGGGCCAGGAGACACCCCCCCCAGGGAACAGGGAGCCCCGCCCCCCGCTGGTGCCCACCTCCTGGGTCTCCTGGGGGAGGTGCAGCCCGTTCCTCCTGCCCAGCTTGAGCATCCGCTCCAGGTACCGCGCCGCCTCGGGCCTCAGCGTGGCCTTCGGGACCTTCTCCTGGGACAGGCACACGCAAACACGGCTGTGTCCTCACCCGCGAGCTCCACGCGCCGCCCCAGCCGCCGCAGTGCCACTTAGGGGAGAGACCCTCCCTCGTACGTGCCCTCGGCCCGGGGACTGGCCGGGGACACGTCCCAGGTGGTGTCACCACATGGCGTCACCTGCACAGGGCGCGGTGCCCCTGGCACGGTCGGCAGACAGCGCAGACCGTAACGACCACAGACTGGCTGTGTCAGGGCCTGCGCATCGCACGTGTCGGCACTGGGACAGTGGTGGCCCCGCACGCCGGCCGGGACGTGGGGGCCTGATGCCCGTCTCCAGCGGCCCTGCTCCCGGGAGCGGCCGACCCCACAGAAAGGCCACCCATGCGCACACCAGCCAGGAGCCCAGCGCCAGCCCCTGGAGCAGCCCGAGCGGAGTCGGCCGAGCCCAGCCACGGGCGAGGACACAGCCCAGCACCTGGCCTCGGGGGCCTGGCAGAGCTCTGCGGGCCCCTGGGCGGGCTGGGAGCGCAGCCAGAGGCTCGGAGTCACCGGCCGTGCGGGAGCTGCCTCTGTCGCACAGAAATGGCACCGAAAAGGCAAAGTCTGGGCTGACACGAAGGTGCTGGCTGAGGGCAGAGGGGCCAGACCCCACTTAGCTGGCCTGGGTTCGAATCCCAGCCCTGGTAGCTTCAAAACACGCTGGGCACACAAATGCACGCCCAGAAGCCTGACGGAGGGAGGGCAAGGGCTGCTGCGTGACGGCCCCTCTGGGCTCTCTCTCTCTCTCATGCACGCACACACCCTGGCAACAAAAACAGAAAAACGAACTGCTCAGGACCAGCACCATGGCGCTGGTCTCCCACGTAGCTGACCACAGTTCGAGTCCCAGACCCGGCGGCTTGAAACTCACAGCGGGCGTGTGCATGCTCAGAGTCCCGAGAGCAGAATGGAGAAGGGATTGCGGGTGGCCGTCCCCCCTGGGTGTGATTTCTCACTTTCTGTCTGTGTCTTTCTGGTGAGTGCACGTGCCTTATGGCATAAACCTCTCAAAAAAATAAATAAATAAATAAAAATAATAAAAAAAACAAGTAAATAAACACCCCGACAGCCGAGCTCCCTGGCCCTGGCGTGGCGTCAGGCTGCAGCATGTCCAGACTCCCGGGTGTGCCCAACTCTCCGTCCTGGGATTGCGCATCGCGGACCCTCAGCTGTGCCCACCGCCCAGACGCAGGGTCCTGGCGGGCCTCACCTGGAGCCAGACGATGCGCTGGTACACGTCCTGCCTCATGCTCATCTCCACGTCGAACTCCGAGAGCTTCTTGTCGGCCTCGGTGCTGGCCGTGCGGATGGCCTTGCACGGGGAGACGTGCTGGGGGAAGTCCAGGGTGTTCCTCTGCACTGCAGCGGGAGGGCGCCGGGCGGGGTGCGGTGGGGTCGGCGGGCGGGGCTGGCGTCCCACTGTCACCGCCCCAGCTTTCAGCCCGCTATGCTACCGCCCGGCCAGGCCTCCGTCTCCGCTCCGGCGTCAGGCAGTGGGGGGCCGCCCGCCATGTCCCGGGGTGCCCGGCCGTGCGGGGACTGGCCTGGGACTCCAGACCGAGGTCAGTCATCGGGTCTGGGTGAGATGGGGCGGAGGCCGACGGGGGCCTCGACGCACAGGCCCAGCTCTGCGGGGTGGCAGCAGTGGGCTGCTCAGAAGCCAGATGCCACCCCGTGACCATGGTTGGAATCCCCGGCCTGGCGGCCTGAACTGTGCAGGCACGCGCACGGGGCCCAGGACCCCATGGGCCGGAGCTGCGGAAGGGGCTGGCAGGGTGCGAGGCTTGCCCAGCTCACGTCCTCGTGCTCCTGAGCTGTACCGTGAGCAGAATGACCCAGTCTCCAGGGTACACCTGCTCCCTCCGAGAGAGGTGCGGCCTGGCGATCCCGTCCCAGGCACCTAGCTGGAGAAGCGGACGGACGTCCACACGGACACCCACGCTTGACACCCTCAGCAGCAGTCACAGCTGCCGGGGAGGGCAAGCCCACGTGGCCTGGACCGACGAGTGACTCAGCCCACCACGAGCGACCCGCAGCTGCGCCGGGAGGGAGGCCAGGAAGGCGCTCCTGGAGGAGGGGAGACTGCTCTGCCATCAGGCCTGGCGGTTAGTGGCACAGAGGGCGGGACGCCAGGCGGGGTGGCAAAGGCCACTCCCAGGGCTCTGGTCTTCCTCCTGAGGGCATCGGAGGGGAGTGCCCAGCTGCCGTGGAGGGGACGTGAGAGCCTTCGGCAAGGTCAGACTTAGAGCCATCAGCCTACGGGGGCCAGCAGGTGGCGTGGTGGCTCACGCGCTGGGCTCCCACGCTGACTATGGTTCAAGTCCCGGACCTGGCGGCTCGCTTCCTCACTCTTCCTGGCCCGCAGCGACTCACCTGTGTAGGTCACCTCAACATCTGCCAGCGCCCGGAGGGTGCTCTCGTAGGACACCTCCTCGAACGGCAGGGCGCCCACCTGGTCGTACACGCGCTTGGTCTGCTCGATGAGCTCCTTGGTGAGTTCCTCGATCTGCTGGGCGTTCAGGTCCCACCTCAGGTAGTTCACCACGGAGCACGGGGACGCCGCGTCCAGCACGTCGCCTGCACAGGCTGCAGAGACGCGGCCCTCAGGGCACGGCAGGTCACGCAGCTGGGAGTAGGGCCCGCCCCAGAGCCCGGCGGTCCAAGGGAGCTGGGTCCCACGTGGACGACCACAGTTCAAGTCCCGGCCTGGGCGGTTTGCGAAGCATGCCAGGTGCGTGTGCGTGCGTCTGCACCCTGCGTGCATCTGCACCCTGTGCGTCTGCCCCACGCACATGCCCACAGGTAGTTAAAATCGGTAACCGGGAGTGTAATTAGGGACCGAGACCAAGGTGTGCGTGGAGCCCTAGGGAGGAAGAGTAGGGAGAGGCTCCCGGCACGGGGAGGCTGAAGGGTGACGTTCTGAAGGAGGCCGGGGGTTGGGCTCAGAGAGGCTGGCGGGCCTCCCAGGCCTCGCCTGAGCCCACAGGACCCAGCAGGACCCATAGAGGAGCCCAAGGGTGAGCCGATTCAGAACGGGCTAAATCGGGACCAGCAGTTAGCGTAATGGCTATGTCGCTGGACTCCCACATAGTCGACTGCAGTTCAAGTCCTGGATCCGGTGGCTTAAACTCATGCCAGGCACATGTGTGTGCATGCCCAAGATCCCGAGGAGAATGGAGGAGAAGGGATTGCGGCGTGACCATTTCCCCCCGGGGGGTGATTTCTCACTTTCTGTCTCTCTCCAAAATGAAAGGGGGCTGAATGGTTTGGGCCTGGCGGGCTGCACACAGCCTCCGCCCCACCCGCGCGTCAGTGCTAGCTCGTGGCTGCTGCAGCCTCGCGGTGCGGTTGGCCAGCCCCGTGTGGGGAAGGCTGGCCTGTCCCATTCAGGCCCGAGTACAAGGTGCGCCCTAGCCGGTGGCCAGGAGGCCTGGCAACCAGACCTAGGAGTGCTGGTTCCGGGAGCAGAGAAAGCCAGCACCCTCCCCTGCTCACCCTAGACCCTGGCCAGGCGCTTTAACGCAGTTTCGGGGTTCCGCGTAAGCAGCAGCGCAGGACCCAGGGCCTGAGGGGCGGGAGGCAGCCCTCCTGTGACTGGCAGCTGTTAGACCACACCCTCCAAGAACTCGGGGAGCCGGGGCGCTCTCTCAGGACTGCCCGGTTTCAGAGGGGGGGAGGCACAGCAGACACCACCCACTACACGGCCCCCAGGAGGTCAGGGCACTGCCACAGCCGGGTCACTCTTATTTCTCTGAGAGCTTTTTGCCATAGGGCACCTGCACTCACTGGAGACAGGGACAGAGACAGAGAGCGAGAAACCAGCCCCGGGGGATGGCCATGCTGCAATCCCCTCTCCATTCTTCTCTCGGGATTCTGGGCATGCACACACATGCGCCCTGCCTGAGTTTTAACCGTTGGGTTCAGAACTTGAACCGGACGACCACGTGGGAGTCTAGCGACATAACGTCTCACCATCGTTTGGTCTCACCAAATCACTCTTCCTGCAGTGAAGGTCCTGCATACACCAGGGCCTCTCCTGGGCACCATGGACACTGGCTGATAGCTGTCTGGGGGCAGCCTGGGCACAGCAGGGTGCTGAGTGGCACCCCTCCTCCGACTCCAGCTCAGGAGCACCCCGGTTGGGATGGGACCACCAAGATGGCGGTCACCCCGGCCAAGAACCGCCGACAGCCGCTGCGTGGGCCAAGTGACTGCCAAGAACTGGGAGCAATGCGGTACCGCCGCTGGGTGTCTGGGTCTTGGAACTGCAGAAAAGGAGTTCGGGTCCACGCTAACCCTCGTGACAAAGGAGTGACAAAGGAGGGCTTCAGAGGCCGTTGAGACGCAGCGGTGAGCAGCGTCCAGTGACGCGGGCGCCACACGGGTGGGTCCTTGCTGAACACACGGCGTATAACGTGCCATGACCCTGGCCGATGGGTGGGGGTCAGACACGGCATGAAGACTGTTGGGGTGCCACTCTCCCTCTGATGGAAGCCATAAACTTTTTACAAAATGTTGAGGGAGCCGGATCCCACATGGCTCCCGTGTGGTTTGAATCCAGGCCCCTGTGGCTTGAAAACACACCAGGCACATGTGTGTGCAGCCCCGAATCCCTTCACGCTGGGGAAGGAAGAAGGGGTGCGGGGTGGCCAGGCCCCATCGAGGGTGCTTTCTCCCACTCCCAGGGTCTTGGGGGGAGCATATGCACCCTCCGGAAAATTAAAAATAAATAAAGAAAGAACACAACCCAGAAGGGCTTCAAGAACCCTGGGAAGGAGACCAAAAAGTTGCAATGATTAGGAAAGTCGACGGGAGGAGCTAGGGCCTGAAAAACATGTGCGAATCCACCTGCTCACAAATATTTACTTACTGCAGGTCTGCGGCAGCCTGGGCTGCCAACACCCACGGCACCCGGGGCGGACAGCATTCCCGCCATCCCTGGCCCCAACGCCCCGAGTTAGTTACCGTCATCGCTCCCTTCCTCACCGCCGCGGGCTGCACAAACACCTGGGCGGGTGCGGGCAGCAGAGAAATGGCCTTGCCTCCCTCTGTAGGGTGAGTGTGCTTTGCCAGAGGCAGACAGACACAGACAGAGAGAAGTCAACCCCGGGGGCGCAGTCCCCTCTCCTCCGTGTCCTCCTCCCGGGACCTTGGGGACGGCTGGGTGTGCTTCCCGGGCCTGGGACTGGAACCGCAGTAGGCCATGTGGGAGTCTAGCGCCGTAACCCGGCCCCCAGCGGTGTTCTAAGATGCAGCAGACAGGTGGCCCCCGTGCCCCGGTGCCAACCCTCCACTAGGGCCCTCTGCACTTCCATCGGAGCGTCCCGGGCCACGTGCTAGCCACCGGGCGCTCTGCGCTCCCCCGCGCTCCTCGGTCCTGCCTCCCGCGTTTGCGATCTCGGTCCGTTCGCGACCTAAAGCCCTCGCCTGCCGTTCACTGGGCAGTCTGTGTCCGGCTGGGCTCCGCGAGGACGGGGCCGGGGTCCTGACAGCGCCGGCGGCGCGGCCACCCCGGGGCCCGACCGGTCCGCAAGGGAGGCGCCATCGGGTCTGCCTAGTGAACGCGGCGCTGCAAATGCCGGTCATTCATTGGGCAAACGAGGGCGCGGGGCCGCCCGCCCCGCCGGAGGGTCACCCGAGGGTCACTCGGCTCCGGTCTTAGGCCCAAGTCGCGACCCCGGGACGCGCCAGAGGGCAGGGGACGCCCGGGTCCGGCGAGCGGGGCGGCAGCGAGGACCCGCC
>NW_006209806.1:726802-730540 GCF_000334495.1 Tupaia belangeri chinensis | reverse complement strand
GCGCGCCCCGCCCCAGCCGCGGCCGTCCGCAGACTGAGGGGCCCGCCGCCCGCGCGCTCGGGGCATGCTGGGAGGGCGCGTGCGCAGGGTGGGCGGGGCGCACGCGCACCCGGGCTCCGCCCACTCCCCCAGGGGGGCGGGTCAGCGAGGCGACGCGCTCGGCGCAAGCGCAGCAATCCTCCCAGCCCGTGATTGGCTCATACGTGGGGAGGCCTGAAGGAGCGTTTCCAAGGAAACCGCGCACAACTGACGCCTGTGTGGCTCTCCATTCTCCGCCCAGACTTCACGCGGCTTCGGGCGCCGGCGTTAACCTGGGCGCGGCTCATCGGTTTCCTCCCTAACGTCGGGACCTCGCGTTAGCGCGCACCCCAGGCTGTTAGCAGGTGATGTCCCTCCCAGCATCTCCTGGAGCGGGTGCCCCACACGCGCCAGCGGAGTGCGGCTCACCGATTAAATGAGCTAGTCGTTCGGTTTTGCTTTGCTTTTCAGTGTTTGCTATACGGTGCATGCAGATGCCAGAGAGACAGAGACAGAGAGAGGGAAAGGGAGCTCCTCTCGGGGACCCTCGCACACGCGCCCGGGGTACTTTCCGGGGCTCCAACCGCACAGCTGCCGTGCGGGATCCGGCTGCCTTAACCAGCACGCCAGAGCTTCAGTAAACGCATCTATGGCTCCCAATAGCAGGTATTTCCAAAGAACAGCCCGAACTGTTTCCCGTGTTGTCGGTTACAAAATATGTCTATCATGAGGCCAGCAGGTGGCAGGGTGGTTGAGGTGCTGGGCTCCCACATGGCTGATAGTGGTTCGAATCCTGGACTTGGCAGCTTTCTTTCTCATTTTCCCTCTCTCTCTAGTCAAATTTAAAAAAAAAAAAAAAGAAAAAAAAACTAAATTTTAAGAATCTTCCGACCAGCAGATGGTATAATGGTTGCATTGCTGGATTCTCACATATTTGATGGGGGTTCAAATCCTATACCCCATTGACTTGAAACTCATGCCAGACGTGTGGATGCGTGCCTAAAATCCCAAGAGGAGAGTGGAGAAGGGATTGTAGTGTGGCCACTCCCCCTGGTGATTTCTTGCTTTTTGTGTCTCCTGTGAGGGCATGCGCCGTATAGTAAAAAAAAAACTCATAAAAAAAGTCTTGAGGGGCCAGCAGGTGGCATGGTAGTTGAAGTGCTGGACTCCCACATGGCTGCCAGTGGTCCGAGTCCAGATCTGGCCGCTTGCTTTCTCACTTTCTCTGCGTCTCTCTGGTCAAATTTTAAAACGAATAAATAAAAATTGAATACAATAATTATTTGTAATGTTTTTTAAATTTACTTTTTTTTAAGTTTCCTGTAAGGTACATGTGCCCACCAGAGAGAGAGAGAGAAAGAGAGGGAGAGAGAAAGGAAGGGAGAAAACAAGCCACCAGGTCTAGCACTTGAACATGACTGGCCATGTGGGAGTCCAGCCTCCCAACCACCACACCACCTGCCAAACCCTCACATGTGCGTGTGGTTTGTTTGTTTGTTTTTTAAGAATTATTTTTTATTTAACTCTATTTACTTAGCTCATTTTAGAGGGTCAGACTGAGAGCGAGGAAAACAAAGCAAGAGAGCAAGCCGCCAGGTCCGGCGTGAACCGCGGTCGCCCACGTGGGAGTCCAGCGCCTCCCACCACGCCACCTGCCGGCCCCAACACGTGTGTTTTCAGCAGGTGAAAGTGCGTTAGGAACACATCTCTGTTAACTCCTGCAGTGGTCAGTTCTTTGTTATCTTAGAGGAGTTATTTTCCCTCTCTGCAGCGCTCCGGGGAAACATCTATCGGATGACGAGGGGCTGGGTGGTGGTGTAGAAGCAAGCTGAGGCTCTGGGGGCTGAGCGGGGTGGCTTCTGGGTTCGCTTCCCTGAACTTCCCGAGTAGCCAGTATGCGTGTGCCCACAGTCCATGTGTGATGGAGGCTGGGGGTGGGTCATGGAGTCAAGACCCAATTGGGGGGGCTATCTCTCTAGCTCGTGGAAGAGGGGAGTAAATAAAACTTTTTAAAAATGAATACTATGATTTACTACGTTTGTCCAACAATCATTTCTTTAACTTATTTACAAACATTCTTGGAATATATGTCTTTAGGTACATAGGGCACGTATGCTTGCAGAGAGAGAGAGGGAAAGTGAGAACTCACTCCCCAAGGGGGGATGGCCATGCTGCAGTATCTTCTCCTTCGTTCTCCTCTTGGGATTTTGGGCACGCACGCACACATGCCGGGTGTGATTTCCAAAATGCCAGGTCCAGGACTCAAACCATGGCCAGCTGTGGGAATCCAGCACCCCAACTACCATGCTATCTGCTGGCTCCTCTAAAACTTAAAAAAAAGTTTAGCCAGAAAAGAGATTGCTACTTTATTTGTGTGTTTGCAAGAGGGTTTGTCTACTCTGGAGACAGAGAGAAGGAGAGCGAGGAAGCACCCCCAGGGGAGCAGTCACACGGCAATCCCTTCCCATTCACTTTCCTTTGGGGATCTTTGGGAATACACACACGCCCAGCATGTTTTCCAAGCCAACAGTCTGGGAGGCAAACTAGGTGGGATGCAGCTGTCTAAACCACTGTGCCACCAATTTTTTCCAACACACACTCTAGAGGCCAGCAAGTGGCATGGTGGTTAAGGTGCCGGACTCTCACATAGTGGGACCATGGTTCAAGTCTGCACCTGGCACCTTGAAACTCTGCCCAGAATCACGGGAGAAGAGAGGATTGTAGCGTGGCTGTCTCAGGGGTGAGAAGGCGTGTGACCTCTCACTTCCCCTCTGTCTCTCTCTCTCTCTCTCTCTGTGACAGCAGCAGCCCTACGGCAA
The DNA here is from genome assembly GCF_000334495.1 of Tupaia belangeri chinensis. Classification (NCBI taxonomy): domain Eukaryota; kingdom Metazoa; phylum Chordata; class Mammalia; order Scandentia; family Tupaiidae; genus Tupaia; species Tupaia belangeri. The sequence continues at coordinate 727,703 of NW_006209806.1, read as the reverse complement.
AAATCTATAAAACCAAGCCCAACGTGCACATTGCGGGCTGGAGAACTAAGAGGGAGAGAGCGGCTTTCACAGGGCGGTCTTTCTCAGAATGATTGCAGGTCTGCAGCCTCCCTTGGGCTGATCAGGAGTCCTGCTCCACACCGTGGTGGCGGCCAGCAAGTTGCTCAGCCCCGTCCCTTCTGCACCGCGGCAGACCCCTTCCCGTTACCCTTGTTCCCTCTTCTTCGTGAGGCCAATCAATTCTTCTTCCTGCTAACTTCTGCATTTTTAGTTCTTTTGGACAACATCAAGCTTCACTGTATGTCCGTCTTTGTCTCAGCCGTTCTCTGGCTTTTCTCATCCTCCGAGGTCACATCTTAGCCAGGTGGGCCCCAGCCCCCCTGGCGCCCCGCCATCACGCACACCCCACGTTTATTCCACCGCGCTTGCCATTCGATGGGAAACGCGGAGACTGCAGCCTGTCTGCCCCCGACGAGGCGCGGAGAGCTCCGTGGTTACTTCGCAGTAACTGTAGGGTAAGGGTCAGGCACCTTCCCTGCACACACAACCGTGTCCCTTGCCATCTCGCAGACCGAGTGAAAGAGCGCACTGTGGGGTGGGTGGACGGGCGGGCGCGCGGACGCACAAGCAGGCCGAGCGCACGACAGCGACGCCCATTCGCTGTCACGTGGCGGGCTCCGCACCACGTGGTCCGCCCGGCCGACCCGCGGGAGTCCGCCTCCGTCCCACCATGCACCGCTCTGTTCCCGCTCTAGCGGTCAAGTCTGTTCTGATTTCCGGCCTCCATTAGGTCGCAGAGGTCAGTTGCCCTAACGACCAGCCGGTTCCCGCCTCTAAATTGTGTCACTTCCCCGCACGTCCGCCTCCCTCCCCGGCGCGCCTGCGCGGAGGGAAAGCCGAG
>NW_006209806.1:724593-726597 GCF_000334495.1 Tupaia belangeri chinensis | reverse complement strand
GCCCCGGCACGTAGCGAGCGCCGGCTGCCTGCGCTCGGGGAGCTTGGAGTCCGGGACGCCCCCGTCGTGCGAGCTCCAGTCGGGGCTCTGTCCCAGCGCCGCCACGACGTGGTCCCGACCTGGTCACTACCTGGGTGGCCTGGGGCAGCGTCTCGGAGCCTCGGGCTCCCCCTCGGGGAACGGGCTGCAGGGCGAGTACGGCGCTGGCTGTCGTAGCCCTGTTTCCCGCGTGCGGTGGCTCCACGCGGTGCTGGAGGTGGGAAGGCCGGGCCTGCCGCCGCCGTGTGCGCCCGGGCGCTGCGCCCTGCTCCGAGGAGCCTTCCTGGGTGAAATGGAGCGGGGAGGCGTGCGCCTGGCGGGGTCCGTGTGCCGGCAAGTGCACCTGCAGGTTATTCAGTCAGCTGTCTGCAGATCGGCGCTGACTAGGGAAAGGCTGGCGTTTTGTTTGGAGAGAGGGTTTTTTGTTTTTAGATAATTATTTTATTTAGTTTTTTGACTAGAGAGGGACACAATGAGAGAGGGAAGGTGAGAAAGCAAGCTGCCAGGTCTGGGACTCGAACCTTGGGCAGCCATGTGGGAGTGCAGCCCTTAACCACCGCCACCTGCCGGCCCCTGGAGAGAGCTGTTTGCTCTAGGGCATGTGCACTTGCCCGAGAGAGAAACAACTCCAGGCATCACCCCCCACCCCGGGGGTGACCCCGTTGCCGTCCTCCCAGGATCTTGGACACACAGGCACCTGGTATGAGTTGCAAGCCTCTGTGTCTGGGACTCGAACCGTTGAGGGCCTGTGGGGGCCGGCGCCTTCACTCCAGCACCTGCTGCCCCAGAAAGGCTGCTGTTACAGGTGGCAGAGAACTGAGCGAGCGTCTGCACCCTCAGGCTGGGCGATCTCCGACCGCATGTTTCTAGACAGCTCGTGTCCGTCTTCCCTCTCGCTGGCCCCATGACTCCGGAACGGGACGTCTTGTGCCCCAGGGCCGATCAGCAATGTCTGGGTCATCGGTGGGTGTCACAGCCGGGGTGCTGCTCAACCCCACAGTGCCCAGGACGCCCCGACCCAGTGGAGCGTGGGCCACCCTGACTGTCCACAGGGCTGACCGGGAGTCCAACGCTGACCATGTGGGGAAACAGCTCCGGTGGGCAGACGGTGTAACCTGGGCCCCAGCATCCTCCCACGCCACGTGGGTTTCAGAGGGGCAGGTCTTGGGGACCTTCGTGGCTGCACCCACTGGAGGAGGGTGCTCCTGGTGTGAAGTGGGCAGCACAGGCCCAGGGCCCACGGTGCTGCCGTTAACCCCTCGTGGGCCGCGGCTCTCGCCCTGGCAGGAGAGAACAGAGTGCGTTGGCATTTACGCCAGGCTCAGGGCTCCTGGCTCACGCCTCTGCGAGCCTTGCAGAACGGGCGTCAGGAGGGAAAGCCCTGCGGGTGGGGGCAGACCACCGCAGGCACGGCACCCTGGGCCGGGCTGCCGATTGGCACTGCCGCGTGTTCCGGGGGACCCCGGCCACGCCTCTCTCGTGGCTAATGAGCTTCAGCTGCAGGGTTGGCTCGTTGCCGGAGACTCGTGGGCTCCAGGCCGAAGGTGTTGCGTCCGGGCCTTTCCGAAATCGTCTGCTGTCCCTGGAACAAGCCAGTGCAGGACAGTGTGCATGATGCCCGGGCCCCCAGGGCTTCCAGCCAAGGTGGTGACATAGCCTTGCGGGACAGGAGCGGTGCAGGCTTGGCCGAGCCGTGTCCCAGCCGGGAGGCTCCTTGGTGGCTGTCATCTTTTTTTTTTTTTTTTTAAATACTTATTTCTGGGACTAGCAGTTAGCATAATGGCTATGTTGCAGGACTCTCATGTAGTCGACCGCGGTTCGCATCCTGGACCCGGTGGCTTAAACTCACTCCGGGCGCGTGTGCCCAAGATCCCGAGAGGAGAATGGAGAAGAAGGGATTGCGGCGTGACCATCCCCCTTGGGGGGTGATTTCTCGCTTTTTGTCTCTCTGTCTCTCTCTGTCTG
>NW_006209806.1:721348-723920 GCF_000334495.1 Tupaia belangeri chinensis | reverse complement strand
GGCTGTCATTTTTTTTTTTTTTTTTTTAAATACTTATTTCTGGGACTAGCAGTTAGCATAATGGCTATGTTGCAGGACTCTCATGTAGTCGACCGCGGTTCGCATCCTGGACCCGGTGGCTTAAACTCACTCCGGGCGCGTGTGCCCAAGATCCCGAGAGGAGAATGGAGAAGAAGGGATTGCGGCGTGACCATCCCCCTTGGGGGGTGATTTCTCGCTTTTTGTCTCTCTGTCTCTCTCTGTCTGGCGAGCGCACGCGCCCTATAGCAAAAACAAGTACAGAGAGCCTCTTGGGGGCCGGACAGTGACAAGAGGAAGCTAGCACTCGGCCAGGACAGGCACGGGAGGGCTCCGTGTCCGTGCCCAGAGACCTGAGTGTGTTGGCATGCATGCTGTGCCCGTGGCCCAGGGCTGGCCCACACCGAGGGAAGACCGCAGCATCCAGACCCGTTGGGGGCTCCCGTGGAAGGAGCGAGCAAGTAAACTTTAGGGGAAGAGGCGACCCAAACCATCTGTCACTCAGAACAGCGCGGAGGGTGGAGCCCTCGGGCAGAGGTCCAGGCTCTGTTCCCAGGGTTGCGAAGCTCCCTATAGCCTGGCTCTGAGCACACGCGGGCCAGCTACGAGGGCATCCCAGTGGGCAGCATGCACCTGGAGACTGGCAGGAGGGTCTCACCTGTCGGAAACACCCGCGTCCGTCCCCCTCTTCCTCTCGCTCCCTCTGCCAGGCTCACTCGCACTTAAAAGTGATGGCCGCCCGCCCGTCTCTAGAACCTCCGTCTTCCCAACCAGAGCCCACTGGGATCCGCCCGGCTTCTAGAACCTCCTTTTTCCCACCCAGAGCCCACTGGGACGCCCCCTGCCCAGCCCCGTCCCTCTGGCCAGGGCCTGCCCCCAACCGCAGCCCGCTGGGACGCCCCCTGCCCAGCCCCGTCCCTCTGGCCAGGGCCTGCCCTGCATCTGGCGTGCCCGCCCCCACCCGGCCTGTGCGCACACCCCGACTGCCTCTGCCCTTTTCACGGCCAAGCAGCGTTCCCGTGTGGGCCGGCTCCTGCGGCCACGCGAGCCTTGCTGCTGCCGACCAGGACGGGTACGGTTAAGCAACCCACAGGCCGTCCTGTGGGCAGTTGTCCTGAAGGCCCCGCCCCGCTGGGCACTCACAATGGACGTTTGTCCAGAGCGCCAGGAGCCCGTCTGCTCGGAGCACGCCGGCCCTGGGCTGCCGGTTCCCGTGGACACGCGTGTGGTCACCAACATGCAGTGATGGCCCAGTCGCCCTGACAGCTGCCTGGCCCTCGCCATGTCCCCAGGTCCCCAGGCCCCCCTGCCTGAGCCGAAAGCGGGACAGACCCAGTTGTTCAGGTCACGACCAGGTTGGAGGGGGCTGTTTATGAAGCCCGCCTCGCACTGGGTCACTGGGTCTGCGTCCTGTCCCATGGGGTGCAGGCGAACTGCAGGCATTTCCTATTGGAAGTCCCTGAGCAGGGCCCGACGGCTGCCTCCGGGGGGACGGGAAGAATGCATTCCAGGACTCCCCGCAGCTGGCCGGCCATCTTCGGGGCTCCTCCACCAGGCGACCCGTCACCCCGATCTCTGGCTTCTATCCAGGTGGTGGCCTTCCTGGGGTGCCAGTGTCCCCGTGTAGTGAGGACAGAGGTCCTGGGTCAGGGCCACCTGCTCTGGGACTGGTTAATTCCACAGACCTCGTCTCCAGGGCAGGGCGCATTCTGAGGTCCCGGAGGTGAGGGTGTGGACACGGGTTTCGGGGAGACTGGAACAGTGTCAGCAGGTGGACACAACACCGGTGCCGGCTCAGGACGGCGCATGGGGCTGGTCCTGGGCAGGTCGGTCCAGAGGGGAGCACCTGCCTATCTCCTGGGTGAAGTCCGGGGTCTCTGGTTCTGTGACCGTGGTCGCGCTCCGGAAACGGGGCGGGAGCTTGGAGACGTCTGTGGGAGGTTGGAGTTAACCGGCCGGTTACTGGCGCAGACCAGAGCCCTGCTGTTTTCTCGGCGCGTGCTCATCTGCGAGCTTTCTGAGACGTCCGTGTTCCGGAGCGGGTGCCCAGGCAGGTGTGGGGGTCGCGGGAGGTGGCGAGGGGCAGTGCTCGGCCAGGCAGTCTGCACCAGCTCCGCCTCCTGCCTCCGGTCAGCGTGGGACCAGGGACCCACAGGGCGCCCGGCGATAGCCACGGGGCGTTGACCAGCCCCGATCTCGCAGATCTACGCCCGGTTTCTGAGACGTCCGTGTTCCGGAGCGGGTGCCCAGGCAGGTGTGGGGGTCGCGGGAGGTGGCGAGGGGCAGTGCTCGGCCAGGCAGTCTGCACCAGCTCCGCCTCCTGCCTCCGGTCAGCGTGGGACCAGGGACCCACAGGGCGCCCGGCGATAGCCACGGGGCGTTGACCAGCCCCGATCTCGCAGATCTACGCCCGGTGGCGTCCCCGCGGCAGGATGGACAACCGGAAGCGGCTGGCCTACGCCATCGTGCGGTTCCTGCAGGACCAGCTCCGGCACGGGGGCCTCTCGTCCGACGCTCAGGAAAGCCTGGAAGGTACCGGCAGCCCGGCCACTTA
>NW_006209806.1:716340-720260 GCF_000334495.1 Tupaia belangeri chinensis | reverse complement strand
CCCCCCCCGCCCCCCCTGCCGACCCCGGTCAGGACCCTGGTCCTCGCTCGCATGAGGCTGGGGCTGCAGTCCTTGGGACCCTGAGCCTCTGAGTCTGCAGGGCGCGGGCTCCCAGGCCGCCCCTGTCCCGCCCTCCAGCTCCAGCCGGCTCCCAGCAGCCTCCTCGCCTCCTTCCCGCCCACGGCCCCCAGGCTGGCTGAGTCCCCACACCCCCGTAGCCAGGCAGCCCCACATTGTGACTCCACAGAGAGGCCCTTGTGTCCACGGCTGCCCTGCCCCCAGGCGGGGGTGGCCGTCCCTCCACCCAGGGTTGGGCCGAAGCGTGAGGGAGGAGCCGGACCCTGGCCTGGAGGGGCTGACGCCGCAGGGACTCAGCACGCCTGGGCGGACCACGGGGCCTCCTCCTGGTCCCGGAGCTCGGCCGGGGCTGCGTTCGTGGGCGGCGGCGTGAGGCAGCACTCTGTCCTCCTTTCCAGTTGCCATCCAGTGCCTGGAGACGGCTTTCGGGGTGACAGCGGGAGACAGTGACCTGGCGCTCCCACGGACGCTGCCCGAGATCTTCGAAGCAGCCGCCACGGGCAGGGTGAGGCGCGGGGTGCGCTGCCGGGAGTCTGCCCCACGGGCCCGGGCCACCGGGGAGGCTGCGCCCGAGTACCGGCGTGGCCGACGCTCCAGGGGCCCAGGACTCAGGAGGCTGAGGTGGGAAGGCCCACGGTGCGGCCCTGTCCAGGGAGAGCGGGCATGGGGGACACAGGGTCCCAGGGCAAGGCTCGTTTTAGAGGCAGTGACAACAGCAGAGCAGTGGCAGCACCCTCCACGGGGTGTCACCTGCTCACTGGGCAGGCTCCTGGGCGTGGCCTGTCTGCTGGCCCTCGGGAGGCTGGGCGGGAGGCTGCATGGGCTGGAGGCCACAGATGCTGCCTCGTTCTGGGCCAGGAGATGCCGCAGGACCTGAGGAGCCCCGCACGAACCCCGCCTTCCGAGGAGGACTCGGCTGAGGCAGAGCGCCTCAAAACCGAAGGTGAGGAAGGACCTGACCATCCCATGGGATGTCCCTGGGCATAGGAGGGGTGGAGGCTGCTGGTCCCTGGCAGCTGAGGACGATGCAGACCCCAGGCGTGGCCCACGGGACGGGGAGGCATTGAGGACCGGGGACTGCTCACGGGACGGGGCTGCCTTTGGGGGTTTCTGAGGTTTGCTCAGGGGCATAGAGGACAGCCCAGAACCAGGCAGTGGTGACGGCTGCATGCCGACAGGACCCAGGGCACCAGGCAGCTTGCTCCTGGGGGTGTGTTGCCTCTGAGGCCAGGTGCAGACGCACAGGCCCTCCTCCCGCCGCACCGCACACGGGCACGGGCACGTTGCTCTCTCCGGGCTCTGGAGTGGGGCCCTGCGAGGAGAGCCAGGCGGTCCTGGAGGTGGGGACGCTGGCACTGTCCCGTACGAGGGCCGGGCAGCGGGCGAGTGGGGCCTGTGTCCCCGGGCCCCCGTGGGCTGCCCAGCCTGCGCCTCCTCCCCCAGGAAACGAGCAGATGAAGGTGGAGAACTTCGAGGCCGCTGTGCACTTCTACGGGAAGGCCATCGAGCTGAACCCATCCAACGCCGTCTACTTCTGTAACAGGTACGGCGCCGGGCAGCCGGGGGGCACCGTGACGCAGGCCTCGGCCCTCGGGAGTCCGCGGTGACGTGGGTCAGCGGCTGGGCGCACGCAGGTGGTCGCCCGGAAAGCCAGCACGATGCCGTGCCCTTGTCCCGTGTGCAGGGGACGGGCGGGCGGCGCGGGTGCGGGCGCCGGCCTGCGTCCCTCGTCGCTCTGTCCCTCTGTGACACAGCTTTAGATAAATAAGGAAAGTGAAATAGAGACCCTGTTTCTCGGGTTGCCTCGGTGCGGGCCCCGGCCCGGCCCCAGCCCACCGCAGCCCCTCCTGCGTCCCTGCGTCCCTCGGGGAGAGCGGCTGCACACGGGCCCACGTGCTTCTCCCCTCTATCGAGGTCTTTGTCGTGGGGCACTGCGCTCACCACCGCGGGCCTCAGGGAAGGTGAGAAGGCACGAGGGGGCGACCCTTCCCACGGACCCTGAGCCCGCCAGGCCTGGGACTTGGCCTGGTCAGCTGCGTGGAGTCCAGCTCCGCTGCTGGCCCAGCCTGTTTCTAAGCTGCGGGGTCCAGGACTTGAGCCGTGCAGAGCCGTGAGGGACCCGGCCGTGTCACAGGCTGGCCTCCTGACAGGGTCTCGGTGCGGCCACCCACCTCGCCTCAGCCCGCCATGTACCTGGTGTGCTCAGGGAGGGCTCGGACGCAAATCCAGAACCTTCCTGTGGGGTCAGGCCTGCAGCGTCCCCTCCCCGCTGTGCACCGCCCGGCACGTTTCTCTCTCGGCTTTGTCTGGGCTCGGTCCTGGCCTGGCAAGGTGCCCCTTCCCGCAGCGCGGGTGCCTCTCCGCCTGCCGCGGGCGCTGGCCGTGCCTGAGAATGGGGAGGTGCGGAAGGCTGACGCTGGACCCCGGGCTGGCGGTCAGAGAACGGCTCGCCTGCAATTCGGGGCTCTGAGCGTGGCCCGGGACTGACCCGTTACTTCCCCTGAGCAGAGCAGGGCATGGCCCCGCCGCACTCCCACGGACCTCGAACCAGAGCTGCTGTGACTACCAGAGGGCGTGTGCATGTGCCCGGAAGGGGAGTGAGCACCCCCGAGCGACGTCACGCAGCTGCCCCGTCTCCACCCCCCACCCCGGTGGGGTTTGGGGCACACACGTGCTCCCATCGTGGTTTTCAGGCCACTGAGGCCAGGGTTTGAACTTGCAGTCAGCCACATGGGATCCGGTTTTCTCAGCCACTGGGCTGTAGGCACGGCCCAAACGGCTTACAGATAAAATAGAAGCCAGAGCCACAGGCCAGCAGGTGACATGGTGGTGAAGACAGCCGGGTCTCACATGGCCGACTGCACGGGTCAAGTCCCAGACCTGGAGACTTGGAAAACGCAGGCACATGTGCACGCGTGCCCACAGTCCTGAGAGGAGAGTGGCCATCCCCCGGGGGCGACTGCGCTCTCTGCCGAGCACACGTGCCGTGGAGCGCGTGTACCAGAGCACCACGGAGAGCACTCGGAGTCACGCTTCCAGGCGGTCCTCGTGTGTCGCTGGAAGATGGCCGCAGCACCGCCCCCAGAGAGCCGGGTCAGCCCTGCCGCCCGGGCTCCTCTCGCCTCTGTCCATGCAGTCCCTGCGCGTCCCCTTGGGAGGCAGCGCTGGGCATGGAGCAGCCGCCAGGGCCGATGTCTGTGCCCGTGTCTGGTCTGCAGTCACCCAGGCCTCTGCGCTGTGCCCGGCGGCTCACCCTCCTCCGTAACCCGCCACGCTGGCTTTGCCGTCTCGGGTGGGGCAGGAAGGAAGGCCCCAGGCAGAGCTTGTCCCGCCATTGGCCGGCTCTCTGCTGCCCCTGCTCCTGGGCTGGGGTTGCCCGGTGAGGCCGTGGCAGTCCCCCATGGCCGGGGCTTTGCTTTTCTGTCTCAGACCGGCCCGACCCACCAGGGGTTCGTCACCCCATGGGACAGAGCAGACTGAGGCCCAGCCAGGCTCGGCGGTTAGGCTCCAGGGCCACGCCGGCTGTGCCTGGCTGGCTTGGGGCTTCCTGTCTGCCGCGCTCTCCCCTGGCGGCTGGGGGTGCAGGGACAGCACTGGGCAGCCATCCCCCGGCAGCGTCCCGGCCACGCCACACACCGAGGCCCGTGGGCGCAGCTGAGGCCTCTCCCGCCTTGTCCCGGCCCCCAGAGCCGCGGCCTACAGCAAGCTGGGGAACTACGCGGGCGCCGTGCGGGACTGCGAGCGCGCCATCTGCATCGACCCGGCCTACAGCAAGGCCTACGGCAGGATGGGGGGAGTGCGCGCCGCATGGCCTCCAGGGCGCCTGTCCGGGCCACCGCCCC
>NW_006209806.1:715712-716227 GCF_000334495.1 Tupaia belangeri chinensis | reverse complement strand
AGGCACGGGGGCCCAGCCCCCTTTGGGACCACCTGGGTGGAAGTGTGGGGCTCCCTGCCATTGGCTGCTGCCAGCTTAGCCCTCGGGGCCCACGGAGACACCGCGTCTGCACGGTGGGAGGGTCCAAGCACGGGAGCCCTGGGAGGGCAGGTGGGCACCGCAGCCCCGTGGGTGCACGTGTGTCCGTGGACTCAGGAGGTGCCTGGACATGGACCTGGAGCCCCGTGCCCATCAGCCTTGCAGAGTGCTGGCTGCGGCCCCACCCTAGTCTGGGCGTGGTTGGGCGCTAGGCTGCAGCGGTCCCTGGGCACCCCCGTTCTGTGTCTAGACTTGCTCCTGGCCGGGCCCACCTGGGCTCAGTGGACTGGAGCGGTCCAGGGGCTGCCTGTCACTCGGGTAATGCCAGGATCTGTAGACCTAGCCTCCCGGGCTTCCTGTGCACACCTGGGCCCCCAGTCCTCCCCAGCAGTTGGGGGGTACCCAGCACTGGGCCAGGACCATGGGAATGGCGTGGG
>NW_006209806.1:713982-715587 GCF_000334495.1 Tupaia belangeri chinensis | reverse complement strand
GTGCCTCGGAGGGCGCGGGCTGGGGGCGTCCGGCGGGCATGGGGGTGTCCGCAGGACCATTGGGGGGCAGGCTCGGCCCCCACGGCTGCCCTAGCTGGCTGCCCTGGGCCTGGGGGTTGGGGTGGGGCCAGCCCTGAGCAAGAGCATCGGGGTGGGCTGCAGGCCGGCTCCATGCCCGCCCTCCAGGCCAGCAGGACCGCCCGGCTCACACCTCTGGCCTCGGGTCCTGGGCCCCACGTGCTCAGTCTGGGCGCTAACCTGTGCTTCTCCATCCGCAGACGGGCGGCGTGGGCGGCTTCGACATCGCGGGCCTGTTGAACAACCCCAGCTTCATGAGCATGGTAACATCCTGCCTGGCCACTCCATACCCAGAGCGGGCGCCAAGGGCCCTCCGGCTGCCACGCTCGGGGTCTGCGGCCCTCCCCGCCGCACAGCCGCCCTCCTGGGTCTGCTTCCTGAGGCCTGGGTGGGCTGCGCTGTACCACATGTCCTTGGGGCGGGCGACATCGTCCCACTCGCGGTGCACTGCCCTGCCGTGGCCCGGGTGCCCATTTCCTGGGTCTTACGGGGCCTCGGGACCGTGGCTGCCCTAAAGCCCGGAGAGGAGGCCCCCAGCTCCCAGGGTGCACAGGCCCTGGCTCAGTGCCCGGCTTGGCGTGGTGTCGGTGCTCATTGCTCACGGTTAGGTCCGTGTCGCCCGTGGCAGGGCCGGGAGGTCGGGCAGACCGCGCCAGTAAAACTGGCTGCATCTGTACTCCAGCCTGTACCGGGAACCCGCCGCTGCCTGCAGGGTGCCGCCCCGCTCCCTGCTGCCTAGCGGCCTTGGTCCTGCGCAGGAAGGCCGAGGCCAGGAGCCAGCGCACCACTGAGCGCCAGAGCTGATGTGGCCACTTGGGGCCTTGGGCCTCAGGAGGTCGGATCCTGCACGGCCGGGGCGTCCCAGCCCCAGGCCTGGGAGACATGGGGCACGGGAGTGTGCACACAATCCCGGCGGGACAGGGTGGAGGAGGGGTTGCAGTGCCGCCGCGCCCCCTCCTCCCTCTCCCACTCTCGCATACCTGTGCCATGTGGCTTTTTTGTTTTAATTTGACCAGAGAGAAAGTGAGAAAGCGAAGCCACCAGGTCCAGGACTTGAACCATGGTCAGCCATGTGGGAGTCCAGTGCCCTTAACCACCACGCCACCTGCTGGCCCCGCCGTATGGCAGATTTAAAGTAACAAGGACCAGTCCGTGGCGTGGTGACTAAGGCAGGCTTACTCATAGCCAACTGCAGTTCAAGTCCCGGATCCAGCGGCCTGAGAAACAGGGCATGCCTGTGTGGCCCGGCCCCGGGAGAGCGGAGCTGGAGGGAGAGCACGCTGTGGCCGTGGGTTCCCTTTCCCTCCCTCCGTCTCTGGCAAGTGCACCTGCTCTCCGGCAAATTAAAAAGGGGGTGCCGGAGTGATGGGGCGAAGCCGGAAGCCAGCCAGGAGTCCCGAGACAGACCTGGCTGGAGGAGATGGCTGCGCGTGTCCCCGCGGTGGGCACAGCCAGCAGGAGAGGGACGCGGGGCCTCAGGGCTGGGAGGCCAGTGTGGAGCCGGCTGTGGCCGCTGGGGCCGGGCGC
>NW_006209806.1:705795-713901 GCF_000334495.1 Tupaia belangeri chinensis | reverse complement strand
CCCCGCCCGCTGGTGGATACGCGTGTGTGCCAGCCGTGGGGAAGCGCCTGCTGCCGAGGCCCCTGGGCTATGCGCCCGTCCCCTCTGTCTGGCCCAGGAGTGTGTGCGTTACTCCGTGGCACCCCGTCCCCATGGGCACACCTCCACCCCTGCGGGCCTGCCCCTTCTGGGGGCCCCACATGCGGCATCCTACCTGGGGAGCCTCCGCGCCTGGCGCCTTCCCTGAGCACGGTGTGTCCATCCCGTGTCCCGTGTCGGGGTCCCGTCCTGCTCCAGGGAGTCGCGTTCCCTGGTGTGGATGGCCCGTGGGGTTCGTCTGTCTGTCTGTCAGTGGACACTGCTGTTTCCACCTGTGCCTGTCGCGTGGGGACGTGGGGTGAGCCGGCTGTCCCCGGGCGTCTGCCGCACCTGGAGTGCAGACTCAGGCCCAGCTCTGCTCTTCAAGGGCTGCCTGGCCATCTCGTGGTGGGGCCTGTGAGGGTCATTGCTGAGACGCGACACCGGGGACACAAGCAGGGGTCCCCAGGCATGGCCCAGGACCCTCTGGGGCACGGCTACCCTGGCTCAGAGCCACTGTCTTCAGGCTGGCTGGGGGTTCCCAAGAAAGCCGCTGTCAGTCCCGAGGGCCGGAGACGGGGCTGCGGCCTGGGGGTGCCAGGGGGAGGCAGAGGTGCTGTCTTGAGCCCTCTGCTGGGGCTGGGCTGGGGTGCACCGCCCCACACCCCAGCACCCCCACGTCACACCAGCCCTCTTGCAGCATGTCCGGGATGATCTCGGGCGGCCACAACCCCCTGGGCACCCCCGGCACCAGCCCTTCGCAGAACGACCTGGCCAGCCTCATCCAGGCGTGAGTAGCCGTGCGGCCACCCAGCCCGGCGGGAGGGGAGGTGCATGGCGCAGCGGCTGGCCCGGCCGAGGGTCAGGGAGGGCAGCCCGGGCGGCTGACGGCAGCGCTCCACAGGGGCCAGCAGTTCGCGCAGCAGATGCAGCAGCAGAACCCGGAGCTGATCGAGCAGCTGCGCAGCCAGGTCCGCAGCCGCACGCCCAGCGCCAGCAACGAGGAGCAGCAGGAGTGACAGGTGGGCCCCGGCCGCACTGCAGCCCCCACCCGGTGCCGGCAGCCTCCCGCTGCAGGTGCCCTCCGGGCAGGTGTGGCGCTCACCATCGGGGACCCGGGGACCCGGCCTCAGCTGTGCCCTGCAGACGGAGGTGCCCTGGGTGGGGGCAGCAGGCTCCCCGGAGGGTCCCCCAGAGCTGACGTTCCGTCTGAGCTTGGCTCTGCCGACGCGACCACAGAAGGACCGACGGGCGAGGCTCAGGCTGAGAGGCCGGCTCCAGTCCCCGCCCGGCCCTGAGTCGCGCCTGTCCCCCAGCCCGGCGGAGCTCTGCCCGCACTGACTGGAAGCCTCGTCTTGCCGTGTCTCCTGGTGGGCTGCCCAAGAGAGCTGGACCTGCATGCTAGACGGACCTTCCTCCTGTCCTTTCCCCGCCGTCCCCAGACCTCAGCGAACGAGCCGCCAGCAGGTCCCAGGCCCGCCTTGGGACGCGGCCCCAGGGGACAGGGGCGGGGTTCCTTTCCCGGCTCCACCTTGTGTCCCCGGCCTCTCCGAGAGCCCCTGTGAGAAGCCGTGCTCCGGTCGCCTGGCTGCCACGTGCCCTGCCCAGAGAGCCCACTGCCAGCTTGGCAGGGGCCGCGCCCGCCTGGACCCACCCACAGCGTCTGCGTGAGGGACTTATCACTGGTGCCCAAGAGACAACATGGGTCACCCCGTGTCCCGCCGGGAGCCGTCGTGGGGCACAGGACCGTCTCTGTGACGTCCTCCACATGAGCGTGTGCCTCCCGTGTGGCTTTTCCCGTCCTCATGGAGACAGCTGGCCGTGGACACAGGACGATTGGACCACGCTGCCCTGCCCTGCTCCCAGGGAGGGAGGTGCGAGCGCCCGCGAGCTGCGCAGCCTGCCCGAGGCGCGGCCACTGTCCCCGCAGCTCGGCTCGCGGCTGGGCTGGGCCCCTGGTCCCCTGCCCCGTCCGCAGCCTATCAGTGGGAGCCCTGGGCTCCCCGCCCGGGAGGTGGCCACAGCCCATGTGTCCTATAGGAAACCAGTAGGCGGAGGGCCCGCGGGCTTCAGGGTGGCCTCGGCCCACCGGGAGGCGTCGGAGGGAGCCAGTAGGCAGAGGGCCGCGTGGCCGCCTGCACCCCGCGAGCGCGCCGCGTCTGAGCCCGTGCTAACGGCGTGTCGTGTGGGGAATAAATGGACGCCGTGACCTCTGCCTCCGTCTCACCTTGGGCACTGCTGGGCCTGCCGGAAACCGCGTGGCTTAGGGCGCAGGTCATCCAGCGTGGGAGCACACCCAGACGTGCCCTGGTGTGGGGCCCCGAAGCCCGGAGGTTCCGGGAGGCAGGCCCCTGGGCTCCAGCACCGTGCTGCCCCCACAGCCTCCGTGGCAGGCGCAGACCCCGCGGTGGGCAGCAGAGCGGCGCCCTGTCGGGACAGGCTGTGGGAGCCTCACTGGCACAGGCCTCCTGCAGCTGCAGGGCGGCAGCTTCTGATGCCGAGGCATCTCCCTTCCCTGCAGGGGGTGTGTCAGGGATGCTCGGCACGGGTGGGTGGTCGGAGCATCAGGCACGCGTGCAACACCCATGCGCGTCGCCCCACTGTCCCCAGAACCAGACGCACCTCCATGGCAGCTCCAGGCCACCCTGGCTGCCCCGGGGATGGAGCCCGGAAACCTTCCAGAGCTGTCTAGGGCACTCAGGTCGCAGTCTTGTCCCTTACGGCCCGTGGTGGCGCAGAGGTTCGGGCGCCGGCTCCCACGTGGCTGATCGTGCAGTTCGAGTCTGGGCCTGGCCATTTGAGAAGCAGGTCCTGTGCGTGTGTGCCCAGATGCGCAGAGGAGGTGGGAAGGCTGCGTGTGGCCATCCCCAGGGCTGGTCTCTCACTCGGGCCAGTGCCCCCGCTGTAGCAAAGGCAGTGTCCTGGAAGCGGCTCCCAGACGTCACCGGGTGAAGGACCCGGGTTATTACGCCTATTTCACAGGGCAGACGGGCCAGGGCTTCGCTGCCCGAGGTCCCGCAGCGAGGGCAAGCAGCCGCAGAGCCTGCATCGGGGAGCCCTCCCCTGCACGTCCTCAGATGGAGCAGGGTGGGGCTCGGGGTCAGCCAGTGCCGTGTGCTCTCACAGCCTCCCCGAGTCGCAACACCCAGGGCGTACCGAGCGGGGACAGCAGAGGCGGCTGGGACGGCGAGGGACAGCAGGGTGCCCGCAGGGCTGGGCAGGGGCGCTGGTCTGAGGGCACCCCGGCAGGAGGTTTGGAAACTGCTGCTGGGGTCAGGCCCGGCTCTGGAGGTGCTGGGTGGCCCGTGCCGCAGTGTCCCACTTCAGGGTGGGGGCGCACAGCCCAGCACGCTGCTGTGGCCAAGCGAGCGCGTGGGCTTGCTCCCCCTGGGGTGCTGTGAGAGGCCCGAAACCTGGAAACCGGCCGCCCAGGTGCGGGCAGGAAACACCACCTCCAAGAAGGGGCCAGTACCAGGGACGCGGTGACGTGACACTCAGGAGAAGCTGGCCCCACGTGCCGCAGCCGCAGTTCAAGTCCCTGGACCGGTCAGCCTGGACTATGCCAGGCATGTGTGCAGGCACCCAGGGTCCGGCGGCCAGAGGGCTGGGCTTTCTCTCACCCTGCATGTCCAGCCCATGCTCTCACGGGTGCAGGAAAGCAAGGAATGGAGTCAGGTCCCCCGAGAGACGGCCAGCAGGTGTGTGGAGAGCCACTGTACGCCCTTACGGGGGCGTGGGTGTCCAGGAAACTGTGAGAGCAGGAAGAGCCGGCCTCCGGGGTTCCAGCCGCAGGGCAGCACTTACTCCGGGAGGGCCCACGTGTGTTTGTAAGATTTGCTGCAGGGCGTGTGCACTCTGGAGACAGGAAGCACACCGGAGGGTGGCCAGGCCGCGGGTGGGCTGGGCCCCTTGCTTCTGGGCCCTTCTCTTTCCTCTTGGGATCTTGGGCACCCACACGTGCCTGGCATGTTTTAAGCCACCGAGTCTGGGACTCGAACCACAGCGGACTCTGTGGAGGTCCGGCGACATAACGGGTACGCCGACTGCTCATCCCCTCACGTTCCTTTCTCCCTGGCCCTTCCCAGGTCAGACCAGGCCCACCAGGCTGGGAGGGCCCCCACTTTGCTCAGCCTGCCGGGCCGGATACCGCATGGGCATGCCCACACGTCTGGGCCCTGGCCTAGCCACGTTGGCGTGAGGTCAGCGGCCATGGTTTCCAGAGAGGAGTTCCAAATGGAGGAGGAGGCCGCAGGTTACGCGGAGGTTAGGGCACCTGGATCGCACGTAGCCGCCAGGCAGTTCGAGTCCCAGACCTGGTGGCGTGAAAACCACGCCAGACGTGCCCGCGCGTCCAAAATCCCAGGAGAGTGGAGGGGGAGGGGCTGCAGCACGCCCACCCTCGCTGCTTTCTCACTTTGTCTCTGTCTCTCTCTGTCTCTCCAGCGAGTGCATGTGCCCTTGTAGCAAATGCTAAAAAACAAAGAAATGCAGAGACCAGCAGGTGGCGTGGTGGTTAAGGCGCTGGACACGCCCATATGGCCACCCACGGTTCAAGTCCTGGGCCTGGTGGCTGGCCTTATCACTCCCCCGCCCCCCGTGTGTGTGTGTGTGTGTGTGTGTGTGTGTGTGTGTGTGTGTCTGGCCAAATTAAAATAAGGGAATGAGGGGCTGGCAGCTGGCACGATGGTTGAGGCACCGGACTCCTGCATGGCCAACTGGTTCGAGTCCCAGACCTGGCAGCTTGCTTTCTCACTTTCCCCTCTGTGTGTGTGTATCTGTGTCTCCATCTCTGTGTGTCTCTCTGGTCAAATTAAAGTAAGTAAATGAATATTAAAAAAATAAAGGAATGAATAAATACAATGAAATATTTAAAAAATAAAAAAAAGGCAAGAAGAAGGCAGGGATAGCCCCTCCTGAGCGGCCGCCTCCCTCCCGAGTATCTCTCGGCGCTAACTGAGGAGGTGAGTGGGACTGGCCCCGTGACCTGGCGTAGGGAGCTGAGCCCGACCGTGGTCCGAAGCCCAGCCCCTGTCAAGCTCCCGGTCTCCCCAGATGGGCTCCATCCACGTGGTCGTATCTCGCCTCTGCCCACGCGGGCGGCTGCACAGCCTCTCCCGGGGGCACCCCAAACGGGCCCACGTCTTTAGGGGAGCTCCCCCGGGTGGGGAGCAGAGGAGTGGGAGGAGGCGGGTCATCCCACCTCAGAGCAGGCGGTTCTGGGGCTGACGGCGTGTCCCACGCTTGGGGCAGACAGCTGCTGAGTATTCCACGGCTGGAGCTCTGAGCGGGGGAGCGGTGAGTAGTGTGGATTTAGAAGTCGCGTGTGGGGTTCCCGGAGCAGGCTGAGCCAGAGGGCACACGCCCGGGCAGAGGGAGGGCGAGGGCCCTGGAGGGCCCTGCCCCGTAGTTTCCCCAGCTCCCCAGGCGCTCAGCACGTGCACCGGAAGTGGGTGTCTCCCCACGTGCTGCCGAGACAGACCCTTTGTCCACACTCTGCAGGGAAAGGTTTCACCCCAAACGGGGCCGGGTGCCGCGGTGACTGCTACTGGGAGGAGCCGGGCTACCCTTGGTGAGCACGGTTTGAACCCCTTCCTGGTCAGCCTGGAACACGCCAGACACACATGGTATGCCCAGACCCTGTGGGGTGCTCCCTCGTCATGAGCACACACGCACATACAAATGAAAAGTAAATAAGGGATTTCAGCCTGGGCTGGCTGTGTGGTCTGGTGGTTACGGCAGCTGGATCCTTCCGGCCGGCCCTCCAGTTTCAGTCCTGGACACACGGCTTGAGAAACATCAGGTGCGTGTACGTGTGTGCCCCAAATCCCAAAAGCACAGAGAAATCGAGAGAAGCGGGGGGGCAGCCACGCCCGATTGGGGGCCTTTCTCCCTGTCTGTGTCTCTGGTGCCCAAGTGCTCCCTCTAACCTAAGAGGAGCATTTCGCCCCAACTGGGTATCTCGAAAACCCAAACGAAATCTGCACCCCCGCTTCCACCTCGCAGGTTGCTTGGAAATGTTCTCCAGGCGGCGGTGGCCCTGCAGCCGCCGCGATCCCTCGCTGGGCCACCAGGGGGCGCCGCGGCCCCCTTACGGAGACGGAGGCGTGTGCGTGCGGCGTTGGGGGGAGAGTCAGACTGGCCGGCCCTCCGCAGGGCCTGGACCATCGCCACCCCCTCCCTCCAGTCCGCCCCATGCTTGGGGGGAGGGCGCCTCCAAAGGCTGCAGACAACGAAGCTGTTATCTGAAGGGTCAGGCAGGCCCAGCCAGGTTTAGGTCTAGCTCTGACATTTTCTGCTGACCCTTAAATTCTGCACCCAGACTTGCACACCTGAACCGACTGTGAACTTAAAACTTTGGAAACCCACCTACGACCTGTGACCTGTCACCCTGCTTGCAGATGTTCACGCCTCTCTGGGCCAGGCCGGCGTGGACGCGCCTCGTGAGATGTGCGGACGGTCTCCCCTGCTCTCAGACCGGCGTGAGACAGCCGTCATGCCGGGCACCCCAGAGCAGAGCGCCTACTGAGAGCCGCGGGTCTGTCTCCGGCCCCTCACATGTGCCTGTGAATACTTGCTAAAAACTCGTGTGCGTTATTATTCCCACCCACACTCTGGCATCAGGCTGTGAACTGAAAGGAGAGAGCTTTGCTTTTATCTTTTTTTTAAGTGAGTTTTTTGCTATGGGCCAGGCACATGTGCTCACGAGAGAGAGAGAGAAATTCCCCCTCCCCCAGGAAGCCGGCCGTACCACAATCCCTTCTCCCTTCTCCTCTCGGGATTTTAGGCTCACACGCTCACACACGTGCCCAGCGTGCGTTTTAAGCCACTGGGTTCGAGACTCAAACTGCAGTCGACTATGTGAGAGTCCAGTGATGTGACCACTATGCCACCTGCTGGTCTGTTTTTATCTTTCATTTTAAACTCTAAAAAAATTTTTTTGGGAGAGGACTTTGCTATAGGGTGCATGCACTTGCCAGAGAGACAGAAAGTGAGAAATCACCCCCCGGGGG
This sequence comes from Tupaia belangeri chinensis, assembly GCF_000334495.1. Taxonomy (NCBI): domain Eukaryota; kingdom Metazoa; phylum Chordata; class Mammalia; order Scandentia; family Tupaiidae; genus Tupaia; species Tupaia belangeri. The sequence goes on along the minus strand of NW_006209806.1, from coordinate 706,834 downwards.
GATGGCCACGCCACAATCCCTTCTCCTCTATTCTCCTCTCGGGATCTTGGGCACGCACGCACATGCGTCCGGCATGAGTTTAAGTCACTGGTCCAGGATTCGAAGCATGCTCAGCTACATGGGAGTCCAGTGACATAGGCATTATGCCAACTGCAGGTCCCCTAACCTCTAAAATTTCAAAGATTTATTTATGTTGCCAAAGGGCACATGCACTTGGAGAGGGGTCGGGGAGAGAAGCACCCCCTAGTGGGGCATGGTCACGCCACAGTCCCTTCTGTTTCTCCCTCCTTTCGGAATTTTGGGCATGCTCGCAAGGGTGCCCACCATGATTTTCAGCCTGCCAAGTTCAGACTCTGCACGGCAGGCCATGTGGGACCAGCTGCCTCTCCCCCACATTTTAAAATAACATGTTACCTTACAGAACAAAAAATGTTTAATTGCTGTCGGAGGACCAGCAAGTGGCCTAATGCTTACGTTGCTGGACTTCCACGTAGTCAGCTGTGGTTCGTGTCCCAGACCCAGCGGCTTAAAACTCACCAGTCTGCGTGCGTACCCAAAATCCCAAGAGGAGAATGGAGGAGAAGGGATTGCGGCGTGGCCATCCCCCTGGGGGGGTGATTTCTCCCTTTCTACCTCTCTGTTTCTTTCTCTCCAGTGAGCGCACACACTCTGTATCCAAAAATCAGAAACAAACTCTCGTAAAGAAGTTTTGTCAGGCATGTACATTTGCCAGCGAGGGCGAGGAGGTGAGAAATGACCCCCAGGGGGGCGGTCCTGCCACAGTCCGTCCTTCTCCACTCTGCTCAGGATTTTGGGCACGCGCACACGCGCGCACCCGTGTGTTTCTGAAGTTGCCGGGTTTGGGATTCGAACCATGTAGGATCCAGCCGCCCTAACGACCACACCACGGGCTGGCCCCAAGCTTTACATTTTTAATGCTAGGATCACTAAAAGCGGTTTTAGGTATACAATGCATTGTTCTTCACTGTGATCGCCACGCATGCAACAGAGATCGTCGAGCCTGTGGATCTGCTTCTCC
>NW_006209806.1:705374-705625 GCF_000334495.1 Tupaia belangeri chinensis | reverse complement strand
GCTGCTGGTGCCCCGCCAAGCCGCCGTTCCTCGGGATTCAGCACCAGGCGCCCCTGGACAGCTCTGGAAGCCGAATCCCGCAGACCGGAACCGTTCCTCGAATCTCAGAGTTTCCCACCGGAGCCACCTGCTGGTTGCACCGGTCGCTCAGTAGGAGGAAACTTTTCCGGGGCTGGTAGAAGAGGTGGAGCGCAGGATGAGTGGCAGTCTCAGCAGCCCGCGGGATAGGGCATTCCGGCAAGGGCGGTCTG
>NW_006209806.1:703643-703925 GCF_000334495.1 Tupaia belangeri chinensis | reverse complement strand
CCCCAAACCCCGCCGTTCCTCGGGATTCAGCACCAGGCGCCCCTGGACAGCTCTGGAAGCCGAATCCCGCAGACCGGAACCGTTCCTCGAATCTCAGAGTTTCCCACCGGAGCCACCTGCTGGTTGCACCAGTCGCTCAGTAGGAGGAAACTTTTCCGGGGCTGGTAGAAGAGGTGGAGCGCAGGATGAGTGGCAGTCTCAGCAGCCAGTGGTATGGGGCATTCGGCCAGCGGCGCTCGAGCAGGCCAATGGGCACAGGCGTGGGCGGGGCGGGGGCCGCGG
>NW_006209806.1:696231-703515 GCF_000334495.1 Tupaia belangeri chinensis | reverse complement strand
GGGGCGGGCCCCGGCGCCCGGCAGCGCGCGGTGTATACAGCAGGCGCTGGCCAGGGCCGGGTGCATGAATGAATGAGCCGGTCCCCCCGCGGCTCGGCCGGCTCTGACCCCAGCGAGAGCGTCCCAGGCCCCCGGACCCCGCAGCTCTGTGGACGCCCCCCGCGTGCCTTTGTGGCTCAGCTGGGCGCTCCGGGCCACGCCGAGCCCTGGCCCGCGGAGCTCGCGGCCTGGGCGGCTTTAAATTACGGGAGCGAATGATGCCTGGGTGGGGGCATGGCAGCTGAGGCCGAGCGAAGTGGGGGCAGGCGAGAGAAGACCCGGGGTGGCGGCAGGGGGACAGCGTCTGCTTGGCGGGAGCCCGAGGACGGGAGGAGCCGAGCTTCCTCCTAATCCCGCTGACATTTGGGGGTCCAGGCGGAATCTTCTCCCCTCCGGCTCACCAAATCCCATAAGGAGGCCCAGTCGTTGGGACAGCGGTCGCTGAGCCTCTGTTCTGCGCAGGGTCTGCGGTAAGTACCAGCCTGGGAGGCCCTCCTGGAGAGTCCTGAAGGCTGTGAGCTGGAAGGGCGGGAGAGGGGTGTTGTAGGGTGCAGAGGCCTTGAGGCATGGGCCAGCCTCGGGGTCCCGAAGAGGCAGCGAGGCCTGGAGCTTGGGTGTTATGTCGGGGCAGTGGGAGCGCCTGCAGCTGTCCCGCCAGGATGGGGAGGGTCCCATGCTGTCTCAGGTGGGAACCCCCAGCCTGAGCCCTGCCGCTGTGGCTGGTGTGACCAAGAAGCTGCGTCCTCGGTCCGTTTCATTTTAATGACTCCTTTTCTTTCTTTTTAGTTTTGCCATAGGGCGCATGCACTCACTGGAGAGGCAGATAGAGAGAAGAAGTTAGAATTCACTCCCCGGGCGCGTGGCCACGCCACGATCCCTTCTCCATTCTCCTCCTGAGGTTTCGGGCACGCACGCACACGCACCCGACACGCGCCCCACACGTTTTTCCAGCTCCCAGGTCCAGGACTCGCATGCGGTCAGCCTGCAGGATCCAGCCGCCTAAGCCACCATGCTACTAGCTGGCCCTCTTTGTTACTTTTTAAAGTTTATTTTTGTATTCCTGACACAAAGGGGTGAACCCATGCATGAAAGCCTAGGGCAGCACCTCAGCGAGGCCTTATCACGCCGCGGCCCTTCTGTCCAGCCCTCCAACTCCTTAGGCCCTGGGTGCTCACGCACGCCCGGCGTGTTTTCAGGCCGGCCCGGGGGACCGAACCTGTGGGTGACCATATGACTTCCAGCGCTGCAGCTCAGTACCTCAGCAGTGCCACCTGGTCAGGCTGTCTTGTTTTGTTTTTAATAGAAGTTTTTCCTTGGGTGTGTGTGCTCACTGGAGAGACAGACAGACAGAGAAAGTGAGAAATCGCCCCTGGGGGGTTGGCCATGCTGCAACCCCCTTCTCCATTCTCCTCTTGGGATCTTGGGCACGCTTACACACATGGCTGGTGTGAGTTTCAAGCCTCCGGATCTGGGACTTGAACCATGGTTGGCCACGTGGGAGTCCAGCGATGTGACTGCTATGCCATCTGCTGGTGCCAAGGTCAGGGCTAATTTCACCTTAAACAGTGGCCACCACATGGCACGGCATGCCACCAGAGAGCTTCCTGGGGAGGCAGAGAAGAGCGCTGAGCCTGGGGCCGGAGCTGGTTCGAGGCCCCCTGACTAACCCGGTTTGCCTGGTCTCTGCAGAAGCGGGCCCGAGGCATGGGCTCCCAGCCGGGTGGCCGGGGCCCGTAGCGCAGCGTGGGACCGCAGTGTGCACCCACACATGCTTCAGCTCTTTGGGGACCCGAGCAACCCAGGCCACCGGCAGCATGGAGCTATTAGTGGCCAAGGTCCTGTGCATGGTGGGCGTGTTCTTCCTCATGCTGCTCGGCTCCCTGCTGCCCGTCAGGGTCATCCAGGCCGACTTCGAGAAGGCCCACCGCTCCAAGAAGGTCCTCTCTCTCTGCAACACCTTCGGAGGCGGGGTCTTCCTGGCCACCTGCTTTAACGCCCTGCTGCCCGCCGTGAGGGAGAAGGTAAGGACCCGTCGGGTGTGGCGCCTGCCCACGTGCCGCATGGCCTCTGGGCTCTGGTGGCCTCGACTTTCAGATGACAGGATGAGGGGCGTTTGCTGTGTGACCGTGGCGTGCTCAGCTCCCCTCTCTGGGCCTGGGGTTCCCAGCTGGGGGCTCATGGGCCGTGCCTGGTACGTGCCCTGCCCGGCGCCCACCGTCCTGAAGCTGGCAGGCGGGCTCTGTAACAAATGGCGACAACTCAGCATCTGTTTTAACTGCCAGAGGCCCGCGTGCTCACAGAGACAGAGCAGGAGCAAGCGCCCCCTTGGGGCGTGACGGGACCACAGCCCCTCTGCAGCTGTCCCTCCTGTCAGGGTCTCTTTCTTTTCTTCTTCTTTATCTTGTAAGAGATTTTTGTGGGACCAGCAGTTAGCGTAATGGCTGTGTCGCTGGACTCCCACGTAGTCGACCGCGGTTCTCATCCCAGACCCGGTGGCTTAAACTCCCGCTGGGCGCGTGTGCATGCGTGCCCAAGATCCTGAGAGGAGAATGGAGGAGAAGGGATTGCGGCCCAGCCATTCCCCCAGGGGGTGGCTCCTTGCTTTCTGCCTCTCTCTGTCTGTGTGGCAAGCACACGTGTCCTATAGCAAAAACCTCTAAAAAAAAAAAAAAAGAGATTTTTGCTAGAGGGTGCATGTGCTCGCCAGACAGAGAGAGACAGAAAGCAAGGAGCCACCCCCTGGGGGAATGGCTGCGCCGCAGTCCCTCCTCCACGCTCTGGGTGCGGGACTTGACCCGGGGCCGGCCGTGTGGGGGCCCAGCGGTGTAACATCACGTCCTCTGTCGGTCCTCTGAGTGCGCGTGTCTGTCAGTGACCGCGACCTCCCCAGCCTGGACCTCACGGCGGGTCAGCCGGGCGGGGGGCCGGTGCTGGGGGCCCCCCCCGCCTGTGTGCACCCCGCCCAGCTGCACAGGGTCCTGAGCCTCGGGCACGTGAGCAGCGACTACCCGCTGGCCGAGACCATCATGCTGCTGGGCTTCTTCGCGACCGTCTTCCTGGAGCAGCTGGTGCTGACCTTCCGCAAGGAGAGGCCGCCCTTCATTGACCTGGAGACCTTCAACGCCGGCTCGGACGCGGGCAGCGACTCCGAGTACGAGAGCCCGTTCGCGGGGGGCGCGCGGGGCCACGCGCTGTACGCGGAGCCACAGGCGCACGGCCCGGGCCTGAGCGTGCGGGAGCTGTCGCACGCCAGCCCGCTGCGCCTGCTCAGCCTGGTCTTCGCGCTCTCTGCCCACTCGGTCTTCGAGGGCCTGGCGCTGGGCCTGCAGGAGGAGGGCGAGAAGGTCGTCAGCCTGTTCGTGGGCGTGGCCGTGCACGAGACACTGGTGGCCGTGGCCCTGGGCATCAGCATGGCCCGGAGCTCCATGGCCCTGAGGGACGCGGCCAAGCTGGCTGTCACCGTGAGCGCCATGATCCCGCTGGGCATCGGGCTCGGCCTGGGCATCGAGAGCGCCCGGGGCGTGGCCGGCAGCGTGGCCTCGGTGCTGCTGCAGGGCCTGGCCGGCGGCACCTTCCTGTTCGTCACCTTCCTGGAGGTGCTGGCCAAGGAGCTGGAGGAGAAGAGCGACCGGCTGCTCAAGGTGCTCTTCCTGGTGCTGGGCTACGCCGTGCTGGCCGCCATGGTCTTCCTCAAGTGGTGAGTCCCCGCCTCTGCGGGAGCCGCCCCCGAGGAGGACGCCGCGACTGCTGTCAAAGTACCCCTGTTAAACGTCTTTACCAAAGCCGTGTGGCCGTCAGCCTCGGTCACTCGCCGGAGGTGGGGCCGGGCCCTCCCAGCCCCTGGGCGAGGACGAGGCTGCTCGGGGCACCGGCCGGGACCCTCGGGAGGCCCGGCCTCCACCCCTGTCCCTGCGCCGGGGCTGAGACCAGCCCACAGCAGCTCCCGGCCTGAAGGAAGTCCCCAGGTCATCGGAGGGCCGCACCCCTGTGGCCGGACACCATGGCACTTCCAGCAGACCTCCACAGTGGGGACCTCCTGCCATCGGCCGCACCGCAGGGCACAGGTGTGAGAACCCCGCCCCAGCTGGGCCTCCCTCACCCTCAGGGCAGCCTCCTCCCCTCTCCCTGGGGGCAGCTGTGCAGTGGGGCTAGGACCCCAGGCCTGTGTCGGGGTTCTCAGCGTTCCCAGAGGAGGACAGGCCCCTCAGACCCTGGGCAGAGCTGGCACCAGCGCTCTGGAGACCCCGCCGCTGTGGGCAGAGCAGGCATGCGCCCGGCCTCTGCCGTGTACCGTTGTCCCGGTAACCTCCTGCGGGGAGTGGGGATCCAGGGAGACACCGCCCCTCGGGGAGGGCGCTCCGCCTGGCTCAAAGCCACTCTCTCCAACTTGGCCACGGTGCCCCGGGCACCCTCCTCCCAGGGCCCAGGCTGCCCTGTGCTGGCTCTCACCTCCAGGAGGACGGGCTACAGCAGGGCAGACCTGACTGAGCTCCCAACAAGGAGGGACCCCCCCCGGTGCAGCCCGTGCTTCGGGGGTGCCCTGTCCATCTCGGGAAGTCTGCGTTCCGGGACCAGCTGACGACTTCCCCAGAGGGGGCGCCGGGGTTGGTCAGGCTCCACCCCCGCTCAGGTGGCCAGGCCCCTGGTGTAGCTGTGGAATCTCTGGAAATGGGCGTCACCCCCTCCTGGAGCCCAGCAGGTGTCCAGGCCCCCAGCCTCTGCTCTGGCCGGCCCCACCTGTCATTGGAAGTTGGGCCTGTTTCTAGAACCTTCCACCTGTGCACTGCGTGTCGTAGGCCCAGCCCTGTGGGTGGGGGACCGTCTCCCCCCCCCCCCCCCCCCCCCTGCCGGCAGGTGTGGCTGGTCCCGTCCCTGCCGGGCTGGCCTTCATGGAGCTGCGAGACCGGCTGGGGAGGACTCAGGGATGCAGGCCGGGAGGGGCGGGCGTCTGGGCCCCCACCCAGAACCAGGTGGGAGCGGAGAGTCTGCTGGACCCAGCACCCTGCTCCGCCCCATCCCTGCCGAGGCCGCCGCGTGGGTCTCCCCCTCAGCCTCCCGGCAGTGGGGGGGCACAGCCAGCCGATTGGCCAACCCCCTGAGGTCCCCATCCTGCCGCCCTCCCCACGAAGGATCCCTGGAGACCGCGGCATCCCCAAGGGCACAGCCCACAGCCAAGCCACCAGGGAAACTCAGCCCCGCCAGCCACCGTGCCCCCAAGACCCCCTGCCCCCTCCACAGTGAGGGGTGAGGGGTCACAGGGCCCTGAGTGCAGATGTGCACTGCAGCCCCCGCCCCACCCTCCTCCCCGGGGGCCCTTGGCCCAGGCCACCATGCCCTGCCTGCTGTGGTTAGCCCTGGGGGACAGGGAGACACGGCCCATGGGAGTAGGGGACAGGAGGCTCTCGGGGCCCCTCGGTCAGCTTTCCCTGCGTGTGGCGACGTCGGGGTGCCTGGGACACAGCGACCAGCTCTCCCGCCGACAGGCCAGACGCCAGTATTGTGACCTCCGGGGTCTCCTGGGTCCCACTCCGCCCATGGGTCTGGACACGTGTGCGCCCTCCACGTGCGGGGACCAGCCCGCCCCAGAGCTGTGCAGACGGCCCCAGCCCTGGAGTGCGTCCTCTGCAGCAGCCCCGCCTTCCCTCGGCATCTCAGGCTGATTCTGCCCCAGGGGACGCCCGGCGGTATCTGCGGGCACAACTGGGGGTGCTCCTGGCATGGAGTAGGGGGCTAGGGACGCTGCTCAGCACCTGCAGGGCCCAGGCGACCCCAGAAGATGAACTTACAGGAGGGTCAGGGCAGGCGGTGATGGCCTGAGTGGATGGGCCAGCCCGTGCAAGAGAGACAGACAGACAGACGGAGCAGAAGGACCCGACTGCTCACCACGCCGGAGGGTCTGCACCCGCCCGGACAGCACAGCCGGCTGTGTGGACACCAAGCACGTGCCACCCTCGTCTGGAGGCCGCCTGCCCGGCTGGCCACGGCCGTCCTCCCACCAGCGTGGCCTGGGCTGTCGACCGGTCCAGCGGGTCGCTGCTCGGGAGAAGGCCCCGGGCAGGCTTTTCACAGCCAGTCTGCAGCCAGGGACAGCCTCGGCGGGGAGGCCGGGCCTCGGCGCCCTCCGCAGCCTGGAGCCACCAGCCCCCACCGCAGACGGGGATGTGGCGGCACCGCTGCACGGAGTCAGCCCTAATAACAGCGTGCCGCTCTCTGTTGTCCCTTGTTTGCGTTCCTGGCGGAGACGGTATTAGCGTGGGGCGGAGACGGCGAGCTCAGATCCCAGCTCCTCTGTGTTTGGGGGTATTTCGGGGCGTAGAGAAGCTGGTGGGCGAGAGGATGGCTCGCAGCATGGTGCTCTGGGCATGCCCCGGCCACCAGCTGCAGACCCCTGCCCTGAAGGGAGGAGAGGGACTGGGCCCCACCACAATCAGCTAGAAACAAAGCCAGTGACAGGCCTGTCACCTGTTGTCACTTCACTGTCCTTCGCTGTGCAGGCGGGGAGGGGTCAAGGTCCCCAGGACACATAAAGGTCCCCCCACTTGGGTGGGGCACTGCAGGGTGTGGGGCCTCGCCCACCAAGACCCTAGAACTCTTCTGGCTGGTGGGGTGCTGTGGCCCCCCCGAGGCAGGGTGGGGGGCCTCGCCCACCAAGACCCTAGAACTCTTCTGGCTGGTGGGGTGCTGTGGCCCCCCCGAGGGGCTGCAGAGGAGGCAGTGGGATTGGCCACCCACCCACCCGCCCATCTGGCTGCTTGGTGCAGGGAGGCAGCTGCCCAGCTGCTGAGCAAACTCAGGCCAGACAGTGGCCCCAGGACAGGGACTCCCCAGCCCCGCTGGCCTCAGGCCTTCCTGTGCATTCAGGGTGCATTTCTGCCAAGGCCGGGGGGTGTAGATTGCCGGGCCGGGGATGTGGTTTGAGACCCCTTGGCCTGCTCCAGTGTCCCCCCCAGCACTGTGGACATCCCTGTGGGGTGTCCTGGACCCTGAGGTGCTGAGCAGTGTCCTGGCGCCCCCACTCCCTGCCAGCAGACCCCTAGCGGTGACAGCCACAAATGCCCCAGGCGTTGCCGAGGGTCCTGGGGGTGACCCCACCTGCCCTAGAACTCAGGTGGCGCTCTCCCGGTGAGAGGCCGATGGCATGTGACCATGCAGTGTGACAGCGGGGACAGCGCCAGTCTGCCCTGAAAGCCAGCCGAGGAGAGGGCAGAGGCACCTGCTTTAGCTGCTAAGGCGGGCAGGCCGTCC
>NW_006209806.1:691221-692142 GCF_000334495.1 Tupaia belangeri chinensis | reverse complement strand
CTCTTCTGGTGGGTGGGGTGCTGTGGCCCCCCCGAGGGGCTGCAGAGGAGGCAGTGGGATTGGCCACCCACCCACCCGCCCATCTGGCTGCTTGGTGCAGGGAGGCAGCTGCCCAGCTGCTGAGCAAACTCAGGCCAGACAGTGGCCCCAGGACAGGGACTCCCCAGCCCCGCTGGCCTCAGGCCTTCCTGTGCATTCAGGGTGCATTTCTGCCAAGGCCGGGGGGTGTAGATTGCCGGGCCGGGGATGTGGTTTGAGACCCCTTGGCCTGCTCCAGGGTCCCCCCCAGCACTGTGGACATCCCTGTGGGGTGTCCTGGACCCTGAGGTGCTGAGCAGTGTCCTGGCGCCCCCACTCCCTGCCAGCAGACCCCTAGCGGTGACAGCCACAAATGCCCCAGGCGTTGCCGAGGGTCCTGGGGGTGACCCCACCTGCCCTAGAACTCAGGTGGCGCTCTCCCGGTGAGAGGCCAATGGCATGTGACCATGCAGTGTGACAGCGGGGACAGCGCCAGTCTGCCCTGAAAGCCAGCCGAGGAGAGGGCAGAGGCACCTGCTTTAGCTGCTAAGGCGGGCAGGCTGTCCGGGCACGGCCGCTCTCCCAGCAGACGTGCGTGGGCAAAGGCCCCGGGGCCTTGGCCTTCTGACCAAGCCGTCCGGGCTCTCTAAAACATGGCAGTGGGGCCAGCAGGTGCGTGCCGGCTAGGGTGCTGGACTCACGTGGCCGACCGCAGGTCCAGTCCCAGGCCTGGTGGCGTGCTTTCTGTCTCTCCTTAGTGCGCGTGCCCTGTAGTAAATTAAAATACTAATAAATAAAGTATTTTTGTTTCGTTTTTACAAGTTATTAAATTTTATGTATTACTATTATTATTACTATTTTTAATCTGCTATAAGGCATGTGTGCTCACCAGAGAGAGAGAGG
>NW_006209806.1:688528-691207 GCF_000334495.1 Tupaia belangeri chinensis | reverse complement strand
GGGAAACAGGAAGCACACCACCAGGTCCAGGACTTGAACTGCAGGTGGCCGTGTGGGAGTCCAGCTCCTTCACCGCACCGCCTGCTGGCCCCATTACTTCAAAACAAGTAAATACAAATAAAAAGCCCTAGTGTTGCAGGGGCCGACTCCGTGCTAAAGGCTCCGCACTCACTGCTCAGAGGCGGTGGCGAAAGCCCCTGTGCACGCGAGGCCCAGAGGGGGCTTCGGGGAGACGCGCGTTCCTCGTGGGTCCGGCTTCCTGGAGCAGCTGCAGCAGCTCTGCACGGGCTGGTGGCAGAGCCAGGCTGCGGGAGGCCAGCCCTGCCGCGTTTTATTTTAGGGTTTCGTCACGGGGCACGTGCACCAGCCAGGGAGAGGGAGAATGAGAAGTCACCCCCCTTTCCTCCATTGTCCTCTCAGGACTCCAGGCTCGCACACACACACGCACCAACATGATTGTCAAGCTGCCTGGTCTGGGACTTGAACCACACAGCTATGTGGGAGTCCAGTGCCTTAACCACCACGCCACCTGCCAGCCCTTTGGTTTTGAAGGCAAACTGGCTTTTCACAACGACCGTTTTAAAACACCAAAGCCAAACTGAAGACCTCCACCTCCCCGGCTGTGTACGCCTCCGCCTTCCCATGAAACTGCATTAACCCGGGGGCTCCCGGGGGTCAGGCTTGCGGGGGTCAGGGGGCGGGGCAAGGCCCTGGCTTTCCTGTCCCTGTGGCCGCCGGGCAGGGCGCTGGGTGAGGACCTAGGACGGGCAGGTGAACGGGCGTCCCCACGGCTGTGGAGGGGGGTCTGTAGGACAGGCCTCACACAGCCGGGACAGGGGGGTCCCGCCCCGGGAGGGGCCGCCACGCCCAGCAGGTCTGCTCTGGCTTCGAGCCCGGTGGGTCTGCGTCCCCATCCCGGCCCCCTGGGCGAGTGTCCCCTCTCTGAGCCTGTTTCTGAGTGAGGGCAGGGACAGTGCCCGCACACACCGTGTCCAGCCAGTACCTGTGACAGTCACCCAGGTTCACGGGCAGCTCACGTGCAGGGAGGTCTTCGTGTCCAGCAGCGCGGGACCCAAGGACCCTCCAGGGCGATGGTTGAGTAGCGGGGGACCCCTGATTGGACCATGGGCCTCGCTGGAGTGGGCAGAGCTGACGGGCCCTTCACCCCTCCCTCGGAGGCCAGGCCACGCCCTCTGCTCTCCCAGCCGGCCACAGGGCGGGTCACCCCTCCCCGTTTGGGGTGCTCATAGAAGGCTGCACCCCTGTGCCCCGGGCCGCAGGGAGGGACTCAGGCCTGTCCCTAGGCTCCCGCGGCCCAGCGCCCAGCGGCTATTAATAGCAGCCAAAGAGTGGAGTCGCTCGGAGCCCACTCGCCTACGCATGAGTCAGCCTGCCCGGCCTGGGCCGGCGCCCGAGGAGCCAGAGACCAGCCCAGCGCGAGCGGGCACGGCTGGTCACTCGGGAGACCAGGGCAGGCGGGTGGAGCGCGGAGCAGGGCTGCCACCTGCGTGCCCGTGTGGCAGTGGCCTGTTCCTGCCGTCCTGAGACGCCGCAGTGACCCTCCCTGACAAGTAGGGAGACCGAGGCCCAGGGCAGCCCGTCCCTGGGTCATAGGAGCCCAGACTGCAGCCAGAATCCACCTGCCCACAGGGCTGTTCCCAGTGTGCCCAGGGGAGCTCCAGGCAGCCGGGGATGGAGGGGCCAGGTCCTGGGGGCCCTGAAGACCAGGCTGAGAGACGACCTCGGCCCCGGGGACGAGGGAGCCACCGGAGGTGTTAGAGCAGGAGGTCACGCTGGAGGCCGCCCAGGAAACGCCAGCGTGGGAGGAGTGGGGACCGGCGAGTCTGGAGGCCGCGAGGCGGGTGTCCAGTGGGGGGAAGGCAAGCTGAGCCCGGGAGCGGGGTGGGTCCCCTGCACCCGCCAGGGTGGCCGAGTGCCCCAGGGAGCAGGAAGGCCTCCCTCTGTCACAAACGGTGCGTCAGTGAGGAGCCAGGAGCCCAAGGAACCCTCGGCTCCACGGCGGTGGGCTCACGCCTTCTGCGGGCTGGTGGGCCCCTCCAGAAAGGCTCCCCAGGGTGCCCACCCCCTCCAGGGGCATCTTCCTCCAGTGTCCTCGGGGCTTGGGTCTGTGCCGCACTCGCCACCCCTGAGTAGACCCTCTGGTGAGGGGACCCCAAGTCCAGCCTCCTCTGAGATCTCCCGTTGGTCTTCGGGGGTTAGTGGGCCTGCGAGGGGCTCTGGTTGGCTTGAACGTGGACACAGGGACACGCACCAGACTGACACTTCCCAAAGGCAGCACAGGCCGGCAGGTGGGCAGGGGAGAGGCATTGCCCGCCGCCCGCCTCCGCCTCCTCTGTCCGCTGGTGCTCAGGCCGCCAGCCCAGGCCCTGCCTGGTCGGCGCTCCCCTGTCCATCCCAGCCTGGGATGCCGCCTCATCCTTGAGGGGGTCAGCGGCTTCCCGTGCCCCCCACCTCTGTTCTGCCCCTGGGTAGGCTCCCCCCTGCACAGCCCCAGGGCCTCCCACGCCTGCCCCCAGGGCGCAGGCCCTGCGCTCCATCCACCCCAGAGCCCGGTGGCCACGCGGGGGCCGGGGTCAGTCCCGGCGACCTGCCCGGGGCGCAGGCCAGGGCCCCGCGAGCCCGGCCCGGCGGGGCGGCGACCTTGGCGGTGGCCGCGGC
>NW_006209806.1:687293-688199 GCF_000334495.1 Tupaia belangeri chinensis | reverse complement strand
GGCCCCTGCGCCAAGCCCGCCCCCCTGCGCCCACCGGAGCGGCCCTCGCCCTCGCCCTCGCCCTCGCCCTCGCCCTCCCAGCCGGGCCCTCAGGGCCGCAGCCCAGGCGCTCACTCCTGCCCTAGCTGCCCAGCCAAGGCCCTCTCCCGGGACCCCTGCCCACTGCTCTGCCCTCCGGGGTTGGAGGGAACCCGCGCCCGCAGGCCCCTAGGGCAGGCCGCTCACCCTCCCGGTCAGCGTGTCCCCGGGTCAGCACCCCCGTGTCAGTGTCAGCCTGGCACCCGCCCCTCCAGGGCTCTCAGCTCTCTGAACCTGAGCTTCAACCTCCCACCGTCCCAGTCCCCCCTGAGCTGAGCCAGGGACCCCAGGCTGGAGCAGACCCCTGGGGGGCACCTCAGGGCAGGGGGCTGTCGGGGGTACAGCCAGCTGGGCGGGCTCAGGGCTGCTCCTTTCGGCTGCCTCGGGCTCTGTGACCTTGAGCCAGTCCCTCCCTCCTCGGAGGCCTGGGTGCCCATGACCCCCCACGCCCCAGAGGGGGAGCAGGGACCCAGGGGCACCCCTGAGTGCCGAGAGGCCCGGTCGTGAGAGGGAGCTTCAGGGTGAGACGCTGCTGCCCGGGACTGGAGCCCTCTGCACCCACACATGCCACCCCAGGACCCCAGGCCAGCGGGGCCAGTGTGGGGATGAAGGGGCACCCACCGGGGAAGGCAATGCATCCCCAGCCGAGGCTGAGAATCCCTGTCCCAGAGCAGACAGTGAAGAGCCCCATGGCTAGACCCCGGAGTCGGCTGGCTCGGCCCGTGGGGGTGCATCCCGGTCGGCCTGAATCTGCTCTGGGCCATCGGAGCCCCCTTTGCGCCCACCTGGCATGGCTGGCGGCCCTCCCCGGCCCGCGCGGCCGGCCTT
>NW_006209806.1:684875-687248 GCF_000334495.1 Tupaia belangeri chinensis | reverse complement strand
GCCACCCCCGGGCGGGCAGCGGCTGCTTAGGTCTCACAGATGGGGACACCGAGGCTGGGGACAGGGGTCTGCTGGTCCTGGCTACACCCCCAGATCCGGCCAGACTCCGGGGCAGCCCTCACCCCTCCTCACCCCCGGGGGAAGGGCTCCATGGAAGACCATCGGGACCAGGAGGCCAGGGTGAACTGGTGACCCCCTGGTGCGGGACCCTCAGATGGGCTGCGGGGTAAGACGGGGAGGCCCCGGCTCTGTGTGGAGGGGGCCGTGGGTTCTGGAGTGGCAACTCAGGAGTCCCTGTGACACATGCTCTCTGCGAGAGGGGAGAAGTGAGGGGACCCCCTGGCAGGGAGCCACTCCTGAGCCCCCGTGGGACCTGGGCGGGAGCCAGGCCGTGCCAGACCACCGCCCGGGCTGGAGGTGAAGGAGTCTCAGTGCTCCAGGCTCCGGCCTGGGCATCAGCCCCTGCCCACCCTGGCTCCGGCTCTCAGACTCCTGTCCCCAGCGGCGGGGTCGTGCTTATGGGGGGTGACGGGAGCACCCTGAAAGTGCGAGTTCCTGGAAGGCCCTGTGGGCTGGTGGTTATGGGAGCTGGATCCCACATGGCCGACCGGGAAGTGAATCCCAGCCCCAGTGGCTTGAAAAACATGCCAAGTACATGTGTGTGCAGGCTGCAAACCCCGACAGGTTGGAGGGATAGAGGAGGGCCTGCGGCACGGCCACACCCCATGGGGGCTTGTTCCTGCTCTCTGACAAGCACATGTGCCCTTTGGCAAATTAAAAACAAACTAAATCCAAGTTCCCGGCAGTCCACTGGGCCGGCCGATCCCTGCCCCGGAACCTGCATCTTATGTGCCCCGTGATGTGGCTCCAGGCAGTGGCAGCGTGGGGACCCAGGACGGCGGAGACACATGTCCCACAGGGAGATGGGACAGAGGTTCTGATGGCCTGGCGTCCTGCCCAGGTCTCAGAGCCAGGCAGGTGTGGGGCTCGGGGTCCGGGGCAGGGGCCACGGAGGGAGGAGAGGGACGCCGGACCTGCCTGAAGTGAGCCCCAGCAGGGCACAGAGGGACTGCCCCCCACAGCCCCCGGGAAGCTTATCCCCGCCTTTGCCAGAGGGAAGCGAGCGGAAGGGGCCGGCCGTGAGCCCGCGTGCAGGGCAGACTTGCAGGCAGCCTCAGCAGCCAGAGGGTCTTCCCGCCCTCAGGACCAGCGTCACCTCCCCCGGGAAGCCGCCCTTCCCACCACTCCCAGGGCCCGGAGCGGTCTCATCCCGGCGGGTAGCCCGTGCACACCTGACCCCCGTCTCCACGCAGGGTCGGACTGGGGTCCTAGCAGCTGGCGCGAGCCTTCCCGTCCCCCGTGCCGCCAAGATGCCCGAGCAGAGCAACGACTACCGCGTGGTGGTGTTCGGGGCGGGCGGCGTGGGCAAGAGCTCGCTGGTGCTGCGCTTCGTGAAGGGCACCTTCCGCGACACGTACATCCCCACTGTGGAGGACACCTACCGGCAGGTCATCAGCTGCGACAAGAGCGTGTGCACACTGCACATCACCGACACCACGGGCAGCCACCAGTTCCCCGCCATGCAGCGGCTGTCCATCTCCAAGGGCCACGCCTTCATCCTGGTCTTCTCCGTCACCAGCAAGCAGTCCCTGGAGGAGCTGGGACCCATCTACCAGCTCATCGTGCAGATCAAGGGCACAGTGGAGGACATCCCCGTCATGCTGGTGGGCAACAAGTGTGACGAGACGCAGCGCGAGGTGGACACGTGCGAGGCGCAGGCGCTGGCGCGGCAGTGGAAGTGCGCCTTCATGGAGACGTCGGCCAAGATGAACTACAACGTCCGGGAGCTCTTCCAGGAGCTGCTCACGCTGGAGACCCGCCGGCACGTGAGCCTCAGCGCCGAGGGCAAGCGCGCCTGCAAGCCGAAGCGGACAGACCGCGCCAAGGGCAAGTGCGCCCTCATGTGAGCCGCGGGCCGCCGCGCCACGGGCCCTCCCTCCCCCGTCTGCCTCCCCGTGTCTGTACCCACGCACCCAGTGCTGGGGGCCCCCGCCGTGCGGGAACGCTGCTTCCAGCCGGGACGAGGGGGCGCAGCCTCCGTCTCTGCCCGTCCGCGGTCCGCGTCTCCCTCCCAGGGCCTCCTTCTCGGTTCCCTCCCCGGGGTGCTCCCGCGCCCCCCGCCAGCCTGACCCCCACATCTGATCACTGTGACCTCCCGGGGGAGCGCAGAGTGAAGTGCACACCGGTCAGCCTCAGACGGCCTCTCCGCTCCCGTTGGTGTTTAGCACACACCCCCACCCCGTGCCCCCCGCCCCTGACCTGTGCCCCGCTCAGCCCGTTCCCACACCCGGTGGGGGCCTGCCCGATCGGTCT
>NW_006209806.1:675958-677701 GCF_000334495.1 Tupaia belangeri chinensis | reverse complement strand
CCGCGCCCCCCGCCAGCCTGACCCCCACATCTGATCACTGTGACCTCCCGGGGGAGCGCAGAGTGAAGTGCACACCGGTCAGCCTCAGACGGCCTCTCCGCTCCCGTTGGTGTTTAGCACACACCCCCACCCCGTGCCCCCCGCCCCTGACCTGTGCCCCGCTCAGCCCGTTCCCACACCCGGTGGGGGCCTGCCGGATGGGCCTCAGGCCGCCAGGCAATAACAGGGCCCACAGCAGCACCCCGCCAGCCCTAGCTCCACCCCTGGGGCTGGGGCGGAGACAGGGAGGCCCAGGACCCCCTCCGGCCACAGCACGGTCCAGCGCAGCCTCACAGGCAGAGCACGGTAGGGCCGTCCAGGCACCACCTGCCGCCCCGGCCCTTCCCGCCAACGGAGATGCTGCTGGTGCGTCACTGCCGACCCCCTGGGGGGAGCTGGGTACTGAGGAGGGGTCCCAGGGCCACGGCCAGCGAGGCACTGACCTAGCACTGGCAGGGTCTGGGGCTCCAGGCAGAACCACCCCTTGACCTGCCTGCACAGGATGGGCCGTGCTGGGGGACAGAGTCCCGGGACGGGCACATTGCAGCACTGACACGGTGGTTTTCAGGCGTCAGGACCACCCTCCGCGCACGTGGCCCCGCGGGGCTGGGCACAGCCTGCACGAACGACCTGAGTGCCGCGTGTTACCTGTGTGTGTGTCATTGCGACGGTGTCTTTGGGGACGGCCTGCGTGTGTGACGATAGCACGGGGACGTGTCGAGGTGGCACTGTGCGCTGGTGAAGCATCAGGTGGCTCGGTCCCGTCTGAGCACGGCTGTACTCACGGGGCGGGTGACTGGCCAGGAAGCTGACCCCCGCCAGCCGGGAATGCTGTCTGACTGCAGAAGGTGACTCTTGGCTCAGAGTCTGCATCAGTCAGGCAGGCTGCGTAACAAGTCTCCACGGGCGTAGCGACTTGAAACAGCACACGTGCCCGAGCTCCTGGGCCAAGAGCCAGGGTAGGACTTGGAGGGGTCCTCTCGGGATCTCGCGAGGCTGACTGCACCACCGGCTGGGTTGCGGTCTCGCCCGGAACTCGACTGGGGAGGACAGGCGTCCGAGCCGGCGTAGCTGTTACAGCACTCGGTCCCTTGCTGTTGCAGGACTGAGGCCTCAGTTCCCCTTGGTAGGGGCCGAGACACGGCCACTCCACCGCGAGGGAGACCATCCGGGCGTGGGGTGCAGGAAGCTGTGCGCGAGTGCGTGTGCGCGAACGTGGGAGAGGACTCGTACGCGTGTGGCTGGGCAGCCACGTGGCCGGCTCGTGTCTGTGTGCTGATTCTGTGTCTGCGACCGCTCGCTCGAGGGCTCACCGGGCACGCTGAGTGAGGGTGTGTGCACACGTGTGTGTGTCTGTGTGACAGGCCACTCGGCACGGAAGGGCCCCCAGAAGAGCAGTGTCATGTCTGAGCACAGCTAAGCCCTTGCCCCCGCAGGCCGGCCCAGGCCTGACAGCAGCTGGCGTCACCCTTCCTTGGCCTGGGAGCGGCCCCTGGACCTGAAGGTGCCCGAGAGGGTGGGCTGGGCAGGGTCTGCGGCCCTTTCTCAGGGACACACCCCCTGATAGCACAATCTCCCTGGGGCCCTGCCCACCTCCAGGCCCCTCCGCCCTGGGGACAAAGGGACTCTGCAATAGGAGGGGTGGGCCGAAGCCGCCCTGCTGCTGGGACCCTGCCAGGCCCGTCTGTGACCCCCGCCCCGTCC
>NW_006209806.1:675639-675853 GCF_000334495.1 Tupaia belangeri chinensis | reverse complement strand
GGAGGATGAAGACGAGGGAGGTGGTGAGGTGGGCCGGGAGGGGTGGGCGAGCCTGCTGCCCACTGGCCCTGCACGGCTCCTTCTCCGTGGGCCTCAGTTTCCCCTTTCGCTCTGCACACGTTCGCTGGGCCCCCTCCCTGCGGGGCTCTCTGTGACCGTGGGTGATTTCCCTGCAGGGCTGCCCCGGGGCGGGGGCACTACGGCCAGTGGCAGG
>NW_006209806.1:671497-675625 GCF_000334495.1 Tupaia belangeri chinensis | reverse complement strand
GGCAGTGAGGTCAGAGGCCAGAAGGGTCCCAGGGGCTGGTGTTGTGAAGGGGGCTAGGACATCCACAGAGCTGGGGGACAGCCGCCCTGCCCTCGCAGCCCAGCGAGCGGCCCAGAGGTCCCTGGTGGAGCCCCAGGGCCTCGGTTCCCCAGGATCCCAGGGCCCCAGGAGGCAGTGCAGGGCCCTGGTTACCGGGTGCTGGGTGGCAGGTGGAGGACGGCAATCCCGGCTCCACCCAGGGGAGCCGCAGTCCGCGCCCGGCCGGAGAGCCGGGGCTGGAGCCCTGTGACAAGCGCCCTCCGGGCCCTCTGGGGCATCTGGAAAGTTCTCAGGGACAGTAACAGGCAGCTGGGCCCTCGAGGAGTGGGTGAGGACTCTCCTGGGGTACCTGTCTCTCTCGCTGTCTCCCCGCTCATGGAAAAAGTAAGTAAAAAGTAAAACTTAGAAGGCGAAATGAGAAGGGTAAGACGTATGGAATATGTAGAAATATGCCCTCTCTTTTTCTTTCTTTCTTCTTTTTTTTTTTTTTGAGAGGTTTTCGCTATAGGGCGTGTGCGCTCGCCAGACAACAGACAGAGACAGAGAGACAGAAAGCGAGAAATCACCCCCCGGGGGAGATGGCCACGCCACAATCCCTTCTCCTCCATTCTCCTCTCGGGATCTTGGGCACGCACGCACACGCGCCCAGCGTGAGTTCTAAGCCACCGGGTCCGGGACACGAACCGCAGTCGACTACGTGGGAGTCCAGCGACTTAGCCATTACGCTAACTGCTGGTTCCCAATATTCCCATTTTTGGACCAGCAGAATGAGTAATGGTTATGTCCTGGATTCCCACATAGTCGCCTGCAGTTCGAGACCTGGGTCTGGTGCCCTAAGACTCAAGCCCAGCGCGTGTGCATGCGTGCCCAAGATCCTAGAGGAGAATGGAGGGGGGATTGCAGCATGGCCATCCTCCCGGGGGGGGGGATTTCTCAGTTTCGCTCTGTCTGTCTGTCTCTCCAGCAAGCCCTCACACCCTAAGGCAAAAACCTCTAAAAAACAGAAAAGAAAAGGAATATGAGCGTCTGGCCGGCAGGTGGCGCAGCGGCTACGGCACTGGACTACCGTGGCCGAGCAGTTGGAGTCGCAGAACAGAGCACTTGAAATCCAGCCCGCGTGTGCTTGTCCCAGGTCCGGAGAGGAGGATGGAGAAGGGACTGTGGCACGGCCACCCCCTCCGGGGATGATGTCTCACTTTCACTCTCTGTCTCTCCAGCGAGCATACACACACTATGGCAAGAACAAGCAACAAACGGAAAAGAACCAGGCCTGCTTCTCCGGCTTTAGGTCCTGACACGGCTCCACATAGCGCAATTTTTTTAACGGAGGGAGGACACATATGCTCCCCAGAGACACAGAGGGGAGAGGGCACCCCCAATGGGGCGTGTTCGCAGTACAATCCCTTCTCTCCCGTTTCTCTGTCCTGTTGGAATTTTGGGCCCAGGTACCCATTGTGCCCGGTATGTTTTTTAAGCCACTGAGGCCGGGATTCGAACCTCAATTGGCCATGTGGGGTCTAACTCACTTAACCACTGAAACAGCACTATTTTCTAAAAAGTTGCTATAGGGCATGTGTGCGCACTAGAGAAAGCTAGAGAAAGAGAGAGAGAAAGAAAGCGAAAAACCACCCTCCAGTGGGGTGGGCACACCGCAATCCCTTCTCCATTCTCCTCTCGGGATTTTGGGCACGCACGCACACGCGCCTGGCATGTTTTCACTGGGTCCGGGACTTGAACTGTGCAATCAGCCACGTGGGATCCACTGGCTTACCCAAGAATGGCACTATTTGCTTTCTTTAAAGCATTATTTAATTATTATTATTATTATTTTAAAAATTCATTATGGGAGGACCAGCAGTTGGCGTAATGGCTACGTTGCTGGACTCCCATGTAGTTGACTGGTTCGAGTTCTGGATCTGGTGGCTTAAACTCACGCCGGGTGCGTGTGCGTGCGTGCCCAAGATCCCGAGAGAATGGAGGAGAAGGGATTGCGGCGTGGTCATGCCCCTGGGGGGCGATTTCTCGCTTTCTGTCTCTCTGTCTCTCTCTGTCTTTCTGGCAAGCGCATGCGCCCCATGGCAAAACCAAAAGAAAAAAATTGAAATAGGGGATGTGTGTTCACCAGAGAGAGTGAGAAAGCAAGCCGCCAGGTCTGGGACTTGAACTGCGGTTGGCCATGTGGGAGTCCAGTGCCTTAACAGCCACTGCTCTTGAGGTCTGTGGTTTGGGAAGAGCCTCTCCAGGTGGGCAGGCAGCGGCCCACCCCAGAGCGCTTGCTTTTCTCTGCGAGCTGCAGGGGTGAGCAGGGAGCTCCTGCAGGGATGGCAGGTGCCCTGGGGAGCAGCGGGGGCGGGCCTATCTCAGCATCAGGTCACGTTGGACAGCTTTCCGAGGACTCCCCCTACACATGCGCATCTCCCTCCCAGGAGCTGACACTCTGGAGACACATGGGAAGCAGCAGGGAGCTCGTTAGGGAGGAAGCTGGACTTCGGCACTGCGCGGCACAGGCCTGCCTGGGAGCTCAGAGCCTGTTCCGGGCGCTGCTCTCCGGGTTTCTGTGCACATGCGCCATCGTTCTTTGTCATGACTAGAATAAACTTTACCGGGTGCAGATTCCAGGATCCCAGCCAGTTCAGGTTCACCCGATCTGGGCTGAGCCCGGGAAAGTGCATTTTAAAACCCGAGCCTGTGCCCGAGGTGGCAAGGCAGTTGGGTGAGCATGTGGTTCCTGTCCCATACCATGGTTTCTACTGCTTGAAAAACATGCCAGGTTTGGGGCCAGCACATGGCGTGGTGGTTAGGGGCACTGGACTCCCACATGGTGAAACGCAGTTCGAGTCCCAGGCCTGGCAGCTTGCCTTCTTCCTCTCTCTCTGTCACTGTCCCTCTCTGATCAAATTTAAATAAATAAATAAATAAAGTTAAATGAAATAATTATTAAAAAAAAAAAACCATGCCAGGTTCATGGCTATGCGTGCCCAAAATCCCAAGAGGAGGAGAAGGAATTGTGGGGTAACCATCTCTCTATTTCTGTCTCTCTCTGGTGAGTGCACATGTGCTTCAACAAATTTTTTAACAAAAGGAAGACGATCCCAGCCCATGAGTTAGCCTATGACATTGAGACACCCTTGAATGTGTGATACATGCGTGGGCAAATGACCTTGGATTCCCCCTTTCTGAGACTCAGTCTCCACCTCTGTAAGCTGAGGATAATTGTAATCTTGCCTCCTACCCTTATGCAGGAGGTCCCACGACAGGGAGCCTGTAAAGCGCCCTAAAAATCGGCAGTTGTTATTGACATTATTCCTCCGCAAGGGAGCCCCCGAGTTCAGCTTTGATTTGACCCGTGCCCCAACCCGGGATTCGAACTCGCAAACCGCCTCACGCCTCCTCAACGTCACGAAGTCACCTCTGGAAAGTCGCTCCCCGCCCCGCGCCTCGTCCGCCACAGCGCTCATATTTGCATTCTATAGATACATTTGTTACTCATTCTATAGATGCATTTCTTTCAATAGCATTGCTATTTATTGGACCTACTTCTTTCACAGTATTTATATCAGACTTCCAAAAGGAACAGCTCATCACTTTGGGTTGAAGGATGAACATTCTCCTAATCATGGGGCATCTCAAAGGCAAAATAAAATGTCTTTTCCTCAGCAGACTAAATCCAATTCCACCTGCGTTTTGTTCAAAGGAACCCATTAGATCTTCACTTAGCAACCCAAATTACACTAATAACCAGTGAAATATCTAAATTTCAATTCAAATTATGCTACATTTAAGTCTTTTGCTATTCTTCTGTCACTGAAATAAAATTATTTTGAGCCTATATTAAGGCACCAACTTGCATGTCTATTAAGAGCCACTTTGTTGTTTTGGCTTCTTAGGAATATAACTTTTAATAAGTTCTGACATTAAATATGAAAAGCATAGGAGCCAGGCAGTGGTGCAGTAGTATCACAACTGTACCAACATGGGAAAGGTCTTAGATTCACATCCTGGGACCTCCCTAAGCACACTGGGTATGCATGTGCATTCCTGTGATCCAGAATGGCTGAGAGCAGATTGTGGTATGAAGACACTGTTGAA
>NW_006209806.1:666468-671228 GCF_000334495.1 Tupaia belangeri chinensis | reverse complement strand
AAGGGTTGGCGGGGAGGGGCTGCATGGGGGGGTCGAGGTTAGTTGGAGGGAGCAGCAGTTTGGGATCGAGGTTAGTTTGGGAGGGGGCTGCATTGGGGGTCAAGGTTAGTTGGAGGGGGCTGCATTGGGGGTCGAGGTTAGTTGGGGAAGGGGCTGCACTGGGGGTCGAGGTAAGTTGGGGAGGGGCCTGCACTGGGGTCCAAGTTAGCTGGGAAGTGGCTGGAGATGGACTTGGGGTCGGGTTAGGGTGGAGCTTACCCAGGACTAGTTGCTTGCTGGGGTTAGCTGGGGAGGGATCTTGGGTGGGAGCTGGGCGTGGGGGGAGTTGGGGAGGAGGTTGGGCCCGGGGAGGCTGTCCGAGGGGTCTGGGGTGGAGGTTAGAGGTTAGGTGGGGCTGGGGAGGACCGAGTGGGATTCTAGGGCCCACAGTCTGGGGGCTGTGGACAGGGGCTGGGTTAGCTGGGAGGTGCCCCAGCACGGTAACTGGGGATCAGCTGACAACGGGAGACAGAGGCTGGGGGGGATTAGCTTGGCTGGGAACGGGTGAGGGGCTGAGGGACGCAGTGGGGTGAGGGGTCTGGGAGGGCTCCGGGGGTCGTGGGAGACAGGCGCGCCGTGGGTGGGGTGGTCGGGGTAGGCTCAGGAAGGACCTGAGAGGGGGGCTGGGAGGCCACGTGTACTACCACAGATGGGCGCTTCGGGAGGAAAGGGGGTGTGGGGACCTGCCCACTGGGCGGGCCAGCCCCCGGCACCGAACGCCCTGAGGACAGTGAGCTGGAGCCAGGGGGACGACCGACCGGCCTGAGCTCCGCGCCTCGGGCGGGCTGCTCGCGTTGGTGACAGTAACTGAAGTGGGAGTCTGGGGACGATGACACGGAGGGTGTGGGTGGCACTTTCTTTTTCCTGGGTAGCGGGGGCTGCTGGGGCTGGGAGGTGGGCGGGGGCAGAAGCTGCAGGCGCAAAAGCGGCGGGCCCCCGGCTGGGATTTTTCAGCCGTTCTAGCCATGCCAGCTCAGACTTGTTCCTGCTGGCCCCGCATGCTCTGGCCTCCCCGGGGACTGGGTAGAGCCCTCGGGGGCTGAGCGAGCGCGTGCCTTGGGTCGTTGCAGGGGATGCTGAGCATCCGCGTGACAGGCAGCGAGGGTAATGACAGTGACGTTCTAAATTAAGTTTCCCCGTGGGGGTGGGCAGGTGGGCGGGCAGAGTGACGGGGTTGTCACAGGAGGTTCAAACCAACAGGCACTTCAATCCCACAAGCTCGGGGTACACACGAGAGCCACTCCCGGGGCTTTAACAATCTATCTCAGAAAAATCCATGTTACTGAAAGTAAGGACAGGGGCCGGCAGGGGGCGTGGTGATTAAAGCGCTGGACTCCCACGTGGCTGACAGTGGTTCAAGTCCCGGACCTGGCAGCTTGCTTTCTCACTTTCCCCCTCTCTCTCTCTGGTCAAATTAAAAAATAATAGCCACAGGAAATAAAATTTTTAAAAATAAATTAAAAAATACAAGCAAGGGCAGACGGAAAACGAAGAATGTACCTTGTGATGGTGCCATGTGGCGTCATACCGTTTGAGACTCCAGTGCGCGCCCGTCGGGCACCGGTGGCCTGTGGTCACGTGCTCTTTACACGTGTGACCTTAGGGCTCGAGTCGATACGGTCCCTCCGGGTCTCTCCGCATGGACAGTGGAGCCCCACCCGCTCTGTGCAGAGCGCCCCAGTCGTGACAGTGACAGGTCCTCGGCCGGAGCCCAGTGTCCCCTGCGAGGGGCAGAACCCCCAGGTGAGGAGCCTCATTACAGACAAAGCTGCTGCTTTCTCGTCTCAGACCTCCGGCCTCTGATCGTGAGTGCGGGCGCTCGGGTTTGTTCCGATCATTTGGCCGCACGGTTTGGGGCGGCTCAGACTTACTCCTGGGCGGGCCTTCTGCGCGGCTTGCCAGCCTTCCGCGTGGACTGGGGCTCCGCGGCCGGCACCCAGCACTGCTCTCCGGGGACCTGGGTGGCTCGGAGGTGCTGGTTAGAGAATGCCCACCACGCCGCGGTGTCCTGTACCCGGTCCCGGCTAATAATGCCCGGCTGAGTCTGAGGGAAGGGCAGTGCACCGTTCTCACCCTAACGGGAGACGTTCGGCTTCCTGTTTACCGAGCGGAGGCCTTTCCCTCGCACAGTGGCAAGTGGCGTGGACAACTCCTTTTCCGTCCCAGGCCTTATTACAGCTGTCCTCGTTAGCATCTAAAACCAGCGACGGTCTCTAACGTGGTTCCCCAGCCGCTGGTGTTTCAGAAGATCCTTGGGTTTTTTTTAAAGAACGATTTTATTTCATTGTATTCATTGTCATTATTTGATTTGATTTTTTTTAAGTTGACCAGAGAGAGACAGAGCGGGGGAAGGTGAGAAATCATCCCCCAGGAAAGATGGCCATTTCACAATCCCTTATTCTCCAGCCTCCTCTCAGGAATCTTGGCACACATTCACATGTGCCCCGCATGATCTTCAAGCTGTTTAGAACAGGACTAGAACTGTGGTCTGCCATGTGGGAGTCCAGCACTCCAACCACTGCACCACCTACTGGCCTCTGAAAGTTCTTTTAAAAGGAATGCTGAAAAAAAGAAGGAAAAATGTGACCTACAACAAAATTAATTGCTTAAAATTGCTTAACCGTACTTAGGCATGAGTTTAAAAAGTCTACCAAATGCCTTTGATGTGCCATCAGAGAACCATAATTTAAAAAATAGTAAAAGTTCCATCCTTAAAGATCTTACACTCAAATGACAGGAAAACAACAACGACAAAGTATGTCAAGTTTTAGCTGATATAGACCTAGCTCCTTACCCTCTAATATTTTATTTTAGCAAATATTTTCCAATGTCCTCTAACATTTCTATTACAACAAGATCTATGTTTTTTCTTTCTTTCTTTCCTTTTTTTTTTTAAAGCATCATCCCTTATTCCAGTCACAATGGACATTAGAGTCAAACTATTCTTTGTAATAATGTAACGTAAATAGCATTTGTTTAGCAGTATCCCTGGTCTTTACCTACTAAATAGCAGTAGTGCTTCCCATCCCAAGTTGTGACAACCAAATATATCTCCAGAAATTGACAAATGTCCCCTGGAGCAAGGTTATGTCAATTGAGAACCACTATGATGTACACATCTCTGAAGAGTTCAAGCCAGTGTCAAGGCGTGGGGTGATGAATGCACATTTTCCACTGTATGAAGAAGAACTTCACATTCTCTTAGAATTCAGTCTCAAGAACCAAATTTGGAATTCATTAGTCTGCAAAGTTTCTACTAAAAAACAGTACCTTTCCATGAAGGAAGTTTTCCCTCTTCTTCTTCCTTAACTTGTTTGTTCACTTATCTTTTGCTTTGCTTTACTTTCACAACTAAGATAATAGAAATGACCAATGTCATAAACCTTCTCTTAAGCAAAATTGTGTTTTTAATAATGAAATCCATCTGTTGAAACTAATATTGGAGATACTTATGTTTAGGAAGAATTTATAAGGAGTATCTAGACATATAAGAATAATAGCTAAATGAGGAAAACTTAAAAAAATATAGAAATATACTCAGTTGTTGATACTGCTTTTTCATTGAGGATCAAAAATTTCTAGTTATTTTAGCCCCTTTAGATTCTCCATTACTCTCATGCCTGTAATGGAAACATTTCAACTCCAGTTCTATTTTAAAAAGGGGGGAGAGATTAAAATGAACAGAGGAAAATGAGAAGAACAAAATTAATTAGAAAAGATACAGGCAAAGAATAGGAAGAAGGAGGCAAACAGAACAGAAGAAAAAATAGATCCAAAAGGAAAATAAAGTCACCAAGAAGACTCATGGAACACATAATCTGTGTTCATTCTGATGTTTTTATCTTGGGGTTGCATTCTCTGTTGAACACAATTTCCATCATTTACTGTATTTTCTCCATCAGCTCTGCTATGCTCCTAATTTCTGAATGCACTGTAGAGTTCTCATGCAATGTGTATAACCACTATCCCATTCATGCTCACAGCAATATTATGCTGAAGTAGATCTTCCCATTTGCAATTGTACAACAGGGAGAATAAACAAGTAACTGTCCAGGTTTCTTGATGTTGTCTCATACTTCTGGTCATTCCATGCAGAACCCAAGCTGTATGGAAGGTGATGGCATATAAAATCCAAGCTGGAAACGTGCTCTAATACATCTTTTCTATTTCAGTTATTTAATCCTCTATAGAATCTAATTTAAGGCATCCAAGACCTCTGGACTTGGATTCAGAGTTGAATACTACTTAATCATTAATTTCCATTTGTGAAAATCTTCACTAAAAATCATGAGAAAAAAAGTCCTATGAATAAAGATAATCAAAGAAATTAATCAAAGAAATATTATTTATAATGGAACAAAATTAGGAAAAAAATATACACTTGCAGCTCTAAGGGATTGGACAAGAAAACAGTGGTAAGCACACATAGTGCAGCCAGAGAGATATTTATGAAGGCATAAAAACTAAGCAATATAGGGACCAGCAGTTAGCGTAATGATTATGTCACTGGACTCCCATGTAGTTGACCGCGGTTCGAGTCCTGGATCCGGCGGCTTAAACTCACACCAGGCGCGTGTGCGTGCGTGCCCAAGATCCCGAGAGGAGAATGGAGGAGAAAGGATTGCGGCGTGGCCATCCCCCCTGGGGGGTGATTTCTCACTTTCTGTCTTTCTGTCTCTCTCTATCTGTCTGGCGAGCACACACGCCCTATAGCAAAAACC
>NW_006209806.1:651523-652462 GCF_000334495.1 Tupaia belangeri chinensis | reverse complement strand
GGGCGGGGGTCGATACGGTCCCTCCGGGTCTCTCCGCATGGACAGTGGAGCCCCACCCGCTCTGTGCAGAGCGCCCCAGTCGTGACAGTGACAGGTCCTCGGCCGGAGCCCAGTGTCCCCTGCGAGGGGCAGAACCCCCAGGTGAGGAGCCTCATTACAGACAAAGCTGCTGCTTTCTCGTCTCAGACCTCCGGCCTCTGATCGTGAGTGCGGGCGCTCGGGTTTGTTCCGATCATTTGGCCGCACGGTTTGGGGCGGCTCAGACTTACTCCTGGGCGGGCCTTCTGCGCGGCTTGCCACCCTTCCGCGTGGACGGGGGCTCCGCGGCCGGCACCCAGCACTGCTCTCCGGGGACCTGGGTGGCTCGGAGGTGCTGGTTAGAGAATGCCCACCACGCCGCGGTGTCCTGTACCCGGTCCCGGCTAATAATGCCCGGCTGAGTCTGAGGGAAGGGCAGTGCACCGTTCTCACCCTAACGGGAGACGTTCGGCTTCCTGTTTACCGAGCGGAGGCCTTTCCCTCGCACAGTGGCAAGTGGCGTGGACAACTCCTTTTCCGTCCCAGGCCTTATTACAGCTGTCCTCGTTAGCATCTAAAACCAGCGACGGTCTCTAACGTGGTTCCCCAGCCGCTGGTGTTTCAGAAGATCCTTGGGTTTTTTTTAAAGAACGATTTTATTTCATTGTATTCATTGTCATTATTTGATTTGATTTTTTTTAAGTTGACCAGAGAGAGACAGAGCGGGGGAAGGTGAGAAAGCAAGCCGTAAGGTCCGGGACTCGAACCGTGGCCAGCCACGTGGGAGTCCAGTGCCTTAACCACCACGCCCCCGGCCCCTCGGTGGTTTCTGAGCGCTGGCCTCTCTGAAGTGGGATCTGCTGGTGGCAGGACTGCTCAGGGCTGACCGTGCTGCGTGCCCGCCCTCCCTCCCCCTCCGTG
>NW_006209806.1:649939-650228 GCF_000334495.1 Tupaia belangeri chinensis | reverse complement strand
GTGGGAGAGGTTTGCGCTACAGGGCCCGTGCGTTTGCTGGAGAGAGGCAGAGAGACAGAGCGAGAGATCACCCCAGGGGAGACGCCCACAGAGTGAGAGATCACCCCCGGGGAGACGCCCACACTGCACCCCTTCTCTGTTTTCCTCCCTGGATCTTGGGCACCTGCACGTGTGCAAGGTGTGATTTTGAAGCCACCGGGTCTGGGACTTGAACCATGGTTGGCCATGTGGGCGTTCGGTGCCCTTAACCACCACGCCACCTGCTGGACCATTCTCATTATTATTATAT
>NW_006209806.1:643683-649011 GCF_000334495.1 Tupaia belangeri chinensis | reverse complement strand
CTCCCCGGAAAGAGAGACAGAGAGGGAGAGAGCACCCCTGTGGGGGATCTCCCCTGAAAGAGAGACAGAGATGGAGAGAGCACCCCAGCCGGGGGCTTTCCACGCGGCTGCTCATTTTCTCCCTGCCCTGCAGTGCCCTCGCCTCTGCACCCCTGCCAGCCCTGCCTGCCTCCACCCCGCCTGTGCCTTCCGGGCTTGGGCTCCCACCCCGCTGTCCTCTGGGACCTGGTGGCTTGCTTTCACACTTTCTCTCTCTCTCTCTCTCTCTGGTCAAATTAAAATAAATGAATGAATAAATAAAATAAAATTAAATAATTAAAAAAAGAATTATTTGGGAACCAGCAGTTAGCGTAATGGCTATGTTGCTGGACTCCCACGTAGTCGACCATGGTTCACGTCCTGGACCTGGTGACTTAAAACTCACGCCGGGCGCGTGTGCGTGCGTGCCCAAGATCCTGAGAGGAGAACAGAAGAGAAGGGATTGCGGCGTGGCCATCCCCTTTGGGGGGTGATTTCTCGCTTTCTGCCTCTCTGTCTCTCTCTGTCTGTCTGGCGAGCGCACGCGCCCTATAGCGAAAATCTCTCCAAAAAAAAAAAGAATTATTTTATTTAACTTTATTTATTTATTTTAATTTGACCAGAGGGGGACAGAGTGTGTGAGAGACAGAGAGAGGGAAAGTGAGAAAGCAAGCTGCCAGGTCTGGGACTCGAACCACCGTCAGTCATGTGGGAGTCCAGCGCCCCAACCACCAGGCCAGCTGTTGGCCCCAGCTTCAGGTTTTTGCTGGTTGGTCTGTTTTGCCTATGAAAGAGGCTCCCCCGTCCTGGGCAGCATTTCCCCTGCTCTCTGACTCCCCAGTGAGCACGTGCCCAGTGGCAAAATGGAAAAGCAAAAAAGACGATCCCCAGCGTTTGGGAGGACGGCGGCTGGTGGCCCGTGCCTCAGGTTAGACTCAGCTTCCTGCAGTGCCAGCGACCCCTCTCTGCGTGTGGACGAAGGGACTCAGGGACGGAGCCAGCATGGACGCTCGTGCACGGTGCCTCCAGGGGCTCGGCGCGTGGCCCGGCCCTGTGCTCCGTGCTGGGACATCCAGCCCTCGTTTTAGCTACCCGGAGATACGCAGGGGCCTCAGACGGGCGTGGGGGTCGGGTCAGAGTACGGGCTGTCTCGCTGAGAACATTCGCCAGTCCCTGGAGTCTGCTCAGAACACGTTTCCCGAGAGCTCGAAGACCCGCTGCAGCGACTCGCGGGCTGTGACCGCCCTGCTGGGCTCGCGTTCGTGTCCGCACCACAGCCGGCCGGTCGCCCCACCAGGGCCTTCCCTCCTGCTGAGGGCCGTGATGGGCCAGGCCTGGGCACGCCGTGTCCCCACAGAGGCCGCGGTGGTCGGACGCAGGCAGGCGAAGAATGAGAGACTTCAGGATGTGGGCAGGAGGGAGCCTCGCGGGCCAGCCAGGGCCACGGTGTTCAGGGGGCTGGACCCGGCAGTCCGGAAATCACACCAGGCGCATGTGCGTGCGTGCCCCAAACCCCGAGAGCGCAGCAGGGCAGGAGGGGTTGCACGTGGCCATCGCCCCGGGGGTAGCTTCTCCCTTCTCCGTCTCTCCAGCAAGTGCACACCAGAGACAAAGGTGCACTCCTGGAGGATTCCTGAGTGAAGGGACAGTCACACCCACACACGTCTGTGGCCGGGAATGGCACGTGCTTCCACCACACTCGGTTCTGTGGCTGCAGCGCCCGCGCCCTGTCTGCGGGGACACCTGGACAGTCGCTCCCCTGCAGGCGCTGAGAGCTCCCCCTGTCCCGCTTCCTTGGGGTGTTGTGACGACCACAGACGTCCCCAGACGTGGCCCAGCATCCCCTGGGAGGCAGGGTCCCCCAAGAGCCGTGGCTGTCCGTGAGAGTACCAGGCGGGAGAAACCCCAGTTGCGTGGCCCTTGCCTCCGTGGCTGCCCAGCCAGGAGCGCCCGGTGGCGCTGAGCTGTAATTAAGGCCCTCGGCCTCCACGGAGCTGGCCCGGATTCGGGGTGTGAAGAAGACAAAGTGTCCCTGTGGGCGCAGGGACAGATGGAGGCCAGCAAGGCCCTGCTCCGGGACACCCTGACGTCGGAGAGGGGTGGGAGCCAGGCTGTGCTGGTGGAACCACGTGGTGGGAAGAGGGTCCACGTGTCTCCAGGGCTCCCCAGCACCCCCAGAAATCTGGGTCCACCCGATAGACGTCTGTCCTGTGGCTCTGAGCTTTCCGGCCTCCGAGTGGGAATTATACGCCCCTCGGGTGCTGGGTCCTGAGGACACCCAGCACCCCTAAAAGTGGGCAGGCCTGAGGGACAGTCACACCCGCTAGGTGGAGGCGAGCAGCCACCTGTCCCTAGGGCTCCATGGGTCCTTGCGAGTCGGTGCCTGCGAGCGTGGCGGGGAGGGGCCTTCCTGCCCCTTCGAGCTCTGGGGCCCGGGGGGACCCTGGCTTGTGGCCACCTCTCAGTCTCAGCCGTGTCTTCCCGTCCTCTCGGCCCATGTGTCTGTGTCCCAGTTTCCCTCCTCTTGGAAGAAGGCCGGTCCCTGGGTCACCCCGCGCAGCACAGCCTCGACCTGCCCACTCCCGCCCTGCTGACAGGTGCTCAGTCTGACCAAGTGTTTCTGACTGCGAGCGGGACCTCTCCCACCTGCGGACGACCCTGGGGAGGCCCGTGTGGGGCGTCCTGGGCCCTGCAGGGCCGAGCGCCATCCCTGGCTCCCCTTCTCCATGGCCATGTCCCCACTGCCCTCCCTGGCCCCACCGGGCTCCATGTAAGGGGCACATTCCCTCCACATCTCTTGGGTCGGAGACAGAGATCTCTCTGCAGGTCTCTGGCGAGGCCCTCGTGGCAGCCCGTTTAGATCCTGGCCCTGTCAGAGCTGCCCCGGGCAGAGGGTGGTGTCTGGCATCTTCCCACGGTCATCCGGCCTGTCTGGAGAGCACACCCGGTCCCTGCTGCCCTTCCGGGGCTCCCTGGGCTTCGTGGCTGCGGGTTTGCTGAGGCTGGCGCTGCGCTTGATCCACGGCCCTCCCCACCGCGCGTCCCCCGGAGCCTCGCTGTTTCAGACGACCAGACTCTGGCCGTGCCCGCCCCTCACCGGCTGTGCTTTCGTGATGGTTCGGGGGTTCGCATCTCACGGCTTGTCTGCCCGTGCTCGGGAGCCGTGTGGGGTCCTGTAGGGACACGCCGTCGTCCTGGCTGGCCCAGTGCGCCGTGTGTGGGGAGCGTGGGGCCGTCCGCACCCGTCTGCCGTGCGTTCCGACACCGCCAGGCCCCAGCGTGCACGAGTCTGGGCTCCCATCTATTCTCGGCCGGCTGGAGGGAGCGGCGGTTTAAGAGCCATAATAGGGTATATATAAACCGCCACAGCGTTTCCAGCCCAGCCCTGGCGGCGCCCCAGGACGCAGGAGCAAGCCTGATGAATAGGCAATGGAGTTCAAGACCCGTGTCAGGACCGTCAAATAAGGACCTCTCTGTTTTCCCCTCACCCCCGGATTTCACACGGAAGCTGTGAAACCCTGTCTGCATTTTGTAAAAAAGCTTGCCTATGCAGGGACCAGCCGGTGGTGTGGTCGAGACAGCTGGACCCCACTCTGCGGTTCAGATCCCGAGCCCGGCGGCTTGGAGAGCACACAGGCGTGTGTGTGCATGCCGCAGTCCCTAGGAGAAGGGAGGCGACTGCGGCATGGCCTCCCTGCAGGAGGTGCACTCTCTCTCGGGCGAGTGCTGCTCCCTGAAGAGTGTTTGTTCACTCATTGCCCCCGAGGGAGAGCGAGACAGACTAACCCCCAGCAGGGCCTTTATGCCAGGATCGGCCCCAGTTTAGTCTGCTCCCACGTGTGTGTTGGCGTGCACCAGGAGGTCCCGGGACGTGAACCCAGGACTGTCCCCTGTGGGGGGCATCACCACTGAGCCGCCAGCCTCCCTTTCCACCCTGAGAACACACTCGGGCCGGCCCAGAGGGCAGTGGTGGTGCCCTGCTCGAGATGCCAGACCCTACGTGACGGTGTGGTTCCGATCTCCGGCCCGGGCAGCCCGAAACCCGCTAGGCACGTCCAGCAGTGCCCTGGGTCCGTGGGTCTGCAGGGCAGGAGAAGGGACTGCAGTGTGACCTGAGCCTGTGGAGGGTGCCGCCTTCTCTGTCTCTGTGTTTGTCACCTGTACGCACATGCCCTCTGTCATAAACGGGGGGAAAGTTCGTGTCAGTAAGGAATTTAAAATACTGTATTTCAGATCTATGTCAGACTTTTTGGAGGGTGGACTTTGCATTGTGGAAGCAGCCTGTACTCGTCAGCTCATGCTGTGTAACAAATAAGCACGTGTGGTTTACGGCCACACATGTGCGGTCTCACAGCTTCTGTGGGTCAGCGTCCCTGGAGCCCCTGCCCAGGCCTGCTCCTGCTGTAGGGGTGCCAGCCTGTGGTCTCACCCGCAGACTCGGCGGGGAAGAGTCGGCTCCCACCTGAGTGGGCACGGCTGCCTGGCGCTTGGCAAGCTCTAGTTTCTTCTAGGCTGGAGGCCACGCCCAGGTCCAGGCTGTTGGCACGTGGCTTCTGCTCCACGGATACTCGCCCTGTCGAGGCAGCAAAGGGAACAGACTGCTGGTGGCTGTAGGCTCGTTACGACGCGGTGTGGAGAGGTAAACCTGGCTCTGCCCACCGGGGCCAATAGCACCCTCAGTGCCCCCGGTGGCGGTGGCAACTGCTGGGTTATGGCAGGTCCCTTTCCATGAGCTTCAGAGTCACAGCGGGGTGCCGCGCATTGCGGCTCGTCCCTGCTTTATAATCTGCAGACTTCTGTCTTGGGGTGGGTTAAAACGTGCAGAAAAGTGACAAACGACAGGCCCCGTAGCCTGGTGGGGAGGGGAGCCAGGCCCCACGTGGCTACCTGTGGTTCAAATCCCAGCTCCAGGGGCTAGAAAACACGCTGGCTGTGTGAGCGTGCATGCTCGAAACCCATGCAGGATGGAGAAACGGAGGAGGGGCTCGAAACCCATGCAGGATGGAGAAACGGAGGGCTTCTGGCGTGGCCACTCCATGGTGGGTGCTTTGTCTCCCTCTTCCGCGGCAAGGAGAGAACAGAAAACGCCGCACCCACACACACGGGAAAACTGCTCAAAATCCCGGAGAAGCTCGGTGGGAAGACCTGCTGCTCTGCGGCCGGGCAGGGGCCCCAAAATTACCAGCACTGTCTACCAGGCAAACCCCGGCGTCTGTCAGTTAGATACAGCGTCAGAGCCCCAGCCCTGTCTGCGGGATTAGCTACAGTATCTGTCAGTTAGATACAGCGTCAGAGCCCCAGCCCTGTCTG
>NW_006209806.1:633275-640139 GCF_000334495.1 Tupaia belangeri chinensis | reverse complement strand
TCAGTTAGATACACCGTCAGAGCCCCAGCCCTGTCTGCGGGATTAGCTACAGTATCTGTCAGTTAGATACAGCGTCAGAGCCCCAGCCCTGTCTGCGGGATTACCCACAATATCTGTCAGTTAGATACAGCGTCAGAGCCCCAGCCCTGTCTGTGGGATTAGCTACAGCGTCCATCGGATTACCTGTGGTCTCTGTCAGGTTAGCTGTGGTCTCTGTCGGATTAGCTGCAGCGTCTGTCGGATTAGCTATGGCATCTGTCGGATTAGCTACAGCGTCTGTCGGATTAGCTATGGTGTCCGTCGGGTTAGCTGTGGTCTCTGTCGGATTAGCTGCAGCGTCTGTCGGATTAGCTACTGCATCTGTCGGATTAGCTACAGCGTCCGTCGGGTTAGCTGTGGTCTCTGTCAGATTAGCTGCGCCGTGTACCGGATTAGCTGCGGCGTCCGTCAGGTGAGTCCCGGTGTCTACCAGGTCACAACCCCGTCCGTCTTGCTGGCAGCCCTGGCCGTCGGTAGCTACAGTGCCCCTCGGACTTGCTCCTGAGGGGGTCCGGCCTCCTGGCCCGCTGTGGTGACGTGTCCGAGACGCGGACACACTGCCCTCCCCACTCCGTTACCCCACGTCTCATTCACGCCACACTGTGCCGTACCCCGTCAGTATGGGTTCTATTCTTAAATGTTATTTGTTTACTTATTTCTTTTTAGAGATTTTTGCTATAGGTTGTGTGCACTCACCAGAGAGAACGAAGCAGAAAGGGAGAAATCACCTCCACGGGGAGGGCCACACCTCCACTCCCTTTCCACTCTCCTCTCGGGATTCTGGGCACACATGCACATGCGCCCAGTGTGAGTTTAAGCCACCGGGTCCGGGACGCAAACCGCAGTCAGCGACGTGGGAGTCCAGCGACAGCCATTACTCCATCTGCTGGTCCTTTCATTTTCTTTATTATTATTGTCGCTGCTGTTTTTAAGTTTGCTATTACCACGTGCACTCCCCAGACAGAGAGAGGGGGAGGGAAAGTGAGAAAGCCAGCCACTGGGTCTGGGACTCGAACTGCCGTCAGCCACGTGGGAGCGCAGCGCCGTTAACCACTACGCACCTGCTGGCCCTGTGTGGATGTTCTTGCGTGTCAGTGAACACTTAGAACACCCGGCGAGCTTTACTGTAGGGAATCGCCCAGCCTCCACAGGCCCTCGGAGACTTGGTGACACTGGGCTGCAACACTCGAGGTCTGTCTCAGTGAGCTGTGTCCTCTGGGACCCTGCAATCCAGTCACCTCCCGCCTGGGGCCCACCTCAAAGGCAGAACCCCTGAGCAGCCTGTCGCCAGCTCCCCCAGCGCTGGGGCCTCGGAGGTGGCTGGGAGGCCGAGGCCGGAGGCAGGGAGGCAGGGAGGGTGCGGCCAGCCGCGAGGGCTGGGGCTCAGGGCAGCGTGGACACACCTGTCCTGTGCGTGCCGAGGCACAGGGCACGAGCATCCTGGGGAGGTGGGAGGTGGCCCCGGCCCTTCACCTCCAGGCTTACCAGAGTGGAGGAGGGCCGTGTGATCAGGAGTCCATGGGGGGGACAGCGTCTGTGGTGTCACAGCTGAGGGAGGGGCACTCCTGCCTGGGCCAGTGGGGGGCCAGGGCTGGCTCAGCACAGAGGACCCCCCGCCCCTGGTGTCCACAGCATTGGGGGAGGGGCGCTGTGACAATTTTCTGCAAGGAAACTGGATCCCTGCCCTGCTGCACATGCAGAACCGGCTCCGGATTCTGGTGGCGTAAACTGGGAGAGCCCAGTTCCTGGTGTCACCCGCCTCCCTCCCAGGCCTCCTGGGACCTCAGGAGGGCAGTGGGTTATGGGGTGCAGGATCTCGGGTGTCTGTGAAATCCCCCTAACCCGGGGGTCCCACTTGGGAAGAGTCTGATCGAAGGACACTGGGCGATGTCTGGGGACAGCTGTGGACAGCTGTGAGTGTCACCGTGGGGGGTGCGCCTGGCATGGAGTGGGGGTCCGGGGATGCTGCCTGGCACCTGCAGGGCCCAGGGTGCCCAGGGAGAGTTAAGCCGGCCCAGTGTCCCCCGTGCAGGGCCAGGCCTGGCTAAGGTGACCTTCCGAGTGAAGCCTGCCCTGCGTCTCAGGCTCAGCAGTACCCGCCCCTGCCCAGCACACCCAGCCATCCCTGAGGCTGTGAGGCTGACCTTGGGGGGTCAGAGCAGCCCGCTCCTGCAGACGCTGGCTCGGAGCGGGTTGCGATGGCAGCGTGGCCCACGCGCGGGCCGTGACGCAGGTGTGTCCCGGTCGCCCTTCAGCTGATGAAGGCAGCGCCTACGCACCACGCACCCCTGCGCCCCTCGGCGGGTGAGGAGGTGCAGCCCGGCTCTCTCTGTTTCTTCTGCAAAATCTCTTTAATGTAAATGGGGAACTATTCCTGGTGGGGCGTGTGCACATGTACCCGAGAGAGGGGGCGCCCGCTCCGGTGTCTGGTCACCGCAGTCCCCTCCCCTGTCCTCTAGCCAGTCGGATCTGGGACATTCACACCGTCTGGTGTTTCAGGCTGACCAGGCCGGGGGCTTGAACCGTGGCTGCCAGGTGGGATCAGCCCTCTCTCTCTCGTAGCTCTCCCTGGAGAGAG
This sequence comes from Tupaia belangeri chinensis, assembly GCF_000334495.1. Taxonomy (NCBI): domain Eukaryota; kingdom Metazoa; phylum Chordata; class Mammalia; order Scandentia; family Tupaiidae; genus Tupaia; species Tupaia belangeri. Next base: position 637,522 of record NW_006209806.1, on the reverse strand, counting down.
GCAGAGAAGGAACTTGAGAACCCACCCCCGGGGACATGGCCACACGGCAGTCCCCCCTCCTCCATTCTCTCGGGATTTCAGGCACGCACGCACACGTACCCGGTGTGTTCTTCAAGCTGCTGGATCTGGGATTCGAACTGCGCAGCCGCATGTGTGGTCCAGCCGCCTTAACCTCCACGCCCGGGGCGGCAGGGATCTGACTGTTGAGCGGAGCGTCACCGCTGACCGCGGAGTGGTGCTCTCACACGGGCCCTCGCGAGAGTTTGCAAAGGCCGTGGTCAGGGCCTGAGGGGTGATTCGGGTGTCAGCATGCTCTCCGTCAGCGTGGAGGGGACGACTGTCGCGGCTCGGCAGGCCAGGTCTCCCTGCGGCCCCCAGGGCCCGGCTGGCCGTGCAGGACCGTCTCCTAGAACTATTAACAGGAGTAAGCGGCAGGCCGGGTGCCGCCTCAGCTCCGGTGTCCTGACTCCAGCTCCATGCCGTCAGGAGAGGGCCCTCTAGCCGCAGTGGCACCTGGTGCACGTGCCACCCCGTGCTCCTTCAGACTTCCCCTCGGGTCAGTGACCTGGGGCTGGTTCGATCCCCGCGGGCCCCAGCCCCCTAGTGAGGACAGAGGGCCTGCAGGCGGTGGTGGGTTCGAGTGGTGATGGCAGGGTGGCGGTTCCAGCTTGGTGTGAGTGCGACCCCTGGGGACACCTGACTGCCTCTGGGGGTGCTCCTGGCATGGAGTGGGTAGAGTCAGGGACACGGCGTGGCACCCGCAGGGCCAGGACGTCCCCAGGAACGAGCCAGTCAGCCCCAGAGTCCACAGTGCCGGGCTTGGGACCCACGAGAGTTGGAACGTCTCCTGCAAAGGCCGGGCTGGCCGTCCTGTTCCTGCCCTGTCCTCACACTGGGGCAATGTTCTTACTTTCTAGAACTTTCCATCCATAAAACCGCTGCCCTCCTGCAGCCCAGACGCTGGCGGCATCCTCAGCGGGCACTTAGTGGGCACCGGGGCACCGCAGGCCTCGTCAGAGGAGGCCTCACACAGCCACATCTGCCTCCACGTTCCAGAAGCTTCCCCTGCAGCCCTCGGGTCCCTGTCCCCAGTGACAGCCACCCGCCACCTGTCTCCTCCCCCCTCAGTAGAGCGAACCTCGCTGCAATTTGCATATCCTGTTTTTAGCTTCTTTCTTCCCGAGGTTTTACCGAAGCATCTCATTATCCTGCTGTCAGAGGGACTTCACGTTCCCTTGTTCCCTCCCTCCGTCACTCCATAAAGCACAAGTGGCTAATTACCTGTCATCGCTTTCTTTTTTTAAAGTAAACTTTTCCTTTTAGAATAGTTTAGCGAAGCCGGGAGCACGGGACGGGGCCCCCACACCCCGCGCCGCCTCCTCGCTCCTCGACGCCTTCGGTCGCGTGACTGTTGGTGACCACCGAGCCAGGGCCGCCGCTTCCTGACCGTCCACACCTGCCCCTGCGGTAACCAGCCCAGCCCCTGGTGCCCTTCCCCGCCGCCCTCTGGGTCGAGGTAGCTCCTCGGGCTTTCTCTTGCTCTTCCTTTTCTTTCCCGATGCCTTCTATAGTTTATTTCTCCCGTAGCAAGAGACAGAGAGACGGAGACAGAGAGAAAGCATCCTGGCAGGGTGAAGCCACGACCCTGGAGCCCTGGGCTCGGCCACGGTGGGCCCCTTTCCACCGAGTCCGCCTCCGGGCCTCACCCGGCCCACAGCTTCTGTCTTTTGAGAGGTTTTTGCCGCAGGGCACGTTCACTCGCAGGAGAGAGGGACTGAGAGAGGGAAAGCGAGAAGTCACCCCCCGGGGGAGGACCCCCGCAATCCCTTCCCCTCCATTCTCCTCGGGATTGTGGGCATGCATGCACACGCGCCCAGTGTGAGTTTTCAACCACCGGGTCCGGGACTTGAACTGCGGCGGCCTGTGTGAGAGTCCAGTGCCTGAACCTCACCACCTGCCGGCCCCCCCCCCGTAGTGCTTCTCCGCACGCTGCCTCCCCAATGGTGCCCAGAGGGAAGACCGGAAGCCGTGTCCCCCAGACTCCCCATCTGGGGTCTGACTGCAGCGGGCGGGACGCAGCCTGTTCTACGTGGAGTTCTGCCGGCCCAGGCCCGGGGCTCCGCCGTGCTTCCCACGGGGCTGTGTCTGATTCCACGGGCGGCTCCGGCTGAGGGTGCTTCTCTCCTGGCCGGGACCGCAGGGCGTGGACACCCCAGCGGGAGCACGGCTGTGGTCCTCACCCGGCGGGCGCTGGACTGTGTAGGCTGCGATCGTCGGCCTGGCCAGCCCCTGCCAGCCCCGTGGTGCGGGAAGCCGGATGGTAACGGAGCAGGGCTGGTCAGCCGTGCCCTGTCACCTCCGGCGCCAGACAGAGCTCCCCGCCCAGGCCCTGCCGCGCGACGTGGGGCGGCCATCCTCCCCCTGCCTCGGCCTCGGCCTTTTCCCGATGGCACCTGCCCGTCCCCGTGGGTTCCCGCTCCAGACCCGGCCCTGCACCGTGGGGAGATGCCGTCCCCAGGGAAGGTGGGGCCATGTCTGGGGACATCTGTGGGTGTCACAGACGGGTGCTCCTGGCCTGGGTGGGTGGAGCAGGGACTGCTCAGCACCCGTGCACCCAGGATGACCCCAGGGACAGTGCAGCCCCACATGCGCCCCGCGTGGACGGAGGGCCCTCGAGTCATTTTGGAGAAAACTGAGCCGGCCCCCTGCCTCTCCTCGACCCAGGGTGGGTCCCAGCAGGGCAGGCGGCAGGCGGGTGATCAGGCGCCTTGGAGCCTGTTCTGGGCCGGCCGGGCCACTGTCCTCTGTGACCTTGTCACCGCCTGGGGCCTGCATCCTCCGCTCCCGCAGCCCCGAGCTCCAGGCAGCCCCCTCCCTGGCTTGGCAATCAGCCTCCGTGACATAGTTAGATGGTTGCCGTGGTGATGGGCGATGGCTGCGTTGACAACTCCAGCTCCAGGCCCAAGGACAGGGCTGAGACGGAGGCTCCACCGCGAGCCTGGGATGGCAGCGTGGGCAGGGAGGCCCACCTGCCGTCTCGCGGGGAGGACCTGTACCCCAGGCACCCCGCCGGGCCTGCCCTGGAGACCCCCTAGGAGCAGGGTCTTCCCTGGGGTGTTCTGCCTCGGGGGGCCCAGGGCGGGGTCACCAGGGGGGTGCCCCGGCATGGGTGGGTGGAGTGGGGATGCTGCCCAGCACCTGCAGGCCCGGGTCACCAGGGAGGGACACCTAGCCTCGCCCAGTACCCAGCAGGAGGGACTCCGTCTCAATGGGAAGCAGACAAAGGCAGTGGGTCTGTTTAGTTGTTGTTTTTTCCGTTTTTTTTCCCTGAGAGATCTTTGCTATAGGATGAATGCGAAGAGACAGAAAGCGAGAAATCACCTTCCAAGGGGGATGGCCACGCCACAATCCCTTCTCCATTCTCCTCTTGGGATCTTGGGCATGTATGCACATGCGCCCGGCGTGAGTCTCAAGCCACTGAGTCTGGGACTCGAACCGTGCTTGACTCCGTGAGAGTGCAGTGACATAGCCGTTATACCTTCTGCTGGCCCCAGGGTCTATTCAGTTTTAGAAGCCATGGGCCAGCCGGGGGCGTGGAGTTACAGTTCTGGCTCCCACACGGCCAAGCAAGCGGTTCAAGTTTTGGACCTAGCGGCTTGAAAAACATGTGGGGCGCATGTGCGTGTGTGCCGCAGGTCCAGCCCGGATGGAGGATGGAGGATCGTGGCGTGAGCACGCCCCGTGGGAGGGCGCCTCCTCCCGCCCGCTCTCCCTTTCCCCACCCTCGGTGAGCACACACACCTGGCAATAAAAGCAAATAGAGATGGGAATTCATTGCGTTATATTCTTCCTTTTTTGTTGTTGAGAGAGATTTTTACTATAGGGCAGTTTTTTCTATAGGGCACGTGCACTCACCAGAAAGACAGACAGAGACAGAGAGACAGAAAGCGAGAAATCGCCCCCAGGGGGTGTGGCCGCAGTCCCTTCTCCTCCATTCTCCTCTCGGGTAGGATCTTGGGCACGCACGCACACGCGCCCGGTGAGAGTTCTAAGCTGCTGGGTCTGGGACTCGAACCTTGACCTACTACTTGGGAGTCTGGGGACGCAAGCATTTGGCCATCTGCTGGCCCTGGGTGCCTCATTTATCCAGGCGCATCGAGACCAAGATGAGAGGGGGGTCTTGCGTGAAGCCTCATCCCCGGAAGCAGAAGGGTTGCTGTCTCTGCCCACAGGGACGCGGCAGGGAC
>NW_006209806.1:631191-633204 GCF_000334495.1 Tupaia belangeri chinensis | reverse complement strand
AGGCCCTGTCTCCCGGGAACCGGCTAGCCGTCTGTGGAATACGCTTCCACTTGCCAAATGGGATTTGCAGCTGCAACGTGGCTAAGCCGGGGCCGGGCAGGGCGGGGGCCTGGGCCGTGAGTAGTCCCAGCAGGTCTGTGGGAGCTGACGGCGATTAGGCTCGTCCCTGATCCGCTCAGGAGTGTGGCCCTGGGTGTGGTGCCAGGGGATGGCCATGGGTCGATCCGGCGGGGCTGCAGGGGACCTGGCATCAGTTGGTGTGATGTGCACGGGCTTCGGCGAAGACGGACCAGGCTGTTTGGTGCTGGCGCCCAAGGCCCGGGGAATGAATGGGCTTGAAACTGAGCCCCGCGCCCTCCGCACGCACCCGTCCGCATCCCTGTGGCGGTCCGTCTGCTGCAATCGACAAGCCAAGCCGGTACTCTATTATGCCCCAGTCTGCGGTTTCCGTCAGGGCTCGCTCTTGGCGCGGCTCCCCGGGTTTGGACAGATGAGGGATGGCGTAGACCCCCACGACAGTGTCTTGCGGGGCGTTTTCTGTGCCCCACAGGTCCCCTGGGCTCCGCCTGTTCTCGCCCTCCCCCGACCTTGGGTAACCACTGGTTTTTTTTCTGTTTTGTTTTTTGTTCAGAGAGATTTTTGCTATAGGACACATGCGCTTGCTAGAGAACTAGAGACAGAAAGCGAGAAATCACCCCCCGGGGGGGATGGCCACGCCGCAGTCCCTTCTCCTCCATTCTCCTCTCGGGATCTTGGGCACGCACGCACACGCGCCCGGCGTGAGTTTAAGCCTCCGGGTCCGGGACTCGAACCGCGTCACCCTCTGTGACCCGTCTCTGGTCTTTGGCTGGATCCAGAGCCTTGCCTTCTCCAGACTGTCGGAAGTCGGGGACACTCGACGTGGTCTTTCTTTTCTTTTTCTCTCTTCCTGTCTTCCTCTCATTCGTGGTAGGGCGCGTTCACTTCTCAGACAGAGAGGGAAAGTGAGAGGCCCCAGGGGCGGCCGTGCTGCATCCCTCCTCCCTACCCCTCAGGGTGTGGGCACGCACGCACACTCACCCTGCGTGACTTCCAAGCTGCCGGCTTCGGGACTCGAACCGTGGGACGCAGTGCCTCATCCCCCATGCCGACTGGGCCTTTCTCCTTTCTTTCTTTCTTCTGAGAGGGAGGGAGAGTGAGCCCCCGGCTGTGCCCACCCCCGCTGCTGTCCCCCAGCCCCAGCCGGCCCTGCCCAGGCGTGCCCGTGGGACTGGCCGTGAGGGCCCCGGTAGACCCAGCTGCAGCAGGGGCCCTGCCTGGCCAGGAACTTGGGGCGTTGCTAAGGGCCACCCTCGCCGGAGCTGTGGTCTGCCCCAGCCTGGAGAGGCTGCCGGGGGGTCCAGCCCCCGTGTCCGCCGCGCCCAGGGAGCCCCTGAACGAGGTAACTGGACAGTGGTCAGTTCGCTCCCTGCTCACGTGGACACCGCGGTCGAGTCTCGGTGGGCAGCCGGTGTGAGCCAGGGACCCAGCCTCTGGGACCCCTCTCCTCCCACGCGGGGTGTGGGTTCAATTGTGCGCAGCCTCCCGGGGCCTCGGGGAGCAGCGGACTGTGGGACGGCGGGGGGTGGGGGACCCCTAGTCGGGAGGTTTCACCTGGGACATTCTGCTTCCCCCCTCGGGGGACACTGGGCTGTGTGTGGGGCCGCGTGTGGCGGTCAGGACTGGGGGTGCGCCTGGCAGGGAGTGGGTGGAGTCAGCACCTGCAGACCCCGAGACAGCCCAGCGGGGGACCCGGGCCCACAGGTCCTCGGTGGCTGGGGAGGGACCCGGCCGCCCTGCGCAGGACACCGCCCCAGCCCTGCGTTTGACGATGACAGCGGAGCTTGGTGGGTGGGGGAGGGGACATGCGTCAGAGAAGTGACAGGTTTAAATCTGTCTCTGTTCATGCTCCTCCTGCTCTGCGCCCACCCCACCCCACCCCCACCTGGTTCTTAAATACAGCTCTCTCCTCGCAGAGACCTCCCAGCCCTCCCA
>NW_006209806.1:629261-631034 GCF_000334495.1 Tupaia belangeri chinensis | reverse complement strand
ATCCCCCCCAGCCCAGCCGTCCCCCTCCCCTCTCCCAGCCTGGTCCCCCCCAGGCTCTCCCAGCCAGCCCTCCCTGGCAGGTGGCTGCACGGGGCAGAGCAGTCACTGCCCTTACTGAGGAGCCGTCAAGGTCACCTGTGTAGCCACCAGGGGTACCAGGCTAGGGGCAAGGGGACCGGTCACCTGTGGCCAAGCAGCTGGAGAGGGGTAGGTTCCTGAGGGCCAAGGGGAGGGTCAGAGGTCAGGAAACCAGCATAGAGGGTGGGTCAGCACCCGCAGGGACCGCGCGGCCCCAGGGACCAGCCAGCCCAGTGTCCACAGGGCCGGGGTGTGGAACGAGGCACGGGGCCGGCAGGTGTGCGGAGGCTGAGGCAGTGAACCACACGTGGTCTAGCCCACGGTTCGAGTCTCAGACCCAGAGGCTTGAAAAACACTGGGTGCGTATGCATGTGTGTCCAAAATCCACGCAGGAGGGTGGAGGAGAGATTGCCGTGTGAACATCCCCCTGGGGGTGCTTTGTCATTTTCTGCCTCCCGTCACTCCCAGTGAGGGCCAGGCGGGATGGAGAGAAAGCAAGCCACCAGGCCCAGCACTCGGACCACGGTCGGCCACGTGGGAGGCCAGTGCCTTAACCGCCCGCCACCTGCTGACCCCATAACTGAATTTTTAAAAAAGCTTATTGGTGGGACCAGCAGCTGGCGTGATGGCTGTGTTGCTGGACTCCCACGTAGTCGACCGTGGTTCAAGTCCCGGACCTGGTGGCTTAAACTCACGCCGGGCACGTGTGCGTGCGTGCCCAAGATCCCGAGAGGAGAATGGAGGAGAAGGGATTGCGGCGTGGCCATCCCCCCTGGGGGTGATTTCTCGCTCTCTGTCTCTCTCTCTGTCTTTCTGGTGAGCACATGTGCCCTGTAGCAAAAAACTCAGCAAAACAAGAACAAAACAAAACAAAAAACAAGAAAAGCACCTGATTGGTTTCTTTCGTGAGAGAGAGAGATGGACAGACACCGCAGCAGGATCTCCAGGCTGCAGCAACCCCCAGCCGGTGAGGTCGCAGGCCGGCCCGCAGCCCTGGCACCCAGGGAGGTCCCGGGACGGGAACCAAGGACTCTCTGGACCCTGCGACTTCCTCCCGCCCTGCACCCGAGCCACCCTCCCGTCTCCGGGTACCTGGGGGCCAGGCCTGGTCCCGGAGCCACGTGTGAGCTCACGCTGGAGCCTCCTCTCTGCCTGGCTCAGTCGCTCAGTGGCCCTCACGTTCCAGCTGCCATCCGGGTGAGTTTATGGCCCTGACCTCAATTACAGGGAAAGAAAGGAAGGGGACGGTTGGCCGGAGGCGGGAGCCCGCGCACCCGCGCTGGCCGCCAGCAGAGCGCCGTCCGTTCCAGTCCCGGGCTGAGATGCCCCTCCGCCCCACTGAGCTGCGGGCGCGGCGGGGGAGCCTCCAGCCCTGAGCGGCGGTCCCTGCAGACACCCAGCCCTTGGCTCCTCCAACTCATCCTCTTTTTTAGAAGAAACTCAACATTTTGTTTTGAACTGCCAGTGGGTGGGGCTGGTAGGTGGCAGAGTGGTTAAGCCGCTGGACTGGCACGTGGCTGACTGCAGTTCAAGTCCCGGACCTGGAGGCTTGCTTTCTCACTTTTCCTTTCTCTCTCTCTGGTTAAGTAAAACAATGATAAATACATTTACATAAATAGCTATTTTAAATCATCGTAATTGCCAGTGTGTGCATGCACTTGCTGGAGAGAGACAGAGACAGAGAGACGGGGGATC
>NW_006209806.1:627359-628901 GCF_000334495.1 Tupaia belangeri chinensis | reverse complement strand
GCCTCGCTGCCTGCGGCCTCGGGCCCAGAGGGCAGAGCTGCGGGGGCAGGGCGGCTGGCCAGGGGTCCGCTGGGGTCACTCACGGCTCAAGTTCAAGTCCCTGCGGTCACAGGGCTGGAGTAGAGATGGCTGCAGTTGCTGGGAGTGACGGCAGAGTGAGAAACCCTGAGCAGTGGGTCAGGGGGTGGTGGTTAAGGCACCAGGCTCCCATGTGGCCAGCCGCGGTTCGAGTCCTGGACCTGGTCTCTTACTTTCTCATTTTCCCTTTTTCACTTTCTCTGGTCAAATTAAAAATAATAATAAATAAAATTAATTCTTTTTTAAAAAGAAAGGAAAATAAACCCAAGGGAAATAAAAGAATAAGCATAAGTTAATAAGAGGGGGGAAGATGGGGAAGTGGCGGGCAGGGGGTGCTCAGCCTCCGGAAAGGGAATTCTGACTCGGACCGCCGCGTGGACATGCCTCAGTGAGACCCGAGCAGAGGCCACGCGAGGCGGGCGCCCTGTACGTGAAGTCCCCAGAGCAGGCAGGTCCCCAGGGACAGGGTAGGGGGGCTCTTGTGGGGACGGGCTTTCCTCGGAGCAGATGGAGTGTTCTAGAACTATAGTGCCGGCCACGCCGTCTCAGCAGGGCTGCTCCTAGCGCTCGGGCCGTGGGCTGTGTGTGCCAGGCCAGTCTCGGTCCCCTGGAGTTTTTGTTTGTTTAAATGAGCGGGCAGGGGTGCAGCAGGTGGCTCCCACACGGCTGCCCCCGAGGTTCCAGTCCCGGGCTGGACCCAGCGAGTTGGAAAGGACCAGGTGCGTGTGAGTGCGTGCTCAAAGTCCCAGGAGATGGAGAAGGGTTTGGTGGCCGTCCCCCACCAGGGGTGCTACCCCCCAACCCCCCGTCTCTGGCGAGAGCATGCACCCTATACCGAAACTGAGGAATAGAATAGTTTTGACTTGCCAGAGAGCCGGACGGCCCGGAAGCTCCCTCCACGGGACGGGCCATGCTGTGACCCGCCCTTCTGTCCCTCTCGGCAGTCGGGATTTGGGGCACACGTGTGTGTCCCTGGTGTGAATTCCAAGCTGCTGGGTCCGGGACTTGAACTGTGCAGCCGGCCACGTGGGATCCAGCACCTAACCTCCACGCCGCCAGCCGGCTGTTTGCTAAAGACGGGGTCTCTCTGAGCGCCTCCTTCCTCGGCTTCCCGAGCTGGGGGGCCCCGGGCACACGCCACCACACCCGGCCTTTCCGCTGGCCTGGGGCCAGACCTCAGCGTCCGGGCAGCTCAACCCCGCAGCCAGGCCAGGTCCCCGAGTCATGTCCAGTGCTACCGCTGAGCAGGTGGACGCAGGGCCTCGGTGCGTCCCACAAGTCCATTCAGAGGCTGCAGGAGGTGGCCTCCAGCCGTCGTGTGGGCACGCCGCGCCGGCCCTTCCACTCCCATCCCTGCTGCCCACTGCTGCCCCCCCAGGTCAAGGAAGCTGTCCTCTCCCCCCAGGGCTGCCAGCGCCTCCCTTCTGTCCAGAGTCCCTGGTGCCGGGCGCCTGCGGGCTCTGG
>NW_006209806.1:625631-627345 GCF_000334495.1 Tupaia belangeri chinensis | reverse complement strand
CCTGTGGTGAGGGCGCCACCTGCAGGTGATGGCGGGAGTCCGCAGCTGCTGTCCTGGGCTTTGCCAACGCAGATCAGCCTGAGACTAAAATGTGTATATACTTCTGCTTACACGTATACCTTCTAAAAGTAGGTGTGTTCAGAATTATTTATTTACTTTTATTAATTACCATTATTATTTAATTTTCTATAGGGCACCAGAGAGAGACAGAGAGGGGGAGAGAAAGCAAGCTACCAGGTCCAGGACTCGAACTGCATTCGGCTATGTGGGAGTCCGACGCCTTACCACCGCGCCACCTGCCGGCCCCTTAAATGTACTTTTTTTTATTTATTTATTTAAATTTGACCAAAGAGGAACAGAGTGAGAGAAAGCCAGCCGCCAGGTCTGGGACTCGAACCTCAGTCGACCATGTGGGAGTCCGACGCCTTACCACCGCGCCAGCTGCTGGCCCCTTACATGCAGTTGTTTTAAAAGTGGCCTTTCCAGTTGAGAGTAATTTGGGATTTTCAGTGTCACCAAGAAAGCCACGGGGCTCCCGTGTCCTCACTGGCCCCCACCTGGGCTGGGACTGCGTGGGCTCGGTCCCATCCCACTGGCCTGGCTGTGCTCTCCAGGCCTGGCCCGACTCCCCACGTCCCCACCTGGGTCCCTGCTGCGTGGCCGCCCACCTCCTCAGGCTCCTCTGTGCCCCGACAGCCCGAGGAGTCGGCCGGGCGTCCCGCGGAGGCCGGGGTCCGGTCTGCGTGACGCCTGCTCTGGTGGAACCGGGACCGGGGTCTGGGAAGGCCTGGAAGCGAAGCGTCCTTCTCCGGGGTTGTGCCGGGAGCACAGCCAGCCTGCACAGGGGCCCCGGGTCCGCGCTGTGGGGCCTCCCTCCACACGCCAGGCATGCACCCGTGGCCACGACCCACGGGCTGGACGGGGGCCGCTGCCGAAGGCCCAGCTCGGGGTGCCGTCTCTCTCGCTCGCTCTCCCTCTCGCTCAAGGAAGAATTAAATCAAACTCTAATAAGAGGGTGGCTCAGCCTAGAACAGAGAGAACTAAATCCCACACGGTTCAAATCCTGGCCCTGGAGGCTCGAAAACCACGCTGGGGAGGAGGAGCCGTGGGGCCTGAGGTGGCGGATGCCACGTGCCTGGCCCCACAGTTCAAGTCCTGGACCCAGTGGCCTGACGTGACGTGCACGTGCCCTGGGGGACGAGAGGAGGAGAGGGCGCGTGACCACTGGCTGTGGGGGTGGGGGTGCTTCCCCGTCCCTGCCTTGAGTGCCATGCCCTCTGGCAGCTGGAGAAGAGACCCATGCCGGGCACATGTGTGTGCTGGTGCCGAATCCCCGCAGGCTGGAGAGAGGCAGGGACTGCGGCGTGACCACACCCTGTCGCGGGCGCCTCTGCTTCGGCCTCTGTCTGTTTCTGCCTCTCTGTCTCTGCCTCTGTCTCTGTCTCTGCCTTGGCCTCTGTCTCTGTCTCTGCCTCTGCCTCTCTGTCTCTGTCTCTACCTCTGTCTCTGCCTCTACCTCTGCCTCTCTGTCTCTACCTCTGTCTCTGTCTCTGTCTCTACCTCTGTCTCTGAGGCGCACCCTCTGGGGAAATAGTAAACAGAAGAACCCCAGCCAGGTGCCCTCCACAACCGCTGCGTTTCCACTGGCCGCGTTCCCGGACCCGCCCGTCCCCTGAGCTCTGGCTGCAGACGCCCGCCTCTCCCCCCACCCCCC